>NC_135026.1:3145000-3512500 GCF_051020955.1 Megalopta genalis | reverse complement strand
CGGTCGCCGGCGTGCGTTACGCGCGCGACACGCCTATGAGCAACGATTCTGTCTCTATGGGAAAACTCGACCGCCTCTTATACACACGCCCAGCGGCCGTACGCGCGCGATCCATCCTTCGACTCTGCGGAGGACGCGAAATTAACTTCAAGTAGCTCAAGAGCGGCGCGGCCCCCTGAACAGTGCCGCGGACGGTGAATCCTCGCAGGCGCACGCGACGATTTGTTAATGACACCGTGTCGCCCGTTTAAATCCCGAGGATGCCGTGATTACGGGACGCTGGTTGAACGTTGGAGCGTTTCTTTTCTTTTTTCTTTTTTTCTTCTGGCAGAATCGAAGTGTTGGCGATCGCTTGTCGACGTGTTTGATGATATTGATATTTGATATTTTAGCGGGTTTGCAGAGCTTGGCTGTTTCGAAGGAGTTTCTCCTTCGAAGAAAGTTTATATGTCTGGTTTCGGTCGCGGGAGATATTTGAGCAGATGCGTGAACCTAAACTGGACCTAATTCCGATCTAACCGCGACCTACTTTCCATTTAACCGCGATCTAATTTATTGTTTAATATGATTTTGATAATATATTATGCGATGGAATATAGTATGTAATTTTAATAGTCTATTTAATAGGATATATTATAGGAATATAATTTTTATAATATATTATAGTATTTTATTTGGATATTATTGTATATTATTATTGTATATAATGTAATATATAATTTTAAAAGTATTGTATGATATGATGTACTTTGTATGTAATATATAAATTATTCTGTAATACGGTATATTATAGGAGGAATATAATTTTAATGATGTGTATAATATGATATATTATAGGAATATAATTTTAACGACGTGTATAATACGGTATATTATAGGAATATAATATTGATAATATATTATTACGATATATTACAGTATATAAATGCAAAATTATTGTATAATAGGATATTATAGTATATAATTTCAATATTATTATATAATACGATATATTATAGCATATAAATTTAATATTATTGTATAATACGATATATTATAGTGTATAATATTAATATTATTGTATAATCTGATATATTAGAGTATATAATTTTAATATTATTGTACAGTACGATATATATAATACGATATATTATAGCATATAATATTAATGTTATTGTATAATATTAATACTATCGTATAATATGATATATTAGAGGTTATAATTTCAATATTATTGTATAATACGGTATATTATAGCATATAGTTTTAATATTATTACGCAATACGATATATTATAGTATATAATATTAATATTATTGTATAATATGTTATATTATAATATATAATATTAATATTATTGTATAATATGATATATTAGAGTATATAATATTAATATTATCGTATAATATGATATATTAGAGTATATAATTTTAATATTCTTGTATAATACGATATATTATAGCATATAATTTTAATATCATTTTATAATACGATATATATTATAATATACAATATCAATAATATAAAATTTAATATAATTATTGCATATAATTTCGATAATACATCATTACGATAAATACCTTATAATCAAGAATAATCATAAATAAACACAAATTCCTATAAACAAGCACAAATTAACTACGCGAATTAATTATGCAACGATGCATAAGAATGTTCCAGAGAGGATCCAACGATCGCGCAACTTGCGGAAGCAATTTCCATCGGTGCCACGAGAGGAAAAAAAAGGTAGTATTAATTTGAAATTTTTCATGCTTGAGCCTTAAGCTTGTACCGTCGATTACAGGAGAACTATGTAAATTAGACGAGTGCCGGTAGGTTCGCGCGAACGACATTTATTATGCGATCTCGTCCTCCGTACGGATGCAAAACGCTCCGTCGACGAATAAATTCGATTAATCGGTCTCGCTGTAAAATACTTCGGATGCCCGCCAAATTCACGGGCGTACATGCATTTGGTCGCATTTTGTAATTTCAATTCGCCGAATTTCGCGACGAAAGTTGTTCGCCTAAATGAAGTCGAAAGCCGGCGACACGCGCATTTAGATAACATTCCCCGGATATTAATTTACTCGATTGTTCGGCTCTCCTTTAATCCGCACCACGCCGATTCTCGGCGCGGCAAAGTTACGAAATTCAATATTCCGCGCTGCTTCTGACACTGTATTTCCCCCTCTACCCCCGCGCCGCCCGCGGTGAACTTTCCGGCTGATCGTTCGCAATGATATCTGCTAATTAGTGTAATTGCTCGGTCGAATTCAATTGTTATATTGTATTTGAAAAATTATTGTCCACATTGTCATCTTTTATTTTGTTTAGCCAGTCGATTTTTTATTTTTAATATATGAAACAATCATCGTCAATAGAGCATTGGAATTGAAAGAAATATTATCATATTTTATGGTAATTGAAAGGAATAATGCGTTAACAATTTCTTAAGAATTGGGAAAGATAATCTATCAATATTTCTTAAGAATTGAAAAAGATAATCTATTAATATTTCTTAAGAATTGCAAAAGATAATCTATCAATATTTCTTTTAAGAATTGAAAAAGATAATCTATCAATATTTCTTAAGAATTGAAAAAGATAATCTATCAATATTTCTTAAGAATTGAAAAAGATAATATACCAGTATTTTTTTAAGAATTGAACAAAATAAACACATTTCGAAAGAATTTTTTAAAAGATTTCAGCGAGAATGGATTAATTTGGAAAGTCAACAATAATTTCTAGTGAAATATTATTTAAGAAATAAAATCATCATCATTTATTTATAAAACAGCCAATTCATGCGATATATTTTTGCCTTTTTATAATAATTATTATTATTAATCTGTTAAACGTAGGATTCAACGAAGTAATTGGTAACAATATAAACAATTTAAATAATTTTCTGAATAAATATCTGCAATATTTATAATTATTTCAAAAAAGTGCATCCATATTTTTATTACAATGAAAAGCGTTGCATGCTTCCATTATTAACCTCATTAATCGTGCGGACAATTTTTCAGCGTTTGATTGGAAACGCTGCCTTAACGTGCCCAGCCAGCCCACCCTTTCATCCGGGCCGCCCTTTGATTAACGAGCTCGTAACTCCGAACCTAGAAAAGATATCGAAAAAAAGGGTGTAGATAAATTTAATGCTGCTTCCGAAGGTTCGTGGATCAATAACAACGAAGTTCCAAAAAAAGTTTATCACCGTTGCAACAATTAATGTCTATCATTGTTTCCATAAATTTGTTCTCCTTTCGCTGTAACGAACGCTTCTCGTTCTTTCTTTTTTTTTTGTTTTGGCCGCGACGTCGACGGTGTGTACAACGTTTTATGGTCACGCGTATAGTCCTTCGGAAACTGCATAAAATGTATGGAAATGTTCATTCGATGCTCACAGTGATTCACGCGAGTTACGGATGCATAAATAAAATCGAGCATAAATACGGATTTCCAAGTGGGACTGTGAAAAAAGTATTCTCAGAAATTGTTGAACCGATTCGATGAAAAATTTTGCGCAATTATACGATTCACATTGTTTGTAAGGAAACTGCAAATACACGTGATTCCTCTCTTTACTATTATTGATATTAATATTTATTCATATTAGAATTATTAATGTCCATAATTATTAATATTAGAATGATTAATATTAATAACTGTGAATATTAATAATTTTAATATTAATAATTCAAATATTCATAATTATTAATATTTGAATGATTAATATTCGCAAATTATTAATATTATAATTACTAATATTCATAATTATTAATATTCGAATGATTAATATTTATTATTATTAATATTCGTATGATATATATAATTATATTATATATATAATTATTAAAATTCGTATGATTAATATTCACAATTATTAATATTAGAATTATTAATATTAGAATTACTAATATTCATAATTATTTATATTAGAATTATTACTATTCACAATTATGAATATTAGAATGGCTAATATTCATAATTATTAATATTAGAATTTTTTCTATTCACAATTATTAATATTAAAGTTATTAATATCCTTAATTATAACTATTAAAATTATGAATACTAGAATTATTAATATTCTTAATGATTAAAAATTAAAATTATTAATATTATAATTATTAATAATTCACTGGGAGTAGTAATTTCCTCCTGGCGAGTTGGCAAGCAAAAAGTCTGCTGCACCGCGATCCATAAAGAAACGAAAGACTGATCTTTATAGCAACGGTACATTAACCACGCCTTTTCGCCGTCACGTCTAATGCGCTGGTCTTATTCCCAGGTTGGATCGCTCGTTACGTCATCACGGTGCTTCCACTACAGATAATATTTGCCAATGACTCATTGACACGTGACTACAACTTCCTCACGGTTTCATTGATTCCTCTTCAACAATATCCTACCTTGGTCACACAGAAAAGCAAATGCAGCTTCCGCTGAAATCTAACTTGTTAATTTATGCTTGCGTCTTGCGCTGTAACGTGTCGTCGCAGATGATGACGCGTGTGCCGCGAAAGGTGTGACCGAAACGTTCCACTTCGTGTTGCAACGCGCGGTCCCGTGGTCTTATCAACAATGAACCGGCCGAGGTCGTTGGGCCGCATGTTCTCCGTACGTTATCGTTATCGTTTAACCGTTGTTTATTGTCGAAAAACGAGCCATCCAGGAAATTGGACCTACTTCGCGCGACATTTAATCGGCCGGCGTTTTTGTCCTCCTTAATTGCACAATATCGAAAGAACTGTAATTGGTGGATGGAGCGGGGAAACGAGACAAAGGAAACAATGTGGCCGCTGTAATACAGTCCCGCATTGTTCTCTTGTCGCATTTCTTTTGTTAGACCACTCGACGAATTTTTCGCACACAGCGTGCTAAATTTATCTATTTAGTTCAAATCGAGGCGAGTTTATTTATTTATTTTCAAGCGAGACTTCAACTTTGCTCTTTAACATTGATGTGCAACATTGTTCTGAAATATTGTCGGGCAACTTTGTTCTGAAACATTATTGTGCAAAATTGTTCCTCAACATTGTTCTTCAATATTGCTAGTCAACTGTTCCCTTCATTGGTGAGCAATGATGCAATGGTGTGCAACATTATTCTGAAACATTGTTGTGCAACATTGCTCTTTAACACTGTTGTAGAACATTGTTAAGCCACATTGTTATATCTACTAAGAAAACAGTTCTTAAGAAAAATTTGACTATTTAAAACTTCGTGTAAACTGTCTGAAAATGTAGTAGCAATTTTAGTGTAATATGTGTGGTTTTCCATTGCTGAATATATTAACGTTAAGTAATCATTTTGCAACATTGATCTTCAACATTATTACACAACATTACTCTTCAACATTGTTACACAGCACTGCTATCCAACATTGTTACACAACATTGCTATCCAACATTGTTACACAACATTGCTATCCAACATTGTTACACAACATTGCTATTCAACATTGGTACACAACATTGCTACACAACATTGCTATTCAACATTGTTACACAACATTGCTGTTCAACATTGTTACACAACATTGCTGTTCAACATTGTTACACAACATTGCTGTTCAACACTGTTACACAACATTGCTGTTCAACACTGTTACACAACATTGCTCCCCAACATTGTTACACAACATTGCTCCTCAACATGGTTCTGCAACTTTGTTACACCAAATGAAGAGAAAGTACCTTTAAAAACCCCATAAAACGAAATTTAATTACTGAAATCGTCTTGAATACGCCCCGAGATAGTCTTAAATACAGAAGTATACGCTATGAACTTGAGATCACGCCGCTATTCACCGTTGCAGCGTGCACGTTTAATCCGCGGACGTACATCGGGACAAATGATATAATGCGCATGCATATTCATGAAAACTTGATGCGAAGACCACGGGGCTCGTTTACTCGATTGTTTGGCGACACCGCCGTACCGCGCCGGGCTGCGAAAATCTCATTATTTCCGTGCACATGACGGAGTAAATCGCTCGGATACTATAGAACTAGAGAATAACTACGAGAGAGAGAGAGAGAGAGAGAGAGAGAGAGAGAGAGAGAGAGAGAGAGAGAAAGAGGGAGAGAAAGTGAGAGAGAGAGAGAGAGAGAGAGAGAGAGAGAGATAACCGTCTTTAACAGGCTTTCAAAAGGCCGTAGCGAAATTAGGGGAATTTGCCTAACCTTGGCGACTTCCACGCTTGAATAATCCTCCAAATGATTTCCTGATGTCTTTAACGATAGCGAGTATAGTTAATCTTTCGTGACGATGTTTAAGATCCGATTAATTGTTTATTTATGTTGTTAAATATTTTTTCCGTTGATCTTGACAAACAGATGATATGTATTTATTAATAATAATAAATGCTTGTAAATGTGAAATTTTGAAATTTTTACAGCAGCTTTACTTATCTTTTTATTTATTTTTCATTTTATTTTATATTACTTGTATTATTTGTATCATTTACATCATTTATATCATTTATGTCAATTTATGTCATTTATATCATTTATATCATTTATATAATTTATATCATTTATATCATTTATATCATTCATATCATTCATATCATTCATATCATTCATATCATTTATATCATTTATATCGTTTATATTATTTACATCACTCATTTTTATTTTATTTTTATTTAATAAAATAAATGAATGTACAGTAGTTCGTATCAATCATTCCCTGTTTTTTTCCTCAAGCATCAAAACATTTCTGAACCATAATTTTCGCAAACTCGATCAACTTTTTCCCACGCGACCGAGTAAAATGCGCAAGTTCGTTCGGTACGCAGCGCGTGGAGAAAAAACCGTGGCCGTCCGGAGACGACGGAAATCTTAATTAAGAAAATTGATCGAACCCGCCTGTCAGATTTCCCGCGAAGCATGGAAATCTTTTCCACGCGGCGCCGCAGCGGGACTTATTGAAACTTTTCCTATTACCACTGTCAGAGTCTGATTTCTCGTCGACGCGTGGCACACGCTTCGTCTCGCGCGACGGGAAGCATTTTTTCACCGCTGTCGACCGAAAATCGAACTATTAAACCGGGAGCAATTCTGTGTACACGACGAAATGCTACACAATCATCGCAATCAATGAGAAACGCTGCACGTAAAATATCGGCTGTATTTTCCGGCAGATTTCGCGTGATTTTCACTGCTGAACGAATTCACGTTGCTTTTCGCAAGGCGCATTTCCGGCTGGCATTTAACGCGTGAATGGATTTTGGAGGATAATGCGTGGCTAGATGTTTGTGTTATTAATGTTATCTGATTATAGGGAAGATAGAAATAAATAAAAAATACGTTGAAATATTTCCGATATTATTGTGTTATAATAGTCTTAATATTATATAAATAATAGGTACTAATAAATAAAAATATTATGTTAAAATACTCTTAATATTGTATAAATTATAGGTACTAATTAATGAAGGATATAATATTAATATTATATCTAATATATATATATATATATATATATTGATATAATATATAATTTAATATATTTTATATAAAAATAGTATCAATGTTATATAAATACTAGGTACTAATAAATGAAGAAATATTATTATGTTATAATACTCTCAATATTGTATAATTGATAGCTACTAATTTTTTTTTATGAAGGATATTATATATTAATATAATATATAATTTAATATATATATATATATATATATTATGTGAAAATAGTATTAGTATTATATAAATAATACGTACCAATAAATAAAAACATTATTATGTTAAAATACCCTCAATTTTATATAAATAATAAGTAATATATAAAAATATATTATAATAAATATAAATAATATAATATATAAATACATATAAAATATATAAATAATAAGTACAAATAATCAGTGTCAATATCACACGAATAACAGGACTTCGTTTAAACAAATGAATAACTTTGTTCATAGAATCCTATCGGAGCGTGCGATTTAATTCGTCAGTTATTAGAACATTCGCGCATCGAGTTCGCCAAGAGATCCTCGCGTTCCCGAACGGAATTCCGGAAGTTCGAACGGTACACGGTGGAATTTTGCAAGTACTACGTATCTGTGAAGCAAAACGGAGGCGGCGAAGTATTAACGCAAATCTGTTCGCGCGAATTAATTGAAACGAATGCGCGCCGGAAACTGGCGGCGAAACAGGGGGGTTGGAGGGGATGAAAAGACAGTCAGTCGGAATTGGAAATTATAGTTACTTAATATAAACGAACACTCGGTTATTTTAAATATTTTGTTTTAAATATACCTTCGCTGTTTAGATAGTCGAATTTCCAGGACGAATATCGAGCCACATTGGGCCACGATGCAAATTCCGCAATATCGCGTGCAGCGCAGGCGACGAAACGTAAAAGTTTAAATAGGACGCTGATGTTTTATTTATCCACGTTGACGACGGTCGCGGGAATGTTCTTTCAGATGCTCCGAGAGAGAGAGAGAGAGAGAGAGAGAGAGAGAGAGAGAGAGAGAATGTTGAAAGGAAACCGTCGTGGCACCACGCATTCAAATGTCTGTAAATGCGTTGGAAAATTTTTTCTGGGATTCATACTAGCGTAGATTTGAAGACTGCAGTTTTCTCTTTGAAACGAGTCATGGTTGATCGTTGTACGATTTTTTTTCGCGAAGTTATGACAGTTTGAACGTCGATAGGTTTTTGGGGATTGGAAATGTGAAGCGATTTTTTGGGGAATTTGTTACTGATGATATAATTGTTAACAATGCAACATTGTGTATATATATATATTAACAATGCAACCTTGTGAATATATATTGACAATGCAACATTGTTTATATATTTTGACAATGCAACCTTGTTTATATAATTTGACCATACAGTCTGGTTCATATATTTTGACAATGCAACATTGTGGATATATTGATGTTGTTTATATATAATTGTAATGCAACATTGTGGATATATATATATTGACAATGCAACGCTGTGAACATATGATGACAATGCAACCTGGTTTACATATTTTGATAATGCACCATTGTGGTTATATTGATTATGCAACATTGTTGGTATATAAATACAATGCAAGATTGTTCAGACATAATGGCAATGTAATATTGTGAATATGTTTTGGCAATGCAACATTGTGAATGTATTGATGATGCAATATTGTTCATATATAATAGCAATGCAAGATTGTGAAGACATGTTGACAATGCAACATTGTGAACACATTACCACTGTAATATTATACCTACATCATCAAAGCAACATTCTGCATACATCGTGGAATGTCCTCTCAAACGCGAACCGTTACATCACTAAACACAATGTTGCAAGGAAAACATAGCGGCTAGCTGAACCAAACCCCCCCCCCTTCACAATAGCCGCCGAAACTTCGGATCCTAACCAGAATCAAGGTGGCTTGTCTCCGCTCTGTAACGTCGAGCACTATTAGAACGACTGTTGGCCGTTCGCGAAACTTCAGCGGACGTTACTAATTGCAAGACGCACCGAATACCTCGGCTAGTCAGAGTTATTCTATTAAGCAGAAGGATTCACTATCAAAAGCATCTTCCCAGCGCGTATGCTATGGAATTTGCTTCTATTAGACTCGTGATTCTTGGAATTCCGGGATGAGACATAGCAACAGTGATTAATTAATAATCAAGAAATCTTCTTTTGTACCAATTATCTGAAATCTACGATATAAACGGAGAAACGGATGCGCCAATTTTGCAGCAGCCAGCTGTTATTTAATCACTATTCTACTCTTGTAAACATTTTCTAATTTATTATACTTTATCATATTATTATTATAATATTTAATAATATAATAACACAATATAATTATAATATAATATAATAAATATAATTATAACATTATATAATAATATAATATGATTATAATATAATATAATAAATATAATTATAATTATAACATAATATAATCAATATAATTACAATTATAATATAATATAATCAATATAATTGTAATTACTAAATATGTTTATATTAAATTACATTATATTAATTATATAGTAATATATACGATATATTATATTAAATTCAACTATATTACATTATTAAATATGATTATATTAAATATGCTTATAATGATAATATAATTAATATCACAACAACTATCATGTTTATCAAAAACTAAATCAAGGAGAACGCAAAAACATACAAAAATCCTCCCAATGTCAATATTGTATTACAAATCGCCTAATCGATTCTAGCACGTGTGTATAAAGCTGTCATATCGTTGCATCCGCTTCTCGGCAATGATGCGGCAGTATTCCGCGCGTAGCATCGGCTCTTTCGCAAAGTGCCGAGGTCGGAATGCTCCGTGCACCGTGCAGAAATAGCTGACACCTTGAACGTAGCGCGCGTTCGGCGGAATAATCGCACGCGAAAAATGTCTATCGTTTCTTTTCCGGACGTTGCGGGGCCACGGCTCAGACAATGGTGAACGCCAGAAAGAGCGCCCGCGGCGAGGGACCAGCGAGACCGCGGATTGATGAACATCGTAAGCAATCAGATGCGTCTCGGCGCGAGATCTAGGCCCTTTGTTCCGCCGGCGAGTGTAACAAAACCTCGTTACAACAATGGGAATCGATTCCGACGTTGCTGCTCCGCGCGGAGAAGGAAACGCGTCTGTCGGCGTCTGCGATCGGCATATCGAGGCAACATGTGCCCGATTGCGACAGTGCTGTGCATTCGTATCTGTCAATCGAATCGAATCTTTTTTCTCATTAAAGCAACGGTAAATAAATAAATCAGATTCGCGCTGGAAAATATTCCAGTGCGGGAGAAAGTCTCGATAAAAATCGGCCGACTTTGACCGACGATAACTCTGCGAAAAAGCGTCGCGAGATGACGACGCTTTTTTTAAATTGAAGCTTGAAATCTCCGCTTTGAGACAGCTTTTCTCAATTTTAAGTACGACGCACCCTCGCCGCTGTAGTCATTTAAACATAACCATGGGAAAACCAACCCCTTCCGGATGGGATCTACAAGGGTCACTTTGAAGCGCTGTAACTTCGCGAGAAAAAATCGCAGCGGCGTTTGTTTTTGCTTGAATCGAAGAGGAAGGATCGGTCTTTGTCTTACAGTGAACGGAATCTCGGAAAAAAAATTTTTAGAGTCTGTGCGTTTCGTTAAACTTGGTAGTTCTTAGTATGGCAGCGCAGAAAGGGGTAGTTTTTCTTTGGTTACATTTAAATGGTTGCCGAATTGCGAGGGCGTATGATACTTGAAATCGAAGACGGTGCCCGAAAGAAGAGATTTCAAGCTTTAATTTGAGAGAAAAAACGTCGTTATACGATGATTTGTCGCGTAGCTATCGTCGATCGAAGTTGATTAAATTTTTCGCAAAAATTTATCTAGGCTACGATATTTTTCGGCGGTGGGTTCGGCAACCCTTAAACATAATTTATTATATATATTTTATTATATATTATTATATATAATATATTTTGTTATTATATATATTTATTTATAATATAAATCTTTTATTATTATTATATATAATAAAATATATCGTACTAATAATAAATAATTATAAAATAATTATAAAATAATTTTATGTTAGTTACATAATATAACATATTTTTTATAATTCGAACAACCGCTGAATTTGTTGGCAGTTTGTTGATACAATTGCGTGAATGCGTCGATTCGGTCGATGCTTACTGAATGGTCGCGATCAAATTTTCAGTCACGTTTTCTGTTGGCTTTTCACTGGCAGCGCGCGTCGCCGCCGATTCGACGGTCAGCAATTTCAACAGCTATTATACGAACTCTTCCATAAACAGAATTCCCAATCGTGCCGTAAAAAGCTCCGTTTTATTTACCTGTATTATTCGATTCCGGTTTCAATTTTCAAGCTCGCCAAAAAGCGATGTCTTCTTCCTACTTTTTTTTTGCACAGTTTTTCCATTCGACGTTGTTTTCGAAAGGGTTCGAGCACCGTTCGAGGGGGTTCGTTAAGGTTCAATCATTTCCCGAAGCAACTTTGGAAATCCGTTCTGGCCAATACGCCGCGTCCTCGAATGCATAATTCAGCGCAGAGTGGCGTTACACGGTGCGCTGCAAAGTGATTGAATGCCTTTGTTGCTGCGACGATCGCTGTGCCGCATTGACTCTGTCGGCCTTCTTCAAATAAATTAATAGCCGCGCAGTGGTCCGGTTCGCAGAATTCACCTACAAATTGTTATAACTTTCGAGCGAACAGAGATATCGCGATGGAATTTTCACCGAAAATAGTTAAAAAATAGCGATTCTTAGCTGGCGACGATTAAATATTTTTTGCATTTGTTAAACAGTAAATTTCAATAATTTTTTATTGATATTTTCGAGTTAAAAAAAAATCATTTGAATGTAATTTTGCAAAATAATTTTTGCTTTATGAACGTGTATCTCATATTTATATTTTATATCGTTTTACGGAACACGTTCGCAAAAATGTTATGTTTTATAAAATTTTTAATTTATTGTAACCTTCGCAAGATTTGCAATTTATCATGGCATTTGTAGAATTTTATACCGTTTAGAATGTTTGCAAAATTTTATATAATTTTATAAAAATTTTTATTGAATTTTATACAATTTTATACAAAATTTTATAACTTATATTTTATATTATTAACTTATTATACTAATCGAAGCCGTCGCGAAATTGCAAGCTTATCGGCGAGCCGTTTTCTGGGTAGAAACAAGTTCTTTCTGAAAATGATTTAGTCTTGCATTATCTAACGAGCTTGTTAGCTTGGAGCGACCATTTATCACTGCGCCACTGTCAAGGATCGTATTTGCACCGGCTTACGAACCTGTCATACCGGTTGCCGTTTCTAAGGAGCAGTTTCGTTTCGCTCGTCCATGCCAAACAGTTGTTGCAATTATTACAATGTCCGTCTAGGGACCTTGTTCGAATGCCAGTGAAAATAGTGCGACGGATACATCAAGAATCAGTGATTATTTCAACGTTAAATATTAAACGGGGTTGTAAATTTTCAAACACGAGTTTACATGGCCAAAAGTGTGTATAATATAATATTAAATATTATAATAATACGGTGATATAGTAGTATAGTGATATAGTGATATAATATTGTAATAATATAATAATATAGTAATATAGCGATATAATGATATATTAAGATAATATTTATAATAACATAGTGACATCGTGATATAATGGTTAATATTGTAATAATATAGTAATATAGTGATATGGTGATATAATGATATATTGATATGATACTATAATAATACAATAATATAATAACATAGTAATATATTATACTATAATATATTATATATGATATTATACTATAATAATATAGTGATATAGTGATATAATGCTGACATAATATAATAGTATATTAATATAGTAATATACTAATATACTGATATTGAGATATAATGATATGATACTGTATTAATATAATAATATAATGATGTAGTAATATAATAGTAATAATATAGTAATTTAGTGATGTAGTGATATAATGCTGACATAATATAGTAATTTAGTGATGTAGTGATATAATGCTGACATAATATAGTAATTTAATGATGTAGTGATATAATGCTGACATAATATAATAGTATATTAATGTAGTAATATAGTGATTTACTGATATTGTGATATAATGATATGGTACTGTAGTAATATAATAATATAGTGATATACTGATATAATGCTGGTATAATATAACAGTATATTAATATAGTAATATAGTAATTTACTGATATTATGATATAATAATATGATACTGTATTAATATAATAATATAATGATGTAGTAATATAATAGTAATAATATAGTAATTTAGTGATGCAGTGATATAATGCTGACATAATATAATAGTATATTAATGTAGTAATATAGTAATTTAGTGATATAGTGATATAATGCTGATATAATATAACAGTATATTAATGTAGTAATATAGTAATTTACTGATATTGTGATATAATAATATGATACTGTATTAATATAATAATATAGTGATGTAGTAATATAATAGTAATAATATAGTAATTTAGTGATGTAGTGATATAATGCTGATATAATATAATAGTATATTAATGTAGTAATATAGTAATTTACTGATATTGTGATATAATAATATAATAATATAATACTGTAATAATATAATAATATAATAATATTGTTATATTATATTATTATATAATAATATAACGCTATAATAATATAGTAATATAATAGTACACAAATATGTATAGTAATACACAATACTTTATTATCATATAACTGAAAGAGTCGGTTAATATTATGCAAACCAATATTGTTACATCTTGAGCATTCTAAACAATTTCCCTTCTCACGAAATACAAAAGATTTGCGTCCCGAACGGAACAAAACAATGATATAACTCTGTGAAAAATCATGCGCCTGTTAAAATGAAACAGCTCTCGAAAATATCGAAAGCGTGGCAATGCTTTAAAACCGATACAATAAACAACCACTTATCTCATTTAGCGCAGCTGCCTATTGAAATCATTCGCAGGCTTACGATCGAAAATTTCAACAAATATGTCAACACCGCGAGCAAAAAAACCCTGCGGCAGAATCTCGTAGCAATTGTTTTCCACAGATTTACGCGCGCAGTTATTCGAGCAAATGTATCGTCATTTAAACAAACTGTACCCCTCCCTCGCGAAAATTGTTGGCCGTTTTTTCTTCCACCGTGCAATTCCAGTAACAGTGGAAATTACGTAACACGTCTGATTTATACACGACCCATTACCTAGATTTATGCCAACTTTTTTCACGTATTTCCACGTTTCTCTCGCTGTCTCTCTCTGTCTGGACGTTCATTAATATCATTCTTAAAAGCGCGCGATAGCTGCTTTGTGAAAATACTTACTCCACTTTGCAGATGAGGCTACAAAGGATAAAGTAATTATGCATGGTCAGAGGACCGACATGACGCGTGTCCACCCCCCGTCTCGGTCCCGTTACACCTTCTCTTAAGTAGCGTTCAGGCTCAGACGGTCGATATATGTATATTGTCGATATAATATTGTCGATATTATTGAACGTTCACGGCACAGATTGACGCGTTCTCGATAATGTTGCACGTACCGGGAAAACGCAGTTTGGGAACGCACGGTGACAGTATTGCGATCATAATGCACGGTCGCGACGGCTGCGTTAACTATATATTCACAATGTTGCTTTAATAATATATCCATGATATTGCATTAATATTATATTCATGATGTTGCATTAATATTATATGTATGATGTTGCATTAATAATATATTCAGAAGGTTGCATTAATAATATATTCGCAATGTTGCAGTAATAGCGTATTCATAATGTTGCATTAATAATATATTCACAATATTGCGTTAATAATGTATTCAGAAGGTTGCATTAATAATAAATTCACAATGTCGCATTAATAATATATTCACAAGGTCACATTAATAATATATCCACAAGGTTGCATTGATAATATATTCACAAGGTTGCATTAGAATTATATTCATGGTGTTGCATTAATAATATATATTCACAAGGTTGCATTAATAATATATTTATAATGTTGCAGTAATAATATCTTCACAATTTTATATTTTCAATATATATCCACAATTTTGCATTTTCAATATGCATAATACATAATATTTCCTTAATAATATGCTCCCAATTTTGCATTTTCAATATATATATCCACAATATTGCAGTCCTAACATATTCACAATGTTTTATTAATAATATATCCACAATATCGCCACGCAAATATATTTTGTCAACATTCCACGAATAATCCCAAATCTCGAAAGCCCGTCGCTACTCAAACTCTCATAACTCTGTCCAAAAAAACCGAAAACCAACGAACCATGAATCATTTCAAAGCCGAAGCTTCGATCTTCAAATCCTTCCTAACCAAACTGCCCCCCGCCCCCCAATAAAATATCCACCACTTCCACAGACATTCGAATCCGTACCAACTTGAAGAATAAAAAACGACTCCCTCTAAAAAAAAAAGAAAACTACTCCCCTCACACTAATTTAAATTAAATTAAATATTAATTTAAATAAAACCCGGTATCTTCGTTAGAATTCAAGAAGCCGAGCAACACCATCGACGTCTCCGCGCATCGATCGCCGCACCTCCAATAAAACCGCAGCCATAAACGGTCCCATAAATCCCCGAATTCTCGAAGCAGTTTCGCCGGTCGTCGAGTCGCGTCGTGAATGCCTCGCGGCGCACAATAGTCGAAAAATAGGACCGAATAGAAAGAGGGAACGAGAGCGGGGGTTGAGAGGAAGGCTGCTCTATCGGCGGGCGAACGAGGCCCGGTCATTATTCAAACGTAAATTTCCGGAAACGAGCAAAGTCGCGCGCGTAGATGGAAACCGGCGCGGGGTGAGAATCGAGGCGCGCGGATCGGCGCCGGAACAGCTGGCAGGGTCACGGAGAGCGCAGGTTCGACGATGATCTCCTTCCACGAGGAAAAGCCCGCGGAAGACTGCGCGCCCCACCGCGCGGGTCCTGACGAACCAACGACATTTCGTCGCGAGTGCTCGGAAAGCGCGGATCTGCGCGACACGCCGGCCGATCGCGGCGCCTGGATCCGTCGATCCTCGAGTGAACCGGAAATCCCCGTGCCCGTACGCCGTCGAGGATCCTCCGCGCAGCATCCCTAATCGCAACGTAGTAGTCGAAAGGCGAAGGAAAAGCTAGCGATGCGAGAGCAAAGAAGGCGATTCGCGCGACACCGCTTCCAGCAACCGCAGTGATCCGATCGGATGTGGTATTGTGAACGAGATGTCGGAGCGATAAAGAAGTGAGTGACGCGAGGAAGAAAAGTGTCCCCCAGGCGCGGCAGTCCTTTGATCGGATCGCTGTCGACGTCCATACGTGTCGGCCGCAACTGGCCTAGCAGCGATTGTTGACAACGGGACCGGCCGTGGCAGCGAATGGTTGTGCGCGGTTTGTGCGGCATTAATCGGCGCTACACGTGACCCTAATCGAGGACTTGAAAGTCTAATCGCGGACGCGGCGTTCTCCGGACATTCGGACCGCCGTTGCTGAACGCCTTGGCAGCTGACTCGTTGTGTGGCTGTTTGGCTGAGTAGATGGCTTGATAGGTTGGTAGCTTGATAGGTTGATGAATTGATAGGTAGATAACTTAATAGGTAGCTAACTTGATAGATAGCTAACTTGCTAAGTAGCTAATTTTCTAGACAGCTGACTTACTAGATAGATAACTTATTAGGTAGCTAACTTACTAGGTAGCTAATTTACTAGGTAGCTTGATAGATGGCTAACTTACTAGAAAGCTAACTTATTAGGCAGATAACTTGATAGATTGCTAACTTATTAGGTAGCTAACTTGATAGATTGCTAACTTAATGAGTTGCTAACTTGATAGGTAACTAAATTGCTAAGTAGCTAACATACTAGGATAGCTTAGGTAGTTGACCTACTAGATAGCTAACTTACTAGGTTGCTAACTTGATAGGTTGCTTACTTGATAGATAGCTAACCTACTAGATGGCTAACTAACTAGGTAGCTAACTTGATAAGTTGCTAACTTTATAGGTTGCTAACTTGATAAATTGCTAATTCAATCGGTTTCTAATTTGTCCAGTTGCTAACTTGATAGGTTTCGAACTTGATAAGTTACTAACTTGATAGGTAGCTAACTTGCTAAGTAGCTAAGTTGATAAGTTGCTAACTTGGTAGGTTACTAGCTTGATAGATTGCTAACTTGATAGGTTTCGAACTTGATAAGTTACTAACTTGATAGGTAGCTAGCTTGCTAAGTAGCTAACTTATCAAGTAGCTAACTTACTAGATAGCTAACTCATTAGGTAGCTAACTTCATAAGTTTCTAACTTGATAGATTGCTATCTTGATAGGTTGCTATCTTAATATGTAGCTAACTTGATAGGTAGCTAATTTTCCAAGTAGCTAATTTACTAGGACAGCTAACTATTAGGTAGCTAACCTACTAGATAACTAACTTTCTAGGTAGTTAATTTGTTAGGTAGCTAATTTGATAAGTTGTTATCTTGATAGGTTTCTAACTTGCTAAGTAAATAACTTACAAAGTAACTAATTTACTATGTAGCTAACTTATTAAGTAGCTGACTTATTAAGTAGTTAACTTACTACCCAACTAAATTGTTGAATAGCTAACTTATTAGGTAGCTAACTTGCCAGGTAGTTATTTTGCTGAGTAGCTGCGTAGCTGAGTAGCTTACTTGCAAACTAATTAACTTGTTAAGTAGCTACATTGCTAGGTAGCCAACTTGCTAAGTAGATAACTGCCTTGCTAGGTAAACAGCTTACTTCCTGGGTAGCTAAGTTGCTGAACAGTTTACCTACTAAGTAGCTGACTTGCAAAGTAACTAGCTTAACGAGTAGTTAATTTACAAAACAACTAACTTCCTAGGTAGCTGACTTGTAGAGTTGGTAGCTTCGTATTTAGCTGTCTTAGTACCTAGCTATCTTGCCACCTGGTTGTCTTGATACCTGGCTATCTTGCTGTCTAGCTGTCTTGCTACCTGACTGTCTTGCTGTCTAACTGTCTTGCTACCTTACTGCCTTGTTATTTAGCTGTCTTGTTATCTAGCTGTCTTGCTACCTGGCTATCTTTCTACTTAGCTGCCTTAGTACCTAGCTATCTTGCTACCTGGCTGTCTTAGTACCTAGCTATCTTGTTACCTGGCTGTCTTGCTAACCGGCTGTCTTGCCACCTAGCTGTCTTAGTATCTAGCTATCTTGCCACCTAGCTATTTTGCTACCTAACTGTCTTGCTGTCTAGTTGTCTTGCTACCTAGTGCCTTGCTACCTAGCTATCTTAACTCCCAGCTATCTTGTCACCTTGCTGTCTTGTTACCTGGCTATTTTGCTCTCTAGCAGCCTTGCTACCTGGCTGTCTTGCTATCTATCCGTCTTGCCACCTAGCAATCTTGCCACCTAGCAGTCTCGCCACTTAGCTACCTTACCATCCAGCTACCTTCCCACGTAGCCAGCTTCCAAAGCAGCTAACTTGCCAAGTTATTATCTCACCAACTACCTATCTCTACAACTATCACCCTCGCCGAGTAGCTAACTCTCTAATCAACCGAGCCGAATCATCGAACCTCTCCGTCAGCAGGTCTCAAAACTAAAAATACCGCTTTCCAACCATCGGGTCAGCCAATTTCAAGATCCCTGGATCGTTCTCGAAAGCTACTTACAAGACCAGAACGTTTCGATCAGATCGTCTCGGAGCTGATTTTTACGAGCCGCTTGGCGCTTCCACGACCGCCACGATGTTACGTTCCCTGCCCGATGGTTAATCGACTCCATTACCGTAACGGTCCTGTGGACCAGGTGTCCCGCGAGCTAATAGGCGCAACGCTGCTGAAAATGACGGCGCAGTCCTGGTCGATCGTCGCATCTACGCAACCGGAATTCTGACTCTGATTGAAAGCCCTTTCTGTGCGACCAAACGATGCTCGGCTCGCGCTGATCCGGGCAGAGGGACACGGGAAATTAAGATCGTTCGCGCGGAAGCATCCGACTGCCGGGCAACGTCGTCCTTGGACTGCATGATCGATCTTCAAGTGGACGCCGGACCGATCGGTGAGTCGGCTTTATTCGCGCGCTTTATTTCGTGCAGCTGGCCTCCGGGGAAAGCTCTTGACACTGAAAGGGTTTCAATTATTTTCGGTGGCAATTCGATCATTGACAAGGTTCTTTTTGACTCCTTTTTTCACTCCTCCTGATAATTGGTAACCTTGACATTCGGACAATTTGTTGACCTTTTGACACTTGGACACTTCGTTGACTTTGACATTTGGACACTTTATTGACCTTGGCGTCGGCCATCGGATTCCTGAGGTCATTCGAAGCAACTTTTTCCTTTGCGAAAATGTTCTACGAGGCGTCGTTTACGAGTTATCGACGAAAAACATACGGCGCCACGCCCCCACAAGTCTTCACTCCACCCTCGCACTCTAATTGGTCCGCGTATTTTGCTGATATTTCGTAAACGAAGCCTCGTAGAACATGTTCGCTAAGGAAAAAGTTGCTTCAAATGACCTCAGGAATCCCCCATTTCCGGATTGCGAGGCAGTTTTGGAACACCGTGTATAACGATGACTTCGACGTAAATTCGATCCACTGCATCGGTTCGATTGCTGTATAAAATCGTTTGCTACATTATTGACATGAATTCGATGCACTGTGTCGTCTCGATGCAAAGCGATTCAGCTATTTTCTGGTAGTTCGTTACGTTTTTCCGTTCCACGAGAATTTTAATTCGCTGGTTCGGATTAGCAGCCGGAAGATATCAGAGAGGCAATCGCGAAGCCGAGACGGTGTTTCGTTGGTCACGGGCAACCTCGATTAAATAAACTCACGTTTCATTTCCGTCGTGTTTTGCATTCTTTCTTTCGTGAACATCGACGCTTACGACACTCCGTGATGTTAATTATACACAACTCCGTGATACCGGAGTTCACGGATGCGTCTGAAAAAAAAATTTCGCGGATCACCGCGGCAAACGCTTAATAAATCGCCGAACAAATCGATCCGGGATTGACAATTCTAACCCTTCGCCCTACAAACACGTCTGAGAGACGTGGTCGGGTGATCGGGCCAGAGGTGATTATCACGTCTGAGAGATGTGGTCAAAAAATCGGGTCAGAAGTGATTTACTACGTCTGAGAGACGTGGTCAAAAAATCGGGTCAGAAGTGTTTTACCACGTCTGAGAGACGTGGTCAAAAAATGGGGCTAGAAATGATTGCTCCGTCTGAGAAACGTGGTCAGATAATCGAGACGGAAATAAATATCACGTCTGTGAAACGTGGTCAAAAAATCGGGCCGGAAATAATTCTTACGTCTGAGAGACGTGTTACAAAAATTGGGCCGAAAACAATTCTCACGACTGAGAGACGCGATTAAAAAGTCGGGCCAGAATTGATTATCACGTCTGAGAGACGTGGCCAAAAAATCGGACCAGAAACAATTCTCACGTCTAAGAGACGTGATACAAAAATCGAGCCACAAACAATTCTCACGTCTGAGAGACGTGGTCGAAGAATCGAGCCAAAAGAAAGAATTCAACGATAAGGGGCGCAGGTGTGGACAAAAAAATTGCATTAGGCTCACCGAGATTGGACAGCTGGCTCGGCCAATAATATCATTAGGATCTTGCGTCCCCTCGACAGTTTCGGGAGTCCGTTGAATTTCCAGCGAAAACACCGCTGAAGATTGCACGCGAAACAGTTCCGACGTTGAGCATCGTTGTCTTCGAACGAGCGTGTAACGTTCAACGTCGCCATGAATGTAAAAGTCCTACGAATTACCGCGTTGTTTCCGTCGCTGGTGAAACGGGCCCGGGACACGCGCTCGACTATTCCACGCTGGACGCGGTCGGAAACGCGAATGGTTCTAATTTATAGAAGAAGTTCATTTAAAACTTTCTCACAGACTGCATCGGAACGTGTCGAATCCCCTGAAATACTTCGAGAAATTTTGTCCTATTCGAATGCATGTTTGAACACTTTACGGCGATCACAAGATAGAATAAAATAAGCAGATTCATGCACATTTTTCTCGGGCACAATTTGTAGACAAACTGGCGCATCGTGGAAGACCCCGGATGAAGCGACTTCGTTCGAATTCGTCGCGCGTAACCGAATAAATTCGCCGCGATATCGTAGCCGGAGCTGAACGCGTGTATCTCTGTGTTCCATGAAAAATCGTCCGCTAGTGCGATCCGTAGCGGTTCATGAGCTTCGGGGTTCGAGGCGTTGCGATTCCTCGGACGAACAGGCGCCGCCTCGGGGTCTCTGTTTCCGAGATTGTATTTTCGTGTTCGGCGATATTGGAATGTTCGATTCCGCGCGATAATGCGATCGTCGGATGGCGTTTTGTGAATCGTTTCCGCGCGTGGAAAATAAATCCCGATGTCCGAACAATTTCCGCGGATTCGAAGCGATTTTACTCATCCCTTGCGCCATCGTTATTTTTTTTTTAATGATAAGTGATAATATTAAATGGTTGGGCGAAGGGGATGATTTATATTTATTGTATGCCCAGATCGATTTAAATTGCTGAGTCTCGATGGTAGACAAAAATTGATTATACTATATATATTTATTATGATATTTATTATACTATATTTATAATAAATATAGTATAATAAATATATATAATAAATATATTTATAATAAATATAGTATAATAAATATCATAATAAATATATATAATATAATAAATTTTTGTCTACCATCGAGACTCAGCAATATATATATATATATATATATATATATATATATATATATATATATATATATATATTCATTATTCTATTTATTATATTATTGAGTATACTATATATATTCATTATATTATTTATTATACTATTTTTCATACTATTGAGTATACTATTCAGTATACTATTCATTATACTATATTTATTATATTATTGAGTATACTAATTATTATACTATTGAGTATACTATATAGTCATTATGTTATTTATTATACTATTTATTATACTATTTATTATATTATTTATTACAGCATTGACTATACTATTCATTACACTATTTATTACACTATTTATCATACTATTTATCATCCCATTTATTACAGCACTTATTGCACCAATAATACAAGATTTCAGTTTCCGATTTAACAGTAAATTTTCTACTAGTCATTTCCGCAAAAGTCTGGAATTTTGAAACGAGTCACATATCAGAGGATGCAGTTCAAGCAATTCAGAGTGATCTCACGGAACGGTCCTTTATTTCAATTTCTCGTTCAAAACAGAATAGTGTTACACGACGGATTAAATTCCCTCGCTCACCAATAAAACGGGGAGGAACTTTTGTTGCGAACAGAACTGCCTTGCAAAACACTTCACATTTCAGACGATCCTACGACCACTCGAAGTCTAGACTTTCCACGCTTTGCTGTCCAAAGTGCTTCAAGTGATATGGAATCCCGGGGCTTTTTCATTTGTTCTTCCGTCGCGCACTCGAAACCATCCAAGACCGTCCCAAATAACTCTTGATATACATATATTGTCGGAGTCGCCGTCTCGAACGACTATCGTTTATGCGAAAAAACGTTATCGTTACGTCATTTTTAAAAAGTTCGCGCGAAATTACCGAATGTAATTGCGATCAACTGGATTAATTGGAAATTAATTCTTGGATAAATTGCAGCAGTGTTAATCATTAATAAATAAGTTCGAGATCTTTGTTTATTGTCAAAATCATGCTACTTTATCAATTTAGTAATTTCTTTTTAAAAAGGCACCTAACCTAGACCTAACTCAGCCCTAACTTAGACCTAACTCAGCCCTAATCTCTAGACCTAGCTCATTCCTAATCTAGACCTAACTCAGCCCGAACTTAGATCTAACTCAATTCTAATCGAAACCTAACTCAGACCTAATCTAGACCTATCTCAGCCCTAATCTAGACCTGACTCAGACCTAATCTAGACCTAACCCAATCGTAATATAATAGATCTAACGCAGCCCTAATCTAGACCTAACTCAGCCCTAACCTAGACCTAACTCAGCCCTAATCTAGATCTAGCTCAGTCCTAATCCAGACCTAACTCAGACCTAAACGTCGAAATCGATGTGCTACTCCCTTTGCTGCATAGTTATCTTGTATCAACGGTGATAAACCCAGTGTAGAAACGTATAAACACAGTGGTTTCGTAAATCGCGGAAAAAGAAATCCACGGAACGAGATAAACTAGTAGGAAAAGCGAAACGTACGCTGCGAACATTTGTTGTTTCTGTAACGCACTAAATCAGCCGACACGCAATTACACCAGTACCTTATTTCGTTGAAAAAATACTCATTTCATTGGTGCACGGGGTACATTTATGGGTGGGCCACGCTTTTGACAAAATAAAAATGTATTGGGCTTTTTCGAATAGAGTTCAGTTCATTTTCTATTGAATATTATTCATTCGATTTACTTTTGAATACCATTCATTTAATTTTCTATTGAATACCATTCATTTATTTTTCTTTCGTATAGCATTCATTCGATTTACTTTTGAATATCATTCATTTATTTTTTTCGAATAGCATTCATTCGATTTTCTTTTGAATATCATTCATTTATTTTTTTCGAATAGCATTCATTCGATTTACTTTTGAATATCATTCATTTATTTTTTTCGAATAGCATTCATTCGATTTTCTTTTGAATATCATTCATTTAATTTTCTATTGAATACCATTCATTTATTTTTCATTCGAATAGCATTCATTTGATTTCCTTTTGAATACCATTCATTTAATTTTCTATTGAATACCATTCATTTATTTTTCTTTCGTATAGCATTCATTCGATTTACTTTTGAATATCATTCATTTATTTTTTTCGAATAGCATTCATTCGATTTTCTTTCGAATATCATTCATTTAATTTTCTATTGAATACCATTCATTTATTTTTCATTCGAATAGCATTCATTTGATTTCCTTTTGAATACCATTCATTTAATTTTCTATTGAATACCATTCATTTATTTTTCTTTCGAATAGCATTTATTTGATTTCCTTTTCGACACCATTCATTTAATTTTCTATTGAATACGATTCATTTATTTTTCTTTCGAATATCATTCATTTGATTTCCTTTTAGATACCATTCATTTAATTTTCTATTGAATACTATTCATTTATTTTTCTTTCGAATAGCATTTATTTTCTTTTCTTTCGAATTGTATTCATTTATTTTTCTTTCGAATACCATCAATTTGATTTTCTTCACACACATCAAAGAAAAATGATTGATCATTCATAAATTAAACTTCCAAAACAATCTCTTCCTAATTTCCACTTTTCCCACGTTCGAGCGTGCGAATGCCGAGCCATAATTAAACGCTTCTTTATGTAAATGAGATTAATGAAAAACTAAGTATATACTGCTTGCAAATTCACGAATCTCTATCTATTTATGATCTTGCAAATAAAAACCGAATGACAGCACATTTCCTCGAAAAAATTCGTACCAAATTACAACGATACAACGCAACATTTCGTGTGCCCAAAAATGTCCGTTCCTCGTTTCGGTTGAAAAATCGAGTTTTCCTTGTCCAATTTTACCTCGACTGGGTCGCCGTTCCACGGTCCTTTAAAAACGAGTCGGCTGACGATTCGCGGAGATAAACTTCGACAAAGATGCCCGGAGAATCGCGCGGAAGTCGAACTTTCGCGGACGCGGCTGCGTGCTTTAACTGGTTCGCTTTTGAAGCTCCGATAATCCCAGTTATTTCGAACTTTTTTGGTACGTCCCACTCGTCAAATTCCAACCGACGCTGCGTATCGAGACGGCAACGATGTTCAACCGAACTCGAACGGTTTCCTCGTGCCATAAATCTCAAGCTTTTTGGAAACTTTTCCGCGCGATCCTCGAAATCCCGAGGAAAATATGTTGCTACAAAACTCGCGCGTATACAATAAAATTGCCCTAATTGACGCTCGGATTGTCCACGAAAATTGACAATTTTATAGTTAAAATATATAACAATATATATGATACATTATATATAATAATGTATATGATACATTATATATAGTAATATATAATACATAACAATATACATAATGTGCAATATATAATAATATATATAATATATAATAATGTATAATAATACTTAAATAATAGTTATTATATAATTACTCGAGTAATAATAATTATTATTATTATATAATCACCTAAATAATAATTATTATTATTATGTAATAACTCAAGTAATAACAATTATTATTATTATATAATTACTCGAATAATTATTATTATCGTATCACCCATTCCCAAACTGAGACCACGATAATTTCAGAGGGGGGGGGGAGATCGGAACGAAAGATTCGCGAATCGTTTAATTACAGTTTCCGTCAAAGCGCAGTTTTTTTTTAATAGTAGAGGACTGCGAGGGACAGATTTGATTGAACGATTAAGAAATTCCTGGTGGCGGTTCTCGGAATTTCGCGTTCGCAATTCGGTACGTAAGCGGTGCGAAAACACTTTTATCGGGAAACGTGCGGATCCGAGGGATCCCCTACTGTTTGCTTCGCGTGTGTCCACGTCAATTTCGCTAATCGAATCGATAATATGGCGCTATCGAGACGATGAAAATTTCCGTTGGCATGATACACGGCGGTGAGTTTGAAAGGCGCGCCGGGAAATGGCAACGTCGTTGCGAAATCCGGACGATGAAAATTCTTCCCCTTCGTTTTCTTTGTCATCGCGATGTTTCATTTTTTGTGATTGCAGTAATGCTTGATTTCTTTATGGTTAGCTTGCTCCATTTCTTTGTGATTTTACGACTGTATTTTTTGTGATTATTGTACTTTATTTTCCTACTACTTTATTTCTCTGTGATTTTACTACTTTGTAATTATAGTACCTTCTCATTTTTCACAATTATACTGCTTCATATTTTTGTAATTTTACTACTTTGTATTTTTGTGATTATATTACTTCATATTTTGGTGATTATACTACTTCATATTTTTGTGATTACACTTCTTCATATTTTGTGATTACATTGCTTCATTTGTCGTGCTTGAATTACTTCATTTTTGTGATCACAGTACTTCATTTTTCACATTTACATTGTTTCATATTTTTGTGATTATACTACTTCATATTTTGTGATTACATTGCTTCATTTGTCGTGCTTAAACTACTTCATATTTTGTAGTTACATTGCTCCATTTGTCGTGCTTAAACTACTTCATATTTTGTGGTTACATTGCTTCATTTGTCGTGCTTGAACTACTTCATTTCTTTGTGATTATACTACTTTATTTTTGTGATCTCAGTACTTCATTTTTCACAGTTACACTGCTTCATATTTTTGTGATTTTACTGCTTCATATTTTTGTGATTTTACTGCTCCATATTTTTGTGATTATACTATTTCATATCTTTATGATTATAGTACTCCATTTTCCCGATTGTATTACTTCATTCTTGCAATTATGCTACTTCATATTTTTGCGATTGTATATTACTTCATATTTCTGGGATTATACTACTTCATATTTTTGTGACTATACTATTTCATATTTTTGTGATTATAGTACTCCATTTTCCCGATTGTATTACTTCATTCTTGCAATTGTGCTACTTCATATTTTTGCGATTGTATATTACTTCATATTTCTGGGATTATACTACTTCATATTTTTGTGACTATACTATTTCATATTTTTGTGATTATAGTACTCCATTTTCCTGATCGTACTACTTCATTTTTTGTGATTATACTACTTCATATTTTTGTGATTATATTTTTCTTGACTACACCACTTCATTTACTCGCGACCATGCTACGTCATTTTCCACAAGCGCGCTACTTTTTTGCAATTCCAGAAGAGTGACACTACAGTTTTTCGTGACCACGTTGTATCATGTTTTCATGATTACAGCTACATGATTTTATGAACGACGACGAAATGAATGCTGGCGAACTTTCCGGCGAAACGAGACCGCAGTTGCGTGCTCGCTGGCTCTAATTAAAACTCGTATAAAAAGATAAAATCGCATGGGGCGACGTTGCCAGTAATGGGTGGCAGCCCAATTAGATCATTGACGAACCTGAACCCACTTTTCAGGGATAAAGCGAACAACCTACTCGGTCCTATTTCCGTCGACGGTGTCCTAAGCGTGTCAAGCAATTTCCCACGACGCCGCTCGTAAACCTCGCTTGCCAAAATTCGAGTGAACCTGAACGCGCCCCATAAATACCGTTTACGATGTAATCCGTGGTTCAATTAAGACGTCGCAGTTTGCGGCTACGAATTAGGGTCCCCGGCTAAAGTAATTCGCCTTGCGCGAGACATGGTTGAATAGAAATACTTTGTTACTTTCGAGAAACAAATCGTGCGATTAGTTTAATCCTTTTTATTCGAATTCTGTGATTATTCCGATCGGCGTTTATGTTGAAAGATTTCTGATGAGTTTATTCCTTAATGTTTGACATTCGAACGATAATTATCTAGAGCAATATTTAATCTTATTTCACATTATTATTTTGCAAAAATAATTTAAGCCCTCGGGAGGATTCCTGGGATCATTTCAAGCAACTTTTTCCTCAGCGAAAATGTTCTACGAGGCTTCGTTAACGAGCTATCGGCAAAAACCGCGGACCAATTAGAGAGCGAGGGCGGAGCGAGAACGAGTGGGGGCGTGGCGCCGTACGTTTTTCTCCCATATCTCGTTAACGGAGCGACATTTTCGCGAAGGAAAAAGTTATTTCAAATGATCTCAGGAATGCTTTCAAGGACTTACAACATTTTTTGTCAAATGCACTGTTTTAATACACATATTTTTTAATACACTTTAATGCACTAATTTTAGTAATCATCCAGGGACAAATTATATTTCTCCATAATTTCATAAAATTGCCTAAGTTTCACGATTATTCTGCGAGTATTAATAATAGTCTAATATGCAATTCAATTTCGATCATATAATTAGCGTAACGAGCCGCTGCTCGGCGAAAGAACAGAAAATTGCCGTTGACGAATCACGATGATCGTTCATCTGAACCTGAACCTTGCGTGCAGAAACAAGACGCCTGTTAAAGTGGCCTTTGCTTGCCCGTATTACGTCGGCGAAATGGCATAATCGCGTTATTGAGCACAAAGTGCATATTGTCCGGAGGAGGCATGACCGTAACAAGGTACTGTCCCAGCATCTCCAATGATCGTGCAGCTGCAACATGTTACACCATAGACCGATGAAACGATTAAACCTGTGTACCTTATTTACGATACGCAACCTCCACTTGCCGCGTTAGTATCGGCCCAAAAAATATTCTCGTAGCGACAAGAGAACCCAACGATTTTTAATACAAAATTAATTATTTTAATTAATTAAATAAATTTGTGTCGAGATATTTATTTTCAAATACAAGTAACTGAAAGTACATGCCATTTTATTCGTGTTATTTAGGACACTAATAAGCTGCAATCTTTTTCAGTGTGTATACTCTAGACTTAATATAGACCTAACTCAGACCTAACTCGGACCTAACTCAGACCTGATCTATACTTTTTACATTCGAATTTACTTTTGCAGGTGCTTTTTTCAAATGCCTTGGACGTTATGAGGAGATCTCAGGTTTTATGGGTTTATGATAGGTGACATAAACTAGACCTAACTTAGACCTAACTCAGACCTAACCTATACTTTTTACATTCGCATTTTCTTTTCCAAATATTCTTTTTTCAAATGCTTTGGATGTTATGAGTAGGCTTCAGGTTTTATACATTTATGATAAGTGGCATAACTCAGACCTAACTCGGACCTAACTCAGATCTAACCTATACTTCTTACATTCGTATTTACTTTTGCAAATGATTTTTCAAATGCCTTGGACGTTATGAATAGACCTCAGATTTTGTGCGTTTATGATAGGTGACATTACCCAGACCTAACTTAGACCTAACTCAGACCTAACCTATACTTCATAAATTCGTATTTTCTTTTCCAAATGTTTTTTCAAATGCCTTGGACGTTACAAGAATACTTCAGATCTTATGAATTTATAATAACAATGCCTGGATTAAATGCAAAACAACAAAAACATTTAAACAATTTGAAAATATTATTGCAGTATTATGAGCTCATTGTGTGTGAAATTATTATTAAAATTATTAAACAGGAAACAAATGTCCTTTACTAATTACATAATCTTACGATTTACAATCTACTTATAAGTACAAGTTAGGTTAGGTCTCTGTTAGGTCTGCAGTTTCTCGCGAATATCTCGGAAACCGTTGCGGATAGAAATCTTCTCCAAAGGAAAAAGTTGTGTGTGTCAAGCCGTACGATATATCGAAACGCCAACAAAAACGGAGACGATGTTTCCAAATAATTACCAAAAATAATTCGCTTCTCATAACAACAAATGGTTCGCTCTTTATTAAAAAGTCATTGCACGCTCGTGCAAACAGTCAGAAATCACAGAAAATGTCCCCGGCATTTCGCCGTCGTTGAACTACATTTTATGAATATTTCCGTCATCGGGGAGCCTGCAGCGCCGGTGCAAAAAATCGCTGCGAATCGTACTCGTCGAGATTGCGACTGCCGCCGTGCTTGTCGTTGGTAAAACTTTCCGTGCTGGTAAAAATTCGAGACGACGCACAATATTAGATTCGCCATCGCAAAATTCACCGAAGAAAATGAGACGGGTAATCTGCAGGGACAAGGAATTATTAGAAATACGAAGGGTCCCTGATACACCGCCGTCACGGTGTCTTCCACGGGAGATAAGTTCTCGGTGTTTATCGCCCGAGGCATCCGGTCGCATTCGACGTCGCGAGTGGAAACGCGCTGCGGTAGAAATTATGGAAATACTCTGGAATGCTGAAAACAAGGCGTCAAAAATCGAGGAGAGAAACACTTTCGGCTCGGTGAGCCGAATTAGATTAGGAGCAACGAGAGTTAGGGTCGAGCGTGCTCGGAAGAACAAATTTCGATGTGCAGATTACACCGAGCCAAACGATTACAGCTGACCGAGTAAGACTTCGGTAACACGTGGCGATCTTGATAAAAAACGAAGCGACACGCCTGGAAAAGTAATGAGTTAGGTTCAAGCAAAATCTAAGAAATTTATCGAGTACAGCTTTTTCTTCCGGAAAAGCCTTGGAATTTTCTCTGCTTTATTTTCCATGTACAGGGTGGTAGAAAAAAAATTGCGTGACCGTTGCAGCTAATCTTGATCTCGATAGTTTAACGAGACAAATTTCAGGTTATTGTTGTAAGGTATAATTTGTTATGAACCATAATTTGTTAATAAACAATAATTTGTTGTAAAATATAATCTCTTGAGAAGTATATTCTCTGCGAAGTGTACATTGTATTAAAGTATAATTTGTTATAAGAATTTGTTGTAAAGTATAATTTGTTATAACCAATAATTTGATGTAAAGTATAATTTGATATAAAGTACAATATAATTTGCTGTAAAGTATAATTTGTTGTAAACTATAATTTGTTGTAAAGGACAACATACTTTAGTATAACTTGTTGTAAACTATAATTTGTTATACACTATAAATTGTTATAAACAATAATTTGTTATAACTAATAATTTGTTGTAAACAATAATTTGTTGCAAAGTACAATATAACTTGCTGTAAACTAAAAGTTATTATACACTATAATTTGCTATAAACAATAATTTGTAGTAAATTAGAATTTGTCGTAAACTAGATTCCATATCAAATAAATATCTTCGTACAGCAGATTGTTCTAAAATAAATCTATTAAAAAACAGTGTGCAAATAAAAAAGAAAGTATTGCACCGTGATCCGTGCATGCGATTATGTGAACGATCGGAGCCGGAAACGCGAGTGTAAACGAGTCGCTGGAGTGGGTAATTGAAACGTCTGGACTCGATTGATAGTGCGATCAGATTAATCCACGTGTAAGTGTAGGAATAAATTGACTCGGCGAGCTTGATTTCATTGAAATGAATTATCCGATTTAGAACCATATTTCATTTCGCATTCAATTTCCCGTGAACAGTGCATCGGAGAGAAAAGCGATCGTAGGAAGTCTTCCGAGAAAAAGCATTTTTCTTCTTAGGAGTATGTTCTTGCACTTGGCTGTTTCAGTTGGGAGTTTATGAGAACTTTTATGTGAGTTTAATGTCGCAGGATAATGCCTCGGCCAAGCAGGATTTATTAACATTATCGATTACAGCTTTTAGGGGAGGCATGCAAATTTATCTAATTAATATTCTGCAGCACTGGAACTTGGAACTTTTCAAACTCTGTACACGAGTGGCCGTGTGTCCATCGGATCAAATCGATTACTCATCTTGATTGACATTGAAAATAGTTATTTTATTATTAGTCGATCAAAAGACCAAAGATATAATCACTCAGGTTTTTAGTGATTTTTATTATAATATCAAAATTATAATGTCAATATTATAATATCAATATTATAATTTCAATACTATAAAATCAAAATTATAATATCAATATTATAATATCAGCATTATAATGTCAAGGTTATAATATCAATATTATATCAATATTATATCAATATTATAATATTAGTATTATAATGCCAAAGTTATAATATCAACATTATAATATCAATATTATAATATCAGCATTATAATGCCAATGTTATAATATCAATATTATAATATCAATAATATAGTATCAATATTATGACATCAATATTATAATATCAATATTATAATATCAGCATTATAATGCCAAGGTTATAATATCAATATTATATCAATATTATAATGTCAGTATTATCAGGCCAAGGTTATAATATCAATAATATAATATCAATAATATAATATTAATAATATAATATCAATATTATGACATCAATATTATAATATCAATAATATAATATCAATATTGTAATATCAATATTACGATATCGATATTGTAATATCAATATTATAATATCAAAATTGCAATATCAAATATTATAAGATCAGAATTAAAGATATTTATTTTCAAATACTAGTTTATGTGTCAAGATATTTATTTCCAAATCCAAGTAATCGAAAGAAATTCTTCACATTCCTCAAATTATGTTGTCCAATTTTGCTATTAAATAACAATCAAACAATCCGACATCCAAAATTTACAAGAACAATCATGCAAATTTTATTCGAGCAATAATTCTGTAGCCAGCTGTCCATGTAACGAAGCCTCGTTCGCGATCTGTTTGCGAATTCGTTCGTGAAGGAATGATGGAACACAATCTCTCGCCGGGCCTCGATAAAGCAACGGAATTGTTTCGTCGTCGAATCGGTCGCTCGCGAATGAAAGAAACCGGTGCGTCGAGTGCGGATATGAATTTTCCTCCTTCGGTAAATTCGTTCAGCAACGTCGTCGCGTTGTTGCGCGATCGCGATTAGAGTTGTTTCATTTAAATCCTCGACATAATTAACCTACGCCAACGAATTAATCAGCGCCGGTTTAATTTCAATATAGAATCACCGCTGCGTTTCATTCGAGCCTTGATCATCGCGAAAATTAATTGGACGATTATTAGCTTCCCGGTACGAATCGGATGTCGCAACCATTTACCCCGATTGCTTTCATCGGTTTTCCGTGTTGCTTCTGTAGTCTTTTATCCTCCCCGCCCCCACTTCTCCCCGACGCATTCATTGTTGTCCGATCTCTTCGATATTCGTGAATTGTTCTCGCATCGACAACCAGTGGAAATCCGATTCGAGAGCGCAGACACAATTTGTTTGAAGTCATTGCTTGCCCCACGTACGAACCTACACCGCGTATATATATATACTAGGTGATCCATTTCAATGGTACCATCAAATTTAATTCCGTCGTTATAAAAGATATAGAAAAAAATGGTGAAGTTAGATTTAAATGGTTTCGAGGCGCGCATCCGATGATAAGAAGGTATCATTCCACCAAGGTCGCTTTAACGATCTTTTCAAGGTCATCGATATTTTTTGTTCGTCAACGGTTATCTTCTATGACGCAATGTTGTTGCTCGCATCGAGGCGAGTTCGACGATCTATAACACCGCGACCTTGGGGCGACCTTGACAGTCAAAAAACGAGTATATTCTTAAAAACTTTATCTCATTTTTTAAGTGTCAAGGTTGCCCGAAGGTCATGATGTTACAGGTCAATAAATTCGTTTTAATATGAGCAACAACGTGGTGCTATAAAAAATGAAAGTTAATGTGGTAAAAAATGACGATGACCTTGAAAATATTACCACAACGACCTTGGCGGAATGATACTTTGTTACCATCGGATGCGCGTCTCGAAACCATTTAAATCTATCTTTGTCATTTTTTTGTCTATCTCTCGTAATAACGAAGATAACTCGAACTTGACGTTCGATTTCAACTGGATCACCCGGTACGTGGCCAGTCCACGGTTTAACAAACGCGGCCGGCCAATTCCATTTAGGCGAACGGTGGACAATGGAATGTTTTACGGCGAATTTCTCGTTACGTGCTAATTAAAGTTTCATCGAATGTATCCCATATTGAAATCCGCCGCGGATAAATGCCGCGGCGGTGACCGGGGATCGCGTCCCGCCGTACACCGGCAATCCTCCGCTCCAGTTTTCAATGGCACGCGCGCGCGATCCGGATCCAATTAACGCGCCGGCGACCATAACCGCGCGTCACCGTGTACTCCTCCGCGACGCTTGTTTCCTGCAGCGTTTGCGAAATCGCCCGCCGTTCTCGCTTCACCCGAGTTCTCCGTCGTTTTTTTTTTTTTTAACAATGAGTAGCCGGAACTGTTTTCATACGATCGGCGATTTTTTTTCTACGATTTTATTGCGTATTATTTACCGTAAACGACCCCGAGTCAATGAAATAACAATTTAAGAATTTAAATACATTTTTCGTAATTATTTTAGTAGCCATATTGTATTAATATTATTTTTGTATATTACATTTAGTATATTTTTTATTATATTTAGTGTACTTAGTATGCTAGATTTAGTATATTATTTATTATATTTAGTGTATTTTGTGTATTATAATTAGTATATTATTTAATATATTTAGTGTATTTTGTATATTATAATTAGTATATTATTTATTATATTTAGTGTATTTAGTATATTATGTTATACTTAGTGCATTTAGTATATTTAGTATATTATATTATATTTAGTATATTATATATTATGTATTAGTATATTATATCATATTTAGTATACTTAGTATATTATATTATATTTAGTATATTTAATATTATATATTTAGTATACTTAGTATGTTTAGTATATTATATTATATTTAGCATATCATTTACAGCACAATATACTATATTATTTTGCCTATTAAATAATTTTCCCTCACTATCATCTTTCATTTTTTCCATCAGCCAATACACCAACAATAACAATAGATTCAATAGTTTAAACAAATCCAATCACCATTACAATGCAACAAACATTACCGCCAACGCGGAAATATCGCGTTTCACGGTTCGCATGATCGATCCGCGTAATTTTCAGTAAACACCGCAGAAACGTTCACCGGCCGCGGTATCGGATTCGTTCGTACACCCGGTATAAATGGTACACCCAGAAATTAACGATAAGCCCCGCCGCAGAGATGTACACATTCGGTGAATCGATTACAACCGGTCCATTATCGTTATAAAGGTATTTACATTGATGCGCACGGAGTCATGGAATGCATTCTACCGGATGGCGCCGCCATTATCCCTACCCACATAATTGATGCAAATACACAATGTTCGAGGGTGCCGAGCGAGAAGATCGTTAACATTCGAAACGGCGGACCCTTCCCACGGAATTGTCATCGAGCAATCTTACGATCGTTCAGAATTTTACTCTTCTTAAGTTACTCCAACTTATTTTTTAAAATACGCTTGATTAAAAAATATTTTATTTAACAACTATTTTGGCAATATATTTTCTTAATATACTTGCTTAGCCAATATTTATTTAACAATTTTTTTGGCAACATATTTTTTAATGTATTTGCTTGGTATTTTTTTATTTGACAATATTTAGGTTATTTAGCAATATTTATTCGGCAATTTTTCAAACACATTTGTTAACCCACTTGTATAGCAATTTTTTTCATACACTTGTTTACCAATATTTATTCAGCAATTTTTTTCAACATACTTTTTTTTAGCAGACAAATTAATATTTTCCTACGGATACTAATGAACATTGGCAGAAAGATTAATTAGTCTACGAAATATATTTAGAAAAATATGTTCTTTTTTCATTGTTATAATATTGATATCCGTTTTTTCATTTCTTGCAGATGGACGCTGTCACTATGAACGATTCGTCGCTCTACAGTAACGACACTTCTATGGCCACGGCTCGTCCCTTTGGTACGAGTAACACGCTAATTTGATTACAGAATTATTTATGCTAAATTAAAATCGTCTGCATTCAATTATGAGAACTCTATATCACACGAAGTTAATTTATTCCCTAATTATTTATCATTGAAGCTCCGTAATCAAAATCAGACGTAACTCTAACCTAATTTATACCCCACCCAGACCTAACCTATATTTACATTTCCAAATGATAATTTTTTCTTTTAATAATAATAATAATAATATTATTATTATTATTAATATTATATATATTACTATTAATTATAATATATTAATATTATATATATTACTATTAATTATAATATATTAATATTATGTATATTACTATTAATTATAATATATTAATATTAATATTATTACTATTAATATTATTAAACGCAAAGTATGGCAACGTCGCCGATCGAGTCCACGAAAGCAATCGCGGTTTTATCGCGGAATTATTGTATATCGATAAAATGAACAGCGCGTTTAAGTGTCGTTCGTCATGTTACGTAAAATTCATAAAAACCAATGATTTACGTTTTCATTGCGGTATTATTGCTTGCAGTTTACGGCGAGATACTGAAATTACTGCAGCGCGGAGCAATAACTCATGCATCTCTGTGCTCTTCAAGCTGCGATCCATGTGCAAACATAAATTCTTCTGATACATCGTCCCGAGAGACGTTCAACCGTACAGCGACCCGTTAAATCCGGGTTTCACATTGTTTCGCCGCGAAGATAACACGTACTTGCTTAGACAGATAAATACGAAGATCATCGTGTCACAATGTGCATTGCTTTAGGATACAGTCGCGTCGTAAACTGACACCTTATAGAGCTCCGAGAGAAAGGAGAGATTCCTCGGGTGATTTGAAGAAACTTTTCCCTTTGCGAAAATGTTCTCCGAGGCTTCGTTAACGAGTTATTAAGGAAAGACGCTGACCAATTAGGCGGCGAGCACAGTAGACGCCCCGCCCACGCTAGCGCGGGGCCACGCGAGGCCGCGCCCACGCTAGCGCGAGCCGTACGCGATCTCCGATCGGTCCCCGTTTTTCGCGAATAACTCATTAACCAAGCCACGGAGAAAAATTTCGCAAAGGAAAAAGTTGTTAGGAATCGCCCGAGCAATCGCCTCGTCACACGTTTGAATTTCTAACGCTATTTCTGGGACACCCTGTATTTCTGGGTCGCCACGTCCATTATCGTTGCGTTACTTTAATCTCGGAACAAAAACTCGCCGAGCTGAACGATGAACGAGCTTTCTAAACAACACGCTTTACTGCCCCGCGATTCGAACGAGACAGAATACTAATCGAATTTCCACTAACTATCGCCGCCGGTTAAAGGTTAACGATTTCGCGTGCGCACTATAAAACTTCCGGCCGGGTTAATAGCTGGAATTTTTCATCGGAAAAACCGACGTAAACAGAGTTTAAAGTCAGCGTGCAGCGATGCATCACGATTTGAACTATGGAGTTCGGTTAATAAATATTTATTGTTACTGTACACGTGAAATATCGGCACCAGACGCGAACAATGTACATGATTCTGTAACGCTGGCAACGTTGCATTCGTTTAAACAGAAATAATGTTTCCGATTCAGTTTCTACACAGTGAAGCTTTTAATTCAGTTTTGCACAATGTTGCATTTGATTCAGTTTTACACATTGCTGCAATTTAATTAAGTTTTGTACATTGTTGCATTAAATTCAGTTTTGCACATTGTTGCATTTAATTCAATTTCACACACTGTTGCATTTAACTCAGTTTTGCACATTGTTGTATTTAATTCAATTTAGCACGATGTTGCATTTTCTTCAATTTTCCACAATGTTGCATTTAATTCAGTTTTGCACAGCGTTGCATTTAATTCAGTTTTACACAATGTTGCATTCGATTCAGTTCTTGCACATTTAAGAAACTCGAAGCTGCCACTTGATCGCGTCACGCGGTGTAGTTGACAGCGTTCACGGCGGAAACTGCGAAATATTTGACCCTTTGTCTCCGCAGATAAATACCGACTTTATACCGAAACTCACATTCCAGTGCAACAAAGCTCACGGCGTTTAATTCAAACTAATCCACGCCGAAGTTATTTCGATTTGCCCTGCAGGTGGTCGGAAGTTCGGTTAACGAGACACAAAAGCCGAGCACGAACGCGGTAAACGAGCCGGGCGTCTTCGGTTCTTGCAACTTTTAACGAGCACGTTGCCAGATACTTGTCGCCGCAGTGATCTAATCAACTGTCAATTAAAATCAACCGAAATATACAATGTTAATTAGATAGAAACATTCTTTTTACAATATTTTTATAGTTTTGTGCTTATTTTATCGGACTGCGAATTTTATGAATCTCTGACGAAAATTAATTGCTGTTGTTTAAAGTCGTTTCCACATCTTTTTCATTTAACATTGTTGCAATTATAATGCCACTTATTATGACATACAATGGTGGTGAAGACGTTGCGGTAAAAACGTTAGGTCGAGGTTCTTTTAATAATAAAAAATATTACGATAAAAATAGTGAAAGCGAAAAATAAATTTATTATAATATATAAATAATAATAATTCTGAAATAATTACCTCATATGATTCCTCAGGTAATTTGAAGCAACTTTTTCCTCACCGAAAATGTTCTACGAGGCTTCCTTCACGAGTTATCGGCAAAAAGCGTGAACCAATTGGAGAGCGAGGGCGGAGCTAGAACAAGTGTGGGCGTGGCGCCGTACGTTTTTCGTCAATTACTCGTGAACGAAGCCTCGTAGAACATTTTCGCAAAGGAAAAAATTGCTTCGAATGACCTCAGGAATCACTTTCTGCCAGTTGTTAACATAATTTTGTTTATTATGTGTATACTTTTCCCAGCAAAGAACTAAAATATCTCTGCCGCCGATGTCGATTAAAATCGACCGGAATATCATTTTCAGAGAGACCGTACGAAGTGCCGACCTTGCACGTCGTGTTCCTTAGCATCCTGTACGGCAGCCTCGCGTTCCTCACGCTGATTGGCAACTCCCTCGTGATGTGGATCATCGCGGCGTCCAAACGTATGCAGAGCGTGACGAATTTCTACATCGCGAATCTGGCGGTGGCTGACATTGTCATAGGTTTGTTCGTGATCCCGTTTCAGGTACGGCCCGCCATCTCTTGTTTACCATCCCTGCGACGCGAGACGGGATCCTTCGGGACCCGGCGTGATAAATTGCGGCGAATACCGAACCGTAGATTTCACAATGCAGCCACGGACGTGTACAAATTACACGGCCGCGGCGTTTCTCATTTTTTGAGCGGGACGAGTCGGAATCTCCGCGTCGGAAGAAAACTTTGTTAATGGATCTCGGAAAATCGTCGGGAATAGCTTGACGGGAGATAGATCACGGTCTCTGGAACGCGACGGTCTATTGTGAATTTTTCGGCCGAAGATACGGGGTGTGTCATCAAAAATATTATAAAAAAATATATTTGTTAGCTGCTCTTATTTATTAGTTTGTTGACTGTATCGAGCAAATTTGTAGCGCATTATGCGATGGTTCCAAGGACGCGTCGGAGCAAGCCGAGGCAGCGTTCGCAGGGAAATAAGCTAGATCTGGCGTCAGAGGAGTAGGGATGGCGACGCGTGTACCGCGAGTCCCACACAGTAGCACGTGAGTCACCATTCCATTGCTCGCAGCGCACGCGTCGCCATCCCCACTCCTCCGAAGCCAGGTCCGAGTCGGTCCATCCGGACCGAGTCGAGGGCACCGTGACATTTTTCACTGGCTCACCCGGTACATTTTATATCGGTATTAACGGTGTACACGATCGTGGCTCTTCCAGGAACAATTGCACGGTATTTATTGCAATAATCGCGGAAATACAGGCGCATAAATTCGCAGCCTTATGAAATCGCAGCGGTTGCTCATTGCACTAGTAGATTTGCGTAAATCAGTGAATTAGTCAGTACACATTTATTAGCTTGCTGCCGAACGGAGGACCGTAAATTCCGAATTTTATGAAACTGCGATATTTACGGACATGTATGTGTACACATATACACGCGAAGCGATATCCAGCGACCGCGATCGTAAATCTCGCGGGTCCAAGCTATTCCAAATTCCGCTCGGACGTTATTATTCGCGCAGGCCGCCACAATTTGTCAGAGGATATTGAAAAGCAAAATCACTCGGTCGTTTGACGAGGTTCTCCGCAGTAGAAAGAACAGCATTGGTCGGACAGGCTTGACACAGTTTGTTTGGACATCAGTGATGATTTTTTTTTTTTTTAGTGTTTGACGATCTTGAATTTTAATGACGGAGATGCGGATTTTATGCAATTTTTGTGACGTTGGTTTTGTACTATTGAAGTTTTGCTAAAGAAATTGAGACATTCTACTTTGCAGTAGAAAGAACATCTTTGGTCGGACAGAAGTGGCAATCTTTTTTGGTCGTCTCTGATGGTCCTCTTAGTGTTTGATATTCTTACAATTTAATCAATGGAAATGATAGTCTACTTATAACTAGAAAATCAAGTTTACTTATAACTAGAAAGTCAAGTCTATTGATAGTCAACTTATAAGTACAAAGTATAGTCTATTGGTAGTTTACTTATAACTACAAAGTCAAGTGTATTGATCGTCTAAGTCTATTGATAGCTTACTTATAAGTATAAAGTCTAGTCTATTGGTAGCCTAATTATAGCTATAAAGTCTAGTCTACTTATAACTAGAAAATCAAGTATATTGATATTCAACTTATAACTAGCAGGTCAAGTCTACTGGTAGTCTACTTATAAGTATAAAGTCTAGTCTACTTATAACTACAAATTCTAATATATTGATAGCCTACTTATAACTACAAAGTCTAGTTTATTGATAGTCTACTTATAACTAGAAAGTCAAGTCTGTTGGTATCTCACTTATAAGTATAAAGTCTAGTCTATTGATAGTCTAGTTATAACTATAAAGTCTAGTCTACTTATAACTAGAAAGTCAAGTCTGTGGATAGCTCACTTATAAGTATAAAGTCTAGTCTATTGGTAGTCTAATTATAATTATAAAGTCTAGTCTACTTATAATTAGAAAATCAAGTTTACTTATAACTAGAAAGTCAAGTCTATTGATAGTCAACTTATAAGTACAAAGTATAATCCATTGGTAGTTTACTTGTAACTATAAAGTCAAGTCTATTGATAGTTCACTTATAAGTATAAAGTCTAGTCTATTGGTAGTCTAATTATAATTATAAAGTCTAGTCTACTTATAATTAGAAAATCAAGGCTATTGATAGTCAACTTACAAATACAAAGTCTAGTCTATTAGTAGTTTACTTATAACTGCAAAGTCTAGTCTATTTATAATTAGAAAGTCAAGTCTATTGATTGTCTACTTATAACTAGAAAGTCAAGTCTACTGATAGTCTACTTATAACTACAAAGTCTAATCTACTTAGAACTACAAATCCTAATACATTGATAGTCTACTTGTAACTACAAAGTCCAATTTATTGATAGTATACTAATAACTACAAAGTCAATTCTACTGATAGTCTACTCATGACTTTAAAAAAGTCCAGAAAAACTACTAATCTTCTTATAACTAAAAACTTCCATTCTACTGCTAGTCTGCTTACAATCAGACTATAAACAAATAGTCAATAAATAAAAGGCAAAACCATGAAGTTATCCTAAGACCTTGAGAACATTCCAACATTATATGCAACTCATAAAAATCATTAAGATAGTAAAAACATTTTTCTGTGTCCCACGTTTCTTACAATTATCTTACAAAATGTCTATTTTGCCTAAAAATCCTACTTACGACTAGAAACCATGGACCGAAATGATTATTACGCAGCCATGTTTACCGTATCGATTACACTGTCCGACAAAATCAAACTTTCTTTTTGATTTCCTATAGCCACTCTAAAATTATCGACAAAAATGAGGTATTGCATGAAAAGTAAAAACGTTAGAAAGTTCTAATCGGTGTTAAAAGATAGAGGAAAGTTTTCCGAATATAGTGGCATACAATTTATTAATTGTTTTTGGTCCTAAATAACTATAAATTAATGTCAGTTTAAAACAGTGTCGACGTGCGCAGTTTCTCCGCAATATTTTTGTATTTTTACGAGAAGTTCTTTGTTCAGCACGAAAACTCTAACCAAGATCGGATTCTGTAAACATTTTTAAAGAAAAAATGGCCCGATAGAAGCGTCGGAACGATGTACATTTTGAGTAGGTCGAGAAAATGTTCGTCGGTAACATGTACGCGATGTTTTGCCGCCATGTGCTTCGCTGCTCGCTTTTCTTTGTCCGACAAGGCCGAAGCTGGGTGCCCCATTCGATCCCTCCATCGGTGTTGATTACGCATAGTTTCGGCCCTGTCGGACAGATAGAAGCGAGCAGCGAAGGATATGGCGGCAAAACGTCGTGTACATGTTGCCGTCGAACATTTTCTCGATCTACTCGAAACGTATATCGTTCTGACACTTTTACCGGGCCGTTTCTTCTTCAGAAATGTCTACAGAATCCGATCCTGAGTAGAGTTTTTGTGCAGGACAAACAACTTTTCGTAAAAGTACAAAAATATTGCGCAGAAACTGTGCACGTCGACATTTTTTTAAACTTTGACATTAATTTATTGCTACTTAAGACCAAAAACAATTAATAAATTGCACGCTACTATATTCCGGAAACTCTCTTCTATCTTTTAACACCAATTAGAGAACTTTCTAACGTTTTTACTTTTCATGCAATACCTCATTTTTGTCGAAAATTTTGGGTTTTTACAAAAGCTCGTTTTTTTTCGAAAAATGAGGGTGATGGAGCAATTCGGTTTTCGGATCCTTGATCGAGGAGTGAAGCTCTACAAGAATTTCATACTAGCTATAAGAAATCAAAAATCGTGTCGGACAGTGTTATAAGCGACGCTCGCGGTTAAAAAGATGCGTGACGTCCTTTTGTCATCTGACGGAATCCCATTGTTCCCGTTGCAGTTTCAAGCGGCGCTGCTACAACGATGGGATCTGCCCCATTTCCTGTGTGCCTTTTGTCCCTACGTGAAGACCCTCTCTGTTAGCGTTTCGGTGTTCACGCTGACAGCGATCGCGATCGATCGTCACCGATCGATCCTCCAGCCACTCAAGTGCGTTTCGATCTCGTTAATCTTTTTTTCATCGCGGCCCACACGATCCTTCCGAAAAACAATGATTCTGACCCGCAGGCCGAAGCCGAGCAAACGAACTGCCAAAATCGTGATCATCGGGATCTGGGTGATCGGTGCGATCCTGTCGATACCGATGGCGATTGCGCTCGAGGTCCGCATGGTATCGGAGGACCCCGACGATGGTTCGTGTCCCCTCCCCCTGACGGCTCGCCGAATTTTTTTCAGCGACCCTTGGCGCCGAGCTGACGTCGCCTTTTGTAATTCCAGCGAACTCCACTCACAGGAAACCGTTCTGCGGCCGCGTGAACTTGTCCATGAAGACGATGTTCATCTACCAAGGACTCTTGCTGGTGATCCTGCGGTATTTGATACCGTTGATAGTGATCTCCTGCGTGTACGCGAGGATGGTGGTGAAATTGTGGAGCAACAGAGCGCCCGGGAATGCGGAGGACTCCCGCGACGCGAATCTGATGAGGAACAAGATGAGGGTGGGACGATCTTTCATTCGATTATTTTAACGATTTTCATTATTTTAAATTTCTCAGATCGATTGCTTCAACGCAATTTATCGCTTTGGACGAAATACAATGATCGACGAACTATAGAGAAATCTTTAATAAAAGTTGGCCAACTTTGATTGGCGATAACTCCGCGAAAAATCATCGAAGGATCATGACTCTTTTTTTAAATCGAAGCTTGAAACTTCTACTTTAAGATACCGTTTCTCGATTTTATGCATCACGCACCCTTCGCCTTGCGGTAAACATTTAAATGTGATCGTCGAAAAACCACCCCCTGAGGCCACGTCGAAAGTTGCCAAGTTTGACGAAAAGCGGGGACTTTGAAAAATTTTATCCGACGATGCCATTCGCATCCGAACGAAGCTCGATCCTTTCCCTTCAATTTGAAAAAAGAGAATCGCGCGTGCGATTTTTGTTCGCGAAGTTACAGCACTTTAAAGTACCATCCGATAACGCCAATGCCGGCGGTACGTGACAGAAATGCAGGGTCGGCTATAAAGTGCTGTAACTCCGCGGGAAAAAATCGCAGCTACGTTCACATTTTTTTAAATTAGAGAGCAAGAACGGAGCTTCTTTCGGCTCGATACGGCGTCTCTGAGAAAAATTTTACAACGACCGTGCATTTCGTCGAACTTGACAATTATCAATGTGGCCTCGCGGAAAGGGGTGGTTTTTCTATGGTCACATTTAAATAGTTACCGCAGTGGGGGTGCACGATACGTAAAATCGAGAAAAGGTGTCCGAAAGTAGAGGTTTCAAGCTTTAATTTAAAGGCAGAGTCGTTATCTTACGATGATTTTTCGCGGAGTTATCGTCGGTCGAAGTTGGCCAATTTTTCTCCAAACTTTCTCGGCGCTGTAATTTCTGTTTCTTATAAATTCGAAGGTTTTTGATATTTTTGCGCGTAAAGATGATGCACTAAATATCGTTCCAGGTGATTAAAATGTTCATCATCGTCGTCGCAGTTTTCGCACTTTGCTGGCTGCCCCTTCAAACGTACGAGTTTCTCCAATATTGCTATCCGATCAACCAGTGAGTATCGCGCGACAAAAACGAACGACAACAAAAATAAACTGCGATCGCACGATGATGAAAAATTCATGTTTCAGCTACGAGTACATTAATTACATATATTTCATCTGCGACTGGTTGGCTATGTCGAACAGTTGCTACAATCCGCTCATCTACGGGATATATAACGTACGTAAAAACCGACAGGTTAATTGCAATTTAAAACCGAAAAATAATATTTCGTAGTTGCGATACTTGTTACATGGTGTCCCAAAATTATGGTACGTCCGTAAACTGAGGGGTTCCTGAGATCATTTGAAGCAACTTTTTCCTTAGTGAAAATGTTCTACGTGGCTTCGTTCACGAGTTATCGGCATAAAACGCGGACCAATTGGAGAGCGGGGGCAGAGCGATGACGAGTGGGGGCGTGACGCCGTACGTTTTTCGTTAATAACTCGTAAACGAAGTCTCGTAGGATATTTTCGCTAAGAAAAAGGTTGCTTCAAATCACCTCAGGAACCCTTCGATCCCCGGAAGAAACATAATTTTGCGACAGCCTGTAGTATTCGGCGTTATTACAGTAAATTCTCCTTAATTGACGCACGGATTGTGCACAAAAATAGACAATTTGAAAAAAAAATCTTTTAATCTGCAAAAAAAATATTTTTAATCAAAGATCTAAATAAAAAAAAATCGAGGAAAATCCAGTTAGAATGACCGAGGCTCTACTGCGCTTCGAATTGCAATGAATGCAGAATCTTGTCGGGCGGAAAAATGCAGTTTAGCGCGTAAAATTGGCCACATGAGAAACCACGCTTAAGACGTAGAATTTATCGCGGGGAAAATAATAGTTCGAGACTGTAAAGTTTGTCGTGTGGAAAATGATATTCGGCATATAAAGTTTGCCACGTGAGAATCGGACTTACATGGGGAACTGTAAACGTTTATGTACATCGTGTTCATGACTGTTCGATGAAATCTTCCTTTTCCAGGGGAAATTCAGAAGGGAGTTCCAGCAGAGGTGTCCCATCAAATCACGGAAATGGTCATCGACCACCCCGAACGATAACACAGAGCTGGATAAAACGCAAAGTAGTCGAGCTTCTATTAGGTACTCTTCCTAACAACCATGTAGCTCTAGTGACTACTAAATTAATTGCTAATACTGTTCTATGTGTTATGGTAACGTACTGAATTAGATATAAGTGGTAATACTAATACATCAGTACATAATATTACTAATACTATTACTGATTATTAATTGTAAATGTTGTTTACTTATACTTATATTATGTTATAATTTATATTGTATAATTTATATGTAACTTCTATTATTACTTCTGTAATAACTTATACTATAATGTAAGTTATAATATAGTAAAAAGTATATTCTAAGTTACAGTGCAAGTTGTATTATAGCATAAGAGAGAGAGTTGTACTACAAGTTATAATTACAAGTTAAAATATAGTATTAGTTATAATACAAGTTATAATATAGTATAAGTTATATTCTAAGTTATAATATAGTACAAGATATATTTTCTAAGTTATAGTGTAAGTTATAATATAGTACAAGATATATTCTAAGTTATAATATAAGTTATAATATAGTGCAAGATATATTTTAAGTTGTAATATAAGTTATAATATAATATAAGTTGTACTACAAGTTATAATACAAGTTAAAATACAGTATAAGTTGTACTACAAGTTATAATATAGTATAAGTTGTACTAAAAATTATAATAGAAGTTATAATATAGTATAAGTTATATATATTATAAGTTATAATAAAACTTATGATATATTATAACTCATATTATAACTTCTGTTATAACTTATGATATATTATAACTTGTATTATAATTTGTACTACAACTTATAATATATAACTCATAATATAACTTATACTACATTATAACTTTTATTATAACTTGTAGTACAACTTATACCATATTACAACTTGTATTATAACTTGTAGTACAACTTATACTACTTATATTATAACTTATACTATAACTTCTGTTATATAGTATACATTATACTATAACTTGTATTACAACTTATAATATATAACTCATAATATAACTTGTTCCACATTATAACTCATAATACAACTTATAATATATTATAATTTATGTTCGCCAGGTACGAGTGGAGGCGAACGATTTCCGGCACGTACCCGACAGTCACGTCGTTTTGCAAAGGAATACCGGTGAGGGAATCCTCGCAGTCGTTCATCGAGAAACACGAAACGTGCAGACGCAGTAAAAAAGGGATCGGCCACTACTTCCATGGCGACAACGAGAACAGATGCTCGATCTCGTCTAACAAAACCGAGGAACTGTACGTGTTCTCGTCGCGGAAACACGGCCAGGATCCGGACACGGAGGAGTTATGCTTGTAACGTCGAAAATCTCACGGCGCGTAGGCTCTCGCCGGCTGCAATCGATAACCACTTGTTGTATCGTCGCCGGATGGAGCGTTGCTGAAGCTCGAAATCTTTATATAAATAACCAGATCTTGTACATACACCGACATTTGCATTTGTAGATCAGTTGTTGTGTAAACTACCACCGCGAACGATTGTGCACGCGTTCCTCTTTGTATTCGACGATCGAAGCTCGAATGATATTTCAATGAATTGCGAGGTCTCTACAGGATGTCCCGAAATTATGGGAACCTAAGGTCATTTGAAGCAACTTTTTCCTTAGCGAAAATGTTCTACGAGGCTTCGTTAACGAGTTATTAATGAAAAACTACAGACACCATGCCCCCGTTCGTCTTCGCTCCGTCCTCGCCCTCCGATTGGTCCGCGTTTTATGCCGATAACTCGTGAACGAAGTCTCGTAGAACATTTTCGTTAAGAAAAAAGTTACTTCGTAGACCTCAGGAATCCCTCAGTTCACGGAGGTAACATAATTTTGCGACATACTGTACATGTTGCATATTTTCCGTAGCACATTTCTGTTCTATTGCCTCGCATATTCGTTGTACAATAAATGGAAGCAAACTCTAGATGTATATGAGGCTGTGACACAGATTAATTAGAATTTCACGTACCTCAAGTATTACGTCATACGCGCCGGGACTCGGAATTAACCAGCGCGCAACATTAGGATCGTGCCTTGACTCCCATCGCGCGTCGTCCTCCCCGTGACCGCCTCCAGGAGGCGTGGCCCTCGCGAGCCTCGTGTTGCGCGCCGGTTAATTCCGAACCCTGTCCTTAGACAATGAGTTCTTTTTGTTTCGCATGAAATTGGAATGTGTACATACACTACTGTAATCAGCTATAACCTTGAAACGAAGATAAATTTCGAAATATCGGTAGTGGTAGCGGCATTGTTGTAACTTAATAAATATTACGATTAATGTTATCGATAATATCGTAAAGAAAATGTTTCTAGGCGTTGTTAGTGTCTGCAATAAAACGTTTTAATATCGACAACTTCGTTTCGTGTCAATGTTAGGGACTTCTTGCGTTAATTCGTGGAACGACGTGATATATAGAACATTTAAATAATAGTTAACCGGCCTGTAAACGTTTATGCGACGAAAGACGAATTTCTGTAGGTGTTCTTAATTATATCACTGATATGCTTGCGGCTACGTGTAAAGTTACGATGAACAGGGTATAGCAAATTTCCATAGCACAGCAGCATGAATTTATTTCCTCGTCTGTAAAAATTAATAGACACTAAGGCAATATTATTTTGCAGTTCGTAGAATTTCTTTTACTGATATAATAAAATGTTTCTAGCGAATAGATCTGCTGAGATTTAATATAAATGAAATGTTTCTTTTTATTGTCATCCTAAAAATTGTTTATAAAGCAAAATATACAGAACTTTTAAGATTGCAACGTATGCACATAAAATACATCGTACTGATTTAAGGGAAGAAACAGAGAATGTGTATAACAATTATATTTGTATATATATAATTTGTATTTATTATAGTGACACAAAAGTTTTATTCAAAATGCAAAACATTTTCCGTGAAAATGTGATAAAATAAAGACAGTCAAAACCTACACGAACCGTCTTCTTCTTATATTTATAAAAATATATACTTGTATAATTCCTAAGCGATCTATGGGGATTCATTATGCTAGTATAATCACAGTAAAAATATGCATGGTCGAACGCAGTTCGTTGTAAATGTGTAGGACCGACGAATTGTACACCCGGCGAAATGCATAATGGCCAATTGTTTAAACAGTTGTAAAATCTGCCTTCGTGAGTTACTTCGAATGGCATATACCATGGATAACGTAGAAAATGACGTTACAGCGGCGAGCCATTTTCCCCAATTTTTGTCCCCATTTTCTATTTCCACTAAAAATCACCAAATATTCTTCTGGCAAATACTGTTTTCATATAAAATGAAATTATATGCAAAATATCAGAAATATACAGAAGTACATACAGCTCTCTCCTTGTTACATCTTAGCATAAAAATAAAGCTCTGCCATAATTACATTATTGGCTTAACATCTGATTAATTTATATTAATCAAAATTTAAATTATTACGCCGTTCAATGTCTTTAATTTCCAACATGTCCGTTTTCAGATGCAATTTCATGATTTCTCTCCAGATATCCATCCTGTGCTGTTCATTATCGATTCCTAGTCTCAGTAAAATATTTTCATTGATTCTCAGCAGCACTCTTCCTGTAATGTCATGCTTAAAGAAGCACATGTAACATTGATATAATAATTACAGCAATTGTAATACATATGTAAACCTGTGCAATATATCTCTGTAAAATATACCTACATACAAAAACTTCTCATGATACAACTGGTAATAATCACTGCAATGCCTTCTCAACCATTTTTGTACATCCAACACATTCCACAAATAAACTGGACGTGGTCTAGTAGTTTTAGTCTACAATATTCATTAATGGAGTGGTTAATAAAGATAATGAGAACTGAAGGAATTTTTTTATTTAACATACCTTTGGTTTATTTGTGGAGTTAACTACTTCCTCTACCATTGTGTAAAATAATAATTATAAAACTTTAGTTGAATTATTGAATGGTAAATTGGAGTAGAACAAAATAATTTCATAATAACTATACTTCTTGAAGACAGTGTATCTTCTTTCAACAATGCACTTTATTAATGTTATATGAACTAATCTGCAACTATCAATAGTTTTTTATTACAGTAAAATATACTATAAAATTTTACAGATAGAACTATTATTGTTACAAAGCACTTCTGCAGTTCTGTTGCTTGCAGCTGCTAGCAACATCCTGCAGATACAGCTGTGACTATGCAGACAACATAGAAGTTCCTCTTGCGAACATACATGTTAGGGACAAGTTCAATCTTGAATCTAGATGGAGTAAGAGGTACTGTGTTCAACACATTAGCTGAGAGTACAGAATGTCATATGGTTATATCCAGAAATTATTGATCAGAATATTAACTTAGACATTTGGAAAATAATTTGACAGTGACTTCAAGCCACAGTTTGGCCCATGCTGTCCAGATAAGAATAATATACACAGAGATACATAATCATCTGGAGATATTAACAGTGCGTATACTGTCTGTAACCTACTAGCATTTAATATTAAATAAGAAATCTCTAATAAAAAAGAAATTCTTTACGCATACTTTTAATCATAATTAAAAGCTATGGACGGTGCTCCACTTTTAAAACGGCCAAAGCCAACTGACAATGAAGAGGAACTGTTTCGTATGCAAGAAGAGTTTTTGAGCAACAAACAGCAACCATCTGCGAAAGTAATTAATCTACGAGGTTCTACAAATACATTCGGCCCTTCGGAACCGTCTAAGAGCCAACCAGATACCAGCAAAGTCAGATCAAGATATTCTCAGCTGAGAAAGCTTAGAACACAGGACAGAGTTTCCACTTCGCAAAGCGATGGTGAAGTTTTAAATCCTGTAATTAACGAAAGAATTCAGGAAAATTTGAATACACGACAGGAGTCTGTGCAAAATGTACCGATTGCACCATCTAGTATACTATTAGGAAACATTGTTGAAAAAAAATTTAATTCATCAAACTACAACTTTAATAAAAAGGAATCTTTGTACGGTTCGAGCAAAGGCTTTCCAGAAGTATTTATTGCCGAATCCGTGGTATGTTATTTGAATTATTTTATTATTGAATGAATGTGCAGGTCTTAATTCATGTATTCTAATTGCATATTACATTTGTCAGGAGAGCAAAGGCAAGCAGAGTTTATTTCTACAACAAGTTTCAAGAGAACAAGCAGCAAATAAAGTAGATGAACCTGAAAACGTCGTATCTCTGTCTACCGATGAAGGTAGCACTGTTATAGAAGGTTCATGGTCGAATGAAATACACGAAGAGAATTTGGAAAAACTAAGTCACATGACGGAGGAAGATATACTGAGAGAAAAGAAGAAGCTTGAAATGACTCTTAATCCAGAATTGATCGAATTTTTGAGAAACAGAAAGAATAAAAAGCAGAGAGCAAGCAAAGATAAAGCAGAGAAACGTGGTAACCTTGATAAAGAGTCAACCGTGATCCATATGGACGAAGAAAAATTAACTTCCAAAGAATCATCCATCATGCAAAATGATCCACCCAAAAGCATTGACAAGATGGACATTGAGCACCCTGTAGAAGAGTCTAATAAAGACAACAGTTCCTCCAAAAATAATGGTATGCAAGTAGATGAGCCCAACAGCATACCAAAACCATCCGCAGAATTACTGGAGCAGGCTAAAAAGAAGGGTTGGGTGCACATGGATTCCCTCGAGCCTGTGAAATTGAAATGGATGGAAGATGTTCCAGCGCAGAGCCAAGAAGAGCCTGCTACATATACTGCTCGTTTCGACTTCAACGGTAAGTCTCATACTTCTTTAGAACGATGTCATACAAACAAAAAATCTACACAATCGTTCACATATCTTCTTAGGAATCCTGCTGCCCTACACAGACGAAAACGTGTCGCCTGAGAAGGGTCTCCACCACCACGGTGAAGAGCCCGACCGGCCCGGTTATTCTTTACAAGAACTGTTACAACTGAGCAGATCCTCCTCGCAGCAGCAACGGTGCACCGCCCTCACGACATTAGCGAACATAATCGAGAAGACCCGCAAGGGTTGGTACGACAAAGCACTGCAGCCTGGACCAATGACCGCACTGAACCAAGTCAATCTAATGATCATGCTAAGATTCTCGTTGGACGACACACCTGTGGCCGTGATCACAGCGACTCTGCAAGCCCTACGAGCCTTGTTATACAGCGAGGTGGACGAGGTCTGCCTGGACAGGCTGTACGGCTTCGACAACTACAAAGAACCGGTTCTAAAGCCACCTGGCACCGATCAACCGGACGCCAGTGACCTGAAGGACCACGAACTGGCCCAGCTGGACGCTGTGGCTAGTTTACTAAGGACCGACATACTCTCACGCATCAGGTACATCCTAAGCGAAATCCGGCCGCCGCCAGTCGGTGTAACCTGCGCCTTCGAGGTCCTCACGAGGCTCGCGAGGCACTCGCCCATCACCGCACTGAACGTCGCATCCGCTCCGCACCTATTGGACACAATTGTTGAGCATTTCCTGCCGCTCTCGCCGAACTCGTTAGCGACGCTCGACGCAATAGACAACGTCTATGGTGTCCCAGTGACCGCCGCCATCAGGTTCTGCCGGGTCCTGCTATGCTACGGCGGCAAACCCGTCGCGCTGAAGCTGAACAGACTGCAGATCATGCAACGCATCTTGTCATACATCAGCTGCGACGCAGGCAAGAGTACCGTCGCCCTCGGCGTCGAGAGCTTGCGCTTCTGGAGATTATTGCTGCTCCACGGCGAGGCGACGGACACTCTGACCGGGGCCCAGCTGATCCTGGTCTCTCAGTTGCAGCTCCTGCTGTGCAACCACGACATCCAGAGCGCCTCGGAGCTGTCCTGCGAGTACGCCGCGGCTCTGTTAGCCGTCGCCGGCTGCCTGCCGCCTCTCAGAACGAACGTGTCGGTCTTGCTGAGGAAGTGGGTCTCGCAGCTGCGGCACTCCGGCAATCTGACGCTGACCAAGACGAAGCTGGTCGCGGAGGCCATCCTGGCGGCCGACGACGTCGCCTGCGTTCGTCTCGGCCCGTCAAGGACGCAGCTGTTCCAGAATCTCTGCTCCACGTCGAATCTACTCTGCGGCCATGATCCAGCCAAGGAGAGAGACCCTTCCTGCATGCTTCACCTAGGGGTGCTAGCAGAGGACGGCCAGTTGCAGCCAGTCGTCTCCACGCCGTCCTGCTTCCCCTTCCTCGCGACCACTTTCAATTTATTTGTTAATCAAGCCTATACAGAAGAGATCTACGGGGTGCTAAGCGATCCCCAGGTCGATAAATATTTGAGGCAGCTGGTGGCAACCGACTGGAGCTTGGAGAGATCCTGGTACACAAGGTCGGAGCTGTCCTTCCTCGCCAATCTGGTCAACGGAGCAGCCCTGGTCAAAGGCAGACTGGATAACGAGACGGTGCAAAGAGTTTGGAAGGTCGCCGTGAAACTGGTGTCAGCTTTGCCGGCTGACTGTTCTGGTGATGTCAAGACCATGCTGAGGAACGCCCTGTCGGAGGATAGGCTGAGCTTGGGCGCCGTTGCCGACCAGCTGGAGAGGCTGTACCTGGACTCCGGCTTGCGCAGCATCCGGCTGAACTTCTCTCGCGACGTGGCGGCTGTCTACGAGAGCTACGTGCCAGTGAATGGGCAATGGGACCAGGCTGCGATGCCTAAGGATTGGATCTATCTGCCGGTGGTGCAGGTCTACGCGAAATGCAGGGACAACGGGAACTGCGACGAGGTCGACGCGGCCGCTATCTCCGCGGTGCTGAGCTTGGAACTGGCGCTACCGGACCTGGTCGACCAGCTCTCCCAGAGCTTGAGGTTCAGCAGGCTGGTCCTGGTGTACCTGTGCGACACGGTGTACCTCAGCGACGACGTGTCCGCTTTGCTGAGCAGAGCCGTTGCTAATTTGCTGAGGAGTCATCATAAGAGTCTTGACTTTTCGACGCAGCTGCCAGGGCTTAACTCGTTCACCGATCTGTTCACAGCCATGTGCGAGCACTTCTGCTCGACCTCATACGGGGACTACGGGTTTTCGATGACGCTGATGGTACCCATCGCTCAGAGGCACGACGTTCATTATAGGAGGTTGCTGTGGTCGGAGCACGCCGGCTCACTGCGCTATATCAGGCTACTTCCGGAGCAGCTGGTCGTTCCTTTGACGGAGTACTTGTATCCTGTTGAAGAGGACGTGTCGCTGATCGAGAGCTATATTACAGCGCTGATCCGGGGAACCGTGAGGAAAGAGTGGTGTCCGATACCTCATGCTATTGCTACGCATCATTCAGCGATGTTTTTGAAAAGGTCGAGCAGGATCGCCGCGAGAATGAGGACCCAGCTGGCTAAGATACCTGACAAGGACCTGGCCGCTTTGCTGCTGGATTATGAAGCTCCTGCGTCGAGCTGAGCCTCGAGATTGGACGGTTAACTCTTTGGGATTGCAGGAAATAGAGTGGATCCATATTAAACAGAAATTTTATTGCGTTTTATATTAGAGAAAATTGGTGTATTTTTGTTAGTAAAGGAGTCGGATAATATGGAAACATAAAGGAATAGTAATAGTTCAATTCAATTTGTTTTGTTGTAGGGTGGGTAATGGTGTATTGCTTTTTTGGTATATCTGTTATTTATTATCTATATTAATTGTTAACTTTGGTTTGTATATTTGGTACATTTTAAATTGGTCTATTTCTTTTAACAAAGGAATCACATAATATGGAAACATAAAATGATAATAGTAATTCAATTCAATTTGTTTTTTTGTAGGGTGAGTATTGGTATGTTCCTTTCTCCTCCATTTATTATCTGTTATTTATTATCTTTGGTTTATATATTTGGTATATTTTAAATTGGTATATTTCTCTTAACAAAGGAATCACATAATATAGAAACATAAAAGAATAATAAGAATAATTCAATTCAATTTATTATTGTAGAATGGATATTGGTATATTTATTATCTATTAATTATTATTATCATTGGTTGATATATTTGGTATATTTTAAATTGCTATATCTCATTTAACAAAGCAATCACGTAATTAATTTCAATTTATTCTGTTGTATAGTGGGACTAAAATAGTCCCACACCGTGCCACATGGGTCCATGAACATGAAAATAGCATGCAGCTATTGCAATATTTCAAACTGTATCCAATAATATCCCACCATGCATCACCATGCATCAGAAATATAGGACACTTTTAATCCCACCGTAGCCCAAAGAGTTAAATTAACCGAATTAAAAGCGATGCACTCTGTAAATTGTAATTTTATATTTTTTTACGTGTCTGTGCTAAGCGAATAGCAAATATGTGTGCGCGCGTGTGATGCGTTTCTGAATGGAGGGTGTGCTGTAAAGGGATGAAATAATTCATTCAGATTCAGACAAAATGTACATGTATTGTAAACCAAAACAATCGGTTACAGAATCAAAGTACAGGAACGATTTCTCTGTGTATGTGTGTGTTTTACAATTGTAGAAAGCGTAGAGGCACTGTTTGGTCGGTTCTGCTGATTGCGATGGTCGTTGATCAAAGACTGCCGGGATTCTATTAAGCACGATATGCATTGGAAAGTTCTTGGTTCGTTGATATAATCGGACCGCGGATTTTTCAGCGAAAGAAAAATTATCCAAATCGATTGTACGGTAACGAGTACATAAATCGGATAAAAATGTTTCGTTTAATTGTTTCAAACAAGTCGCGTTATAGAATATAGTTAAAATATAGTCGAAAAACTGTGCCAATCTTTTTCAAATCAGTTTCGTCGAAAACGCATAAAATCCGCAGCCTATTTGTGGCCTATTAAAATTATCTCGGTGCTCTTGTCACCAGCGATATTATTATTAATAGTAGTAGTAGTAGTAGTAGTAGTATTCACGAGAGAAAATCGAAAACAGTTGTCGCGTATTTTCACGAATAAACGAATTCGAAGCCTGTGCTTGTTGGCTCAGCGAACAAAGTCCAGTGTAAATAACGCTTACAGCTACGAGAAGCGATCGTCTCTCTTAACAGAAGCGAATCGCATCGACGCAGTATTCTTTTCATTTTTACAATTACAATTACAATTAAAATTTTAAGTGCAAGCGTAACGACGATAATTATGCGGTAAAGTAGCTCTGTGTGCCTCGTACGACTAGTCGAAGTGCATTAAATTGTACGAAAAAAGAAAACAAGAAGAAGATCCGTTATCGCGAGGTACAATCGTGGAGAGGAAAGGAGATGCTGTCGCCGAGAAACGGATCGCTTTCGACTCGACTAAACTCTTGTAAACTTCTAACGTAGCGTATCGGATAACAATGTAATTCGTTCTTAAAAGCGTTCTCTTCATCGATATCGATTTTATAGGTGTATGCGTGCATAGATTTTATACTGCGTTCAACGTGAACTATGGCGCGGCTATGTAAACAGGACGCTAACGTGGTCGATGCTTTTTTTAAGAGGACCCTAATTTTAAGGGAGCCTAATCGAAGGCCGTTGTATGCAGAATAGTCGTCTATAGTCCTCGCGCGACAAGGAGACGCCTTCGCGCTCCCCCTTCCTACTAGCCGCGAGCGAGCGACAGCGGTGGGGCAGCCAGTTGGAGGGGGAATGTGGACACAGCGGCGCGCTTCTTGTCGCGCACGGACTATAGAGTGACCCGGAAACTGTGATACGGCCCTGGCTCGATCACGCGTCGCCCAGCCGTTTACTTTTTTTTACCAGTTCTCGTTGATCGAGGTATAACTTTCGTTAATTAACATCTAATACATTTTACGTGCGATGCGGTATCGATTTCTTTTCTTTTTTTTTTAAACTTTTCCGAGCTTTCTCTCGTCGCTTTTCTTCGCTGAAATTAAATAAAACAAAGCGAATTGATCGTCAAGAATTTTAAATCTCCATTTGAAAATGATTAATTTAGTTTCACATTTAGTTCGCAATTAGTTGCACGGTTTTATGTTCTATTCAGGCTTCGTCGATCTACGTTTCGTCGGGGAAAGAATTCGTAAACGTTGTCGCTACCTCGCTCTGACAAAATTAAGCACCGAATGGCGATACTTGTTAGTATCGCGGTTTGCAGAACGTTGCTCGTTCCGATGGTCGAGAAACGCTCATTCCAATAAATTCTCTACCGATCAACAGTGATAGCATTTTATATATATATATATGTATATATATTCACAATTCTCGTACGTGTACATGTAGCGTATGTACAAATGTATTCACCGAGATAGAAAAATAGGAGCGTGAGGTTGCATTTCGTTGAGAAAACGGGTCCACCGTTCGATGTCGCATAATGTCGATCTCCCCACCCTCGTCCGAATCTTTCTTGTCGCCGAACACGCCGCCGACGGATTTCCTCAAAGCCATCCTGTTTTATCAGCGACTATAATATGTTAATTACGTATCAATGTTAATTCACAGTTTTTCATATTTTAATGTTAATTATATTTTAAGGTTAATACACCGAGTATCGATACGGAAACAGTGCAAGAATAGTTGTTAATTTCATTAAAAACACTAGATATTGATTTTAGCTTCGAGCCGGACTTCGTGCGTTTTGGGTCCAATTGGACCCAGAGTTGAGAAATCTTGATTCAGTCCGTCGGAATTTTCGCTGGAAACAGTGCCTCGGGAAATCTGTCGAGAAAAATTGCCGAGCAAAGTTATCCTAGCAAAAGTGTCGGCCGCCGCTTCGTCGGGGAGTTGCCGGCGCGGGCCAATCGACGCGCGAGTACAGCGGGCAGGCAGGTGGCGCTGCGTTCGCGTGGGTGGGGCGTCCGCCGTTCGCGCTCTCCGATTGGTCCGCGTTTACTCGCCGATAACTCGCGAACGAAGCCACGCAGAGAATTTTTGCAAAGGGAAAAGTTGTCGCGAATCGGCCGAGGAGTCTCTCTGTTCTCTTAGAAAAAGATTCTGGGATAATTTGTATCCGCCGGAAAGATGCGGCTGCGTCGAAACGAGAAAGAAAGAAACAGGCTGGCTTTCTGGAAATCGGGTCGCGCGAGACCCGGTCGTTGCCTCCGAGCTATTCGCCGGCCCTTTACAAAACGATCGACCGAGCGATATCGATCCCCCTAACCATGGGAGAGCTCGCGTCCGATCCAACTTCCGATTGGTCGGCGAGCATTCCACGTCAGCCAATCGAGAGTTACGAAAAAACAACGTTGCTCTTAGAAGTTAACACAAAACGTTCCGGCCGGCCCCGCTTATGTGATCGCCTTGATCACATTGACGCCGACCGACTGCTAGGACTCTATGCCGAGCTTCCTGTACGTCTCCCGGTCGACCGTCACCAATCTGCCCTCCACGCTTGAGCAGTCCAGCTCGATGCAGTGCAACATCGCGCCCCATTCGCAATGGCTCTGGTCGTCCTGCCGGTAATACTTGATCTGCAGGCAGGTCGACAAGTAGCCGGAGCCCAGCACTCTCATCGTGATCGACAATTCCTCCCGGTGGCCTCTCGCGCTCGCTGGTATTCCTTTAGTGCTGTGGTACGAGCTGTACGCGCACGCTGTGCCGTCGCGAGCACGCTCGATAGTCTCCACTGGCTTCCCGCCGATGCTGAGGAATCTGGAGCAGAAGAGAAGATCAGGATTAATTAATTGGAATTTTGTTAGGGTCCTGCACCCACGAGGTCCTGGTGCATAGACTGCTCGCGCCGTCCCTGCGCTATTCCTACGCCTATGCAGGGTGTCCCAAAAATGTCTCGCAACCCGGAAATGGGGTCTCGAGGTCATTTGAAGCAACTTTTTCCTTTGCAAAAATGCTCTACAAGGCTTCGTTTGCGAATTATCAGCGATAAACGTGCGGCGCCACGCCCCCGCTCGTACTCACTCCGCCCTCGCTCTCCGATTGGCCCGCGTTTTTCGTTAATAATTCGTAAACGAAACCTCGTAGAACATTTTCGCTAAGGAAAAAGTTGCTTCGAATGACCTCGGAAATCTCTTATTTCCCGATTTTCAGTCGAATTTGGGACACCTATATATAAGAGAGAATATGTACGATTAAAGCAAGAATTTTATTCGTATCTTAATTAATTTAAACTGTCCTGGACTACAGTGCTGAATAAATCGATATGCCACTTGCAACGCGCTTTGTAAACAAATTGGTCACTCTTTCAGAAGTGCATTTAACACAGTTTTCCCGGGAAGCGAACATAGACTTGTTCCAACTATGCGTTATTTCCGTCTCTGGCGAACGTAATTTCTCGCGGCAGCAGGACTTCTTGGAACGCATACTTTCCCGCCAGTAAAATTAGAAGAATTAAGTAGAAACGCGGGCAGTGGGAATTTATCGACTCGTGGGTGACACGATTCAGTCTCTAATCGTTCTAATATGAACGGCGAACTTGGTCGTGAGTTGACTCGATGACTGACAACCATCAGTGGTAGGTATAGCGTTCTCATGAACGCAACAGCTGGCGATGAATGTTTCAAGGGTTCGTGAAAGTGTGGCTGAACCTAACACGAATGATTGACCCGTTCCACGGTGCAATTTCGAAAGAATAGGCGATTTATTATTTTACTTGATCCATTATACTTGATTGAACTTAATTGACTCCTTTTATTCGACTTATTTTCCTTGATTTATATTTTATTCGATTTATTTTACTTGACTTATTCTATTATACTTTACTGATCTTACTTGGCTTGTCTTATTACACTTATTTTATTCGACTTATCTTACTTGATTTATCATACTTGACTTGTCTTGCTTAATTTATGTTACTGGACTTATCTTACTTGATTTATCATACTTGATTTGTCTTGCTTGATTTATCTTACTGAACACACCTTGTTGAACTTATTTTACTGAACACACCTTGTTGAACTTATTTTACTTGATTTATCATATTTGACTTATCTTATTCGACTTATCTTACTTGATTTATCATACTTGACTTGTCTTGCTTGATTTATCTTACTGGACTTATCTTACTTAACTTATCTTATTCGACTTATCTTACTTGATTTATCATACTGGACTTATCTTACTGGACTTATCTTGCTGGACTTATCTTACTTGATTTATCATACTTGACTTGTCTTGTTTGATTTACCTTACTGGACTCATCTTACTGGACTTATCTTATTTGACTTTTCTTACTTGACTTATATTACTGGACTTATCTTATTCGACTTATCTTACTCTACGTATTGAACTTGATTCATCTCACTCGACTTATCTTACTTGACCCAGCTATTCAATTGAACAATTATTTTATTATTTTACTATCAAAGCAAAAGCGCCACGCGATAAAATAAATTAAAACCGAATATTCGTTTAACGAAGAGATCGAAAAGAAATAGGACGCCGCGACAGATATAAGAATTCGAGGAGGCAAAGGTTAATCGAATTCGTCGGTCTTTAGTTTCAATTGTGGGCAAGCGTCGAAGCGGTTCTGATTTGATCGTAAATCGATAGGCTCGCGAAGCGTCGCGTCGGCCGGGGACAATACAGAATTCTGATTCGAATTCATTTGCATCTTCGGTCGACCGGTATTCAAGACTGCAGAACCTCGTTTTCGGCCTCCATTGTGCGGCACGACTGTGCCACGCATTACGTCGCCACCCCCACCCCCTCACTACACTCCCTCCCACCCTCGCAGCACCAGCTCGTTTGCAAGATCCGCGGAATATTTTAACGAGTTGCAAAAAAATTGTCGTATCGCGACGTTGTTTCATCCTTTCGCTTTGTTTCATCGACGTACTGCAATCCGGTGCCGCGTTCCTGCTACATTATTCTACAATAAATTCAATTAATTTAAAAGGAATATGACGTTCTAGTATCAAAAGCGCCGGGATTGAAACTCGCCCAACCGTGTTACAGTAACGCGTAATTTACAAAGACAATTGCGATAACGATTACTTCCAACCTGCGGGGAAACTGGAACATTTTCTATCAAAGGATATTGTTGTCGGCGGCTTTTTTATGTAGGTTTTAAATAATTAGTTGAATTATTCAAATCATTCGAATTATTCAGATTATTCGAATTATTCAGATTATTCAAATTATTCAGATTATTCGAATTATTCAGATCATTCAAATTATTCAGATTGTTCAAATTATTCGATTATACAGATTATTCGAATTATTCAAATGATTTATGATCATTCAACTTATTAAGAAAATAAATGATTGTGAATATGACTTCTGTATCTTGCAACGAACGCCGACAAACTTTAATTCGCATAAAAATCCACACTTTCTATATTATACGAAGCAGTCGATTCTGCACGTCGCGTCATTGCGCGATAAATGCGAAACTTTCAGGTCGCGATGCTAATGAGAGGAAAATTCATTTCGATTGTGATCATCGTGGCGGCCGCGAACGTTAAAAATATCCCAGTGAATGCCTAAAAGAAAAACGAGGCTCGTTCGCCGGCACATGTTCAAGCATTCTAGATTTGCTCCACGATAACCCTAATCTCCCAGATGATTATACCGTGCAACACGCACTGGCACACACACCGAGAAAAATTCCGTGTCACATCTTCTAATGATATTCCTTCCCAGATACGCAGACTCCTGATTCTGGTTTCGTGTTAAAATTTACACCAAGCAGCAAAAGACATTGCAAACATACTTTTTAAACAATGTCTAAATGACGTTGAGCGTCGTTTTAAGAACTATTCGGAAGAACAAGCTAGATTTCAACTGGTAGGTCAGGTGACGCGCTGGATCTCTCGTAGAACGGAGTGAAGGTAGCTCATGTGACGCGCTGGGACTCTCGACGAGCGGAGTGCGGGCAGTCGCGCGACGCGCTGGGACTCCTGCTGAGCAGAGTGGGGGTAGTCGCGCGGCGCGCTGGGACTCCCACAGAGCGGAGTGGGGGCAGCCGCGCGACGCGCTGGGCCTCTCGCAGGGCGGAGTGGGAGTAGTCATGTGACGCGCCGGGACTCCCGCAGAGCGGAATGGGGGCAGCTCACGTGATGTGCAGGGACTCTCGCAGAGCGGAGTGGGGGATACGGAGCGCAGTGCGACGGAGACACGCGTCAAGTGTAATTCCTCCAGACCTTCTCAAGTTAACCTAAATCATTCTAAGTTGTCACTAACAGTAGCTTCAAGAGCAGATCTTTCTTTTTAATCAGTTTTATTCATCCTATTACTACTTCCATTTTCATTTAATAAACAAATATATTTATAATGCTTTTACAAAACCTATAAATATATGACACGAGCGCTGCAGAATATTCGCTAGACGTAATTATATTATCCGCATAGTAACGACGTTAACGTCGCAGCCACACCGTGATTTCAAGCTTGCGTATTTTTAGTGTTCCGTAGAGAAACGTACGCCAACGAACTCCGCCGCTATCAATGTCGAGCATCGTTCACGTGTCACGCGCGCGCGATGGAGAAGAGAATTGCAAACAATTCGATGTCATCTTCGGCGGTAGGTGGGTTTCTTTTGCAATATTCGATTGCGGAATTGACGGGTGCCTCGGCCTGAAACGATACTTCGTTGAAGCACGGTTACGCGGGTCTGTCTGTCCACTCTATCGATTATGCGGCGAAGAACGTATTAAGCTCGTGGAACGTGGAAATAAACCACGTCTTCTCGACTCTACCATCGAGCACCGTCCACAACTTCGTGACCGGTCGAAACTTCCCAAAGACTGGAAGGTTGGAAGCACCGGACTCGCCGGTCCAATTAAAAGACTCCGCAAACAGAACTCGACCTTTTAAATTTCGGGGTACCTTCGGTGTCACGTGACCAAGCTGTGGACTTCAGTTAAAAGAGAATGAATTATTCACTCGTTCCACTGACCCTAAACGATAATTAATTACATAATAATTATCTAATAATTAATTAATTATATAACAACTATATAATAATTAATTAGTTATATAACGATTATATATTAATTAATTATATAACAATTAATTAGTTATATTATAATTATATAATAATTAATTAGTTATATAATAATTAGTTAATTATTTATTTAACATAATATAACGTATTATTTAACCTAAAACCAATTCTCGCGTTTGTACATAACCTCCACAGCGATTTGAATGCCTCTTACGGAGAGAATTCTAGGTTTTTTAAAATTCGGTCATCAGTATCGCTGGTGTCGCTACAACTACACTAGGCGTCTGCTCGCATGGCATTGGTGTTCAATGATCTAGAAAGTGATTCGAACGGGTCTTAGGGACGGAGACCCATAAGAATTCTAGATCTTTTTAAATTTCGGTCACCAGTGTCGCTGGTGTCGCTACAGCTACTCCAGGCCTCTCTGCTCGCATGGCATTGATCTTCGGTGACCTAGAAAGTGATTTCAATGCCTCCGAGGAACAGAGTCCACATCCGGATCACTGTGATCCTGATCGCTGGTGTCCTCGGGAACGTCTCCAAGGCATAACATTAACAATGCTCCGGTTTCACGATCCCCGGCTTCTCGACACTAATCAGTAGCTTCGCCGGGACAGCCGCGGCTCTCTCGTTCCAGCAATAACTGTCGGAAGCGTCCGCCGCCATCTTGGATTATGCATCGGATAACGGTCGAACAGCTCCCAGGGGGGCGCTGTCTTCTCCTCGGCTGCTTGATATGCCGTTTCCATTCGACCCATGGACTTATTTTGCGGGGAACCTTCACCGAGATATGGTAATCGCGCCGAGCACCTGAAAAATAGCCGAGCAACGAATTTATCGGCCCGGGCGCCACTGTTCGGGCCAGATGTTTCCTCCAGAGGAATATAAAATCGCGAAAGTGTTCTCGGATAACGCGACTATAAAACTCGCGCCGTTAATACGGTCCGTCCGGGACTGGCGTCGTTATTCTTAGATGGCGGACGAGTGTCCAGCGGATATACGGGACTGCAAACTACGGATGAAAGATGCCCCCGCGGATTTACTGTCGCCATAAACGACGTCGAGGGTACGACGCGAGGTGATTAATACCATGAAATCGAAACTGGAAACTCGGAGCTCGATGCGGTCGATAAGAATTTGCAGCTTGCGAGCTTTCGAGGCTGGCTGAGGACCAAGGTCGTTTATGGTTGACCACGTGGCGATTAAGGTATTCGCTGACTGGATTAGCTTTGTATTTTTGAACAAAAATATATTTAACGTGCAAGTTGTAATTATTTACTATGATAAATTAGGTCCAGCATTGCCACAGGAGCAAAGTTAGCTACTTCTCTTGAAGTTTCCTTTGGCACAGTTGCTACAAAAATTGATCATAGACTATGCCTCGAGTCTAGCTCAGTTCTAGATCTACAAACAGAAAAATATTTAACGTGCCGGTTGCAATAATTCACTGTGACTGATAATTTGGGACCAACATTGTCATAGGAGCAAAGTTAGCTACCTCTCTTGAAGTTTCCTCTGGCACAGTTGCTACAAACATTGATCATAGACTATGCCTCGAGTCTAGCTCAGTTCTAGATCTTCAAACAGAAAAATATTAACAACAAATCACTTATAATAATCGTCCAGAAATTTGTAAATTAAAAACCAAGTCGTGCATTATTTCTCAGACTGCAAAAGAAGCGTTGTCGAAGGTTCTTGTCGCTGTCCAGAGTTTTTTAGCAGCGTGGAAGCGGATGAGAGAAGCTTATCAGATTTTCTCCGCGACTCGTGGCACAGCTTTTACCCGAACGAATGGCTTATTTACATGGCGCGCGGCACAGCCACGCGCTCCGATTTCAATTCTTAAAAAGCTGCGAAACCACGGATCGGTCGCCGCGTCGGTCGAAGCGAAACGCTGGGCAAAGACTGGTCGGGTCAGCGCGGCCGTTTCCAAGATCGATGGAAAACCAAATGCCGCACTTTTTAACCATTAAAGAGGCACATAAGGCTCGGAGCCGCCGCCCGAACGCTCTGCCCGCGGGACTGTGAAATAGGGATTTATGTTTCACCGGGACGGCCGGGCATTATTCAAATCGACTCTCTTTCCAATGCCGGGCGCGACCGTCGTTTCGTTCAAAGCTTTCAGCCACTTTCGATGGTTTTCTTTCCTTGGATTTCGCTTTACAATATTTTTTCCACAGCGTGGCGAAATTGTAAACCACTTGTCGCCAATTCTTCCTTTGACAATATTTGGGACCAATGGGGCTCGGTTTTCAGGCTTCGGTTTTAGCGTTGCACGCGGCAACGTCGCGTCGACAGTTCTGCTAATGAATTTTAATTAGGTTTATGATGCGAGTTTGCTCCAAATGTCCGAGCACCTTCTTCGGGAGCCGAAGAATACCGAGTCTCTCCGGTAGCTTCCTAAATCTTTCAATTTATGGCCTAACTCGGATCCCAGGATTTAGAGCTTCGCGATCCATTATATTCTTGTTCCAGTTTGGACCCGAATACACCTCGGACGATGGCCAGGTCTATTCCGACCCGAGACGCTCGAATCGTCGAGGTTGCGACGATTTATTGCGACTCCAATTATGTGCAAATTATGATCCGATAATTTTCGCAAGATGACGCTGCATCGGCGCAATAAATTCTAAATAATTCTAATAATAATAATAATATATAATAATACACAATATGTAATAATATATAATATATAATAATAATAATTCTGATCTTAATAATTTTAAATAACAGTCCATTGTTAGAGGCTCGTTTGCGTTATCCCGATGTTATTCCTGCGCCTATGCAGTGGCCAGAATGCCGGAACGACAACTCGCGATACAATAACGGCAACTGTCCTAAGTTCAACATTTTTAAGCTGAACGTTCTCTTTAACGCGTTGCCGACAGTTTTCTGATTAAAATGAGTCCAAACACGATTGTCAACAACTATAAAATACAGGGTAATCTGGAAACGGAGGATTCCTGAGATCATTTGAAGCAACTTTTTCCTTAGCGAAAATGTTCTACGAGGCTTCGTTTACGAGTTATTGACGAAAAACGGGGAGCAATTAGAGAGCGAGGGCGGAGCGAGTACAGGCGAGGGCGTGGCGCCTTAAGTTTTTCATTAATAACTCGTAAACGAAGCCTCGTAGAATATTTTCGCAAAGGAAAAAGTTGCTCCGAATGATCTCAGGATCCTATTTTCGGATTGCGAGACATTTTCGCGACACCCTGTATAATCCTATCCTCTCATCTCTAATTGTCCACTTTTCATTAAAAGCCGAATTTCATAGAGTTCACTGTAGAGTCCACGTTATTCACTGTATGAATATTGTTGCAAATGGTCCATCGTCTCCCCCCTCTCCCCCCTCACTCCTGCATACTGAAGGAGCAGGGACGTCGCCCGGGAGATCGAGCTAACAAGCTGATGAATTAAAAGGTCGCGCGGTCTGTCAGGTGGAAGAAAGGCCAACGAAAGTCTGGTACGTTCAGCACGAGTAATGCTTCGCTAAATAAGAAATGAAGTTATTCCGGGTTGATTTTCCGAGCGGCGCAGAACCCTCGCAAGAATTGACGTGCCGATATGAAAGTAGTTTCTCCCTAATTCGCGCTCAGATTGCGCACAAAAATTGACAATTTTGGAAGAGGAGACACGATTATTCGAGAGCCTTGCGTCTCGTTTTTATAATTGTTTGACAATCTGTAACTATAAAAACGAGTCACATAGACGTAGGAATAACGCACATGGGCGTAGAAATAACACATACAGAGTGTCCCAAGAATGTCTCGCAAACCGGAAACGGGGACTTCCTGCGCTACTCCTACGCCTATGCAGGGTGTCCCAAGAATGTCTGCAACCCGGAAATGGTGTCTCGAGGTCATTTGAATCAACTTTTTCCTTTGCGAAAATGCTCTACAAGGCTTCGTTCATGAGTTATTAACGAAAAACTTACGGCGCCACGCCCCCGCCAGTCGTCGCTCCGCCCTCGCTCTCTAATTGGTCCGCGTTTTATGCTAATAACTCGTAAACGAAGCCTCTTAGAACATTTTCGCAAAGGAAAAAGTTGCTTCAAATGACCTCAGGACCCTATTTCCGGGTTGCGAGACATTTCTGAAACACTCTGCATAGGCGTAGGAATAGCACAGGGACGGTGTGAGCAGTCTATGTACCAAGACCTCGGTTTTCATCGTCTCCGGCTGAAAGATTGGAAAAATATCCGATGTTAAAAAAATATGTAGCCGATCCTAAAAAAAATCGAAGGCAATCGAAGGTGGATTTCCAAGGAGCCACGATCGCCGAACAATCCGCGGCCCTGCCGGGCGAGCCTGAAAAGAGGTTCGCGGAAAAGTCGCGAATAATGGCTGAAAGGCGGCACGGTCCCGTGATCGATACGTTCTATCGTCGTTCGTGAAAAATGTAACGGAGCCCCCGGGTCACATCGGCAACCGTACCGCCGGCAACAGGGTTGTCTCCCGTTCGCCCCGTTCCTTTGATCCGGCGCGAGACAACGATATCCCGATCCGCATCGATCGCCTCCATTCACGGATTCCGTCCGCTTCGCGCGGCAAAGTGGAGCGCGACGAGTATTCTTTCCATTTACGGGACAACACGGTCCTCGACCGGCCCATGCATTTATGCATCGGCTTTCGCAGCGTTTATGGTAAACATGAATATCGCGGTGGGAACCGGAACGAGTATTAATGGCATTCTAGTTCCGTGCGGAAATTAATGCGACCTCTTCGACTTCAATCCCTCCGGAGTTTACGTTTGCTGAAACTGGGAGGGGTGGGGGGGCGGTCACCCGACTCGAGGGACACGAACGTTTCGCCGGATTGGGTTACGTTCGATCAGCTACGGCAGAGCATTGAAACGGGACGCGCGGTAATTTTTAACGAAACCGAAGTCGCAGCTAAAAGCAAGGTACACTTTCCGAGAGAGTGCAGCAAATTCTCTTGAACAGAGTCTCTCAGCTTGGATTCGACGGACGACTCCGACGAATCTTAGCATAGATGTAGGAAGGACGCACATAGGCGTAGGAATGATGCAGAGAGAGTGTGTGCCAAGAATGTCTTGCAAACCAGAAACAGGAGGTTCCTGAGGTCATTTGAAGTAACTTTTTCCTTAGCGAAAATGTTCTACGAGGCTTTGTTTACGAGTTATTAGCATAAAACGCGGGCCAATTAGAGAGCGAGGGCGGAGCGAGTACAGGCGAGGGTGTGGCGCCGTAAGTTTTTCGTTAATAACTCGTGAACGAAGCCTCGTAGAACATTTTCGCTAAGGAAAAAGTTGCTTCAAATGACGTTGGGGCCCCATTTCCGGGTTACGAGACATTTTGGGACATCCTGCATAAGCGTAGCAATAGCGTAGGGATGATGTAAGCAAATCTCTAACATAATTTAGCCTCTATGTAACAGAACCTTAATTTTTAACGTCTCCAACTGAAAGATTTCGAGGCTAACAACCCCCGAAGCAACAAATTTGCACCCCCAGAGGACCGAGATTTTATTTTCCCTTCATAATCGTTTAAATCTCCATCGAATCGATTGTAGCCTCGTTGCATCAAGGCGTCAAAGTCTCTTCTGTTCTTCTTCCTGAAGATTTGCGACTGTAACGAAGCGATGAGCCAGTTTTTTCCTCGACTTTTTGCTGTTTGGAAGATAATAAATTAGACCGAAACTATTAAATTGAAGCTAAATGAGAATTTCAAAGGAACTTTACGTCGAAACGCCACTTTAGACTTTGCACGATCACACCATCAAGATTCTTGTCGCGATTAATCGACTCGCAAAGTGGCAGTTTTTCTCGGCGATGTTGCCGTTTGACGGAAGTTTCGATTCATTCTCCCCCCCCCCCCCCCCTTCACGGCGCGATGTTACAAGGTAAAGTGGAGCAATCAGTTTCCCAGGGGTTAGAAATTTCTGCTAGGTGTACAGGGAGAAGACCAATTTCTCTCTCTTTCTCTCTCTCTCTCTTTCTCTCTCTCTCTTTCTCTCTCTCTCTTTCTCTCTTTCTCTCTCTCTCTCTTTCTCTCTCTCTCTTTCTCTCTCTCTCTTTCTCTCTTTCTCTCTCTCTCTCTCTCTCTCTCTTTCTCTCTCTCTCTCTCTTTCTCTCTCGCACTCTCCCTCTCTCGCGCTCTCTCTCTCTCACTCTCTCTCGCATTCTCTCTCTCTCTCTCTCTTTCACTCTCTATCTCCCTTCCCGCGTTCCCCTTGTCGTTCCCACAAATTATCACGGCGGAACAAGCGCGATTCTAGCTGTTCGCGCGCCGGTGTTTTATGAACCGCTGCGGCAGGAATCACAGAAGCAGCATGTACGTCCAGCAGGTGCGCGCCCTTCTAATGATTATTGCCATTGGGGTCATAAGTCGTCCGCGCACGGTAAACGGCCGGATTCGGTTGCGCCACTGTATACACTCTATCTTCGAATGTTTTATTTTATTCAGGCGATTGTGATTCTTCTATTCGCCTTTTGCGATGCTCTTTTGCTTTATTCAGACAATTGTGATATTGTCCTTTGTTATTTCTGATGCTGTTTTCTCTTATTCAGACAATTGTGATTTTCCTCTTTGTCTTTTGTGATACTGTTCTATTTTATTCAGACAATTGTGATCTTTTTCTTTGTCTTTCGTGAAACTATTTTATTTTATCCGGACAATTGTGATTCTTCTCTTTGCCTTTTGTGATGATCTTTTATTTTATTCAGACAGTTGTGATCTTCTCCTTCTGATGTTCTTTTATTTTAATCAGACAATTGTGATTTTTCGTTTTGTCTTTTGTGATACTGTCCTATTTTATTGAGACAATTGTGATTCTCCCTTTTGTCCGTCGTGAAGCTTTATTATTTTATTCAGTCAACTGTGATTCTTCTCTTTGCCTTTTATGATGCTCTTTTATTTTATTCAGACAATTGTGATCTCTTCATTTGCCTCTTCTGATGCTCTTTTATTTTAATCTGACAGTTGTGATTTTTCTGATTGCCTCTACTAATACTGTTTTATTTTATTCAGACAACTGTGATTATTCACTTGTTCTTTTGTGATGCTCTTTTATCTTAATCAGATAATTCTGATATATTATTTTGCGTTTTGCGATTCTCTTTTATTTTATTCAGACAATTGTGATATTTTCTTTTCTGTTTTCTGAAACCATTTTATCTTCTTCAGACGGTTGAGATTTTTTTCTTTGTCTTTTGTGATGCTGTTTATTCAGACAATTGTAATTTTTTGATCTTTCTTGATTCAGTGTCGAGAGTTCTACGTGATAATCCAACATTAAGGACCACATTATGAGAGTCCATGGAGCCATATGCGACCACATTGGAGCAATTGATCACAAGACGAACTGGCCAGCACGTCCCCTGGGGAATCTTTAAACTTAATTTATCGTCGATCAACCTATTAGCCATCGCGCCAAGGCATTGACGTATTCGGGGCTCTCCGTGGGAGAATGGAGTCATTTATTAGGGGAGCGACACCGGCGGATTCAGGTCCGACGGAAACGGAGCATCCACGATCATGAGGCGGCAGCCGCCTCGTGAAACGAAAAGCTTCGCTCCCGGCGGAACCATTTGCGAACTTACATTTTTAGTCCGCGCTTTCTTTCGACGCGGAAACGAAGAAAGGCGGCATTGAACGGCGCGAGATCAAAGACACTGTTCCGAGTAAAAGTCTCTGTTCCCAGAGCTCGCGATACGAGCCGATATCGAGTAAGAAGCACGCTGCAGAATTTTATGCGAATTCTCGTTTTAATCAATCGCTTTTTAAAGCTGTTCAACCGAAACAAAGGCAGAAAAAAACTGAAAAAATAAATCTAATTTGCCTGTAAATTTTTGCGAAAATAAAAATCCTCGCGTTATCCCCGGTTGTTCGGCAGCTAAAAGGTCGTCCTCCGACATATTTAGGACCAAAAACACAATCCATTAGCCTAAATGTGCGCGAGGTCTCCCCGTTCGGATAACAGAGGCGGCAGGCCGACCGCGAAATTGAATCGCGGCTGGTTTTACCTGACCGACGAAATTTTCCCTCGGCGTTTGCTGTCTGCGCGGCTTACGGAAAGGGGGTTCGGTGTAACCAACGGAGCCCACCGTTAATCGAAGCTCTCGCCGTTCCAAACAAAGCCCCGAAAACCGCTGACTCGTATCTTGATAAATAGAACGGTACCTCTATGCAAACACTTCGGGGTCTGCGCCTTCGGCGAAGTTCCCTAAATTGCATGTTTTATTAAAACCCATGCGTGGAACGGCAGTTTCCCCGGCACCGGATTGGTCGCGCTGGACCCGCATTCTGTCTCCTTTAAGCAATTCCGAGGAGTTTGTTCTCTTGGGAAAGTATCTTGCTTTGTTCAGACAGCTGTGATTTTTATTTTTGCCTTTTGTGATTTTATTTTATTTTATTCAGACGATTATGATTTTTTTCTTTGGCTTTTGTGATGCTGTTTTATTTTATTTGGGCGATTGTGATTTTTTTAGTTGTCTTTTGTGATGTTTTTTTATTTTATTCAGACGATTGTGATTTTTTCTTTAGCTTTTGTGATGCTGTTTTCTTTTATTCAGACAATTGTGACTTCTCTCTTTATCTTTCGTGATGCTGCATTCTTTTACTCAGACAATTGTGATTCTCCCTTTTGTCCGTGGTAAAACCATTTTATTTTATTCAGACAATTGTGATTCTCCTGTTTGCCTTTTGTGATGCTCTTTTATTTTATTCAGACAACTGTGATCTCCTCTTTTGTCTCTTCTGATGCACTTTTATTTTAATCAGACAATTGTGATTTTTCTGATTGCCTCTACTAATGCTGCTTTATTTTATTCAGACAATTGTGATTATTCTCTTTGTCTTTTGTGATGCTCTCTTATTTTATTCAGACAATTCTGATGTTTCTCTTTATCTTTTGTGAGGCTGTTTTATTTTATTCAGACAATTGTGACTTTTCTTTTTGTCTTTTTCGATGCTATTTTATTTTATTCAGACAATTGTGATTTTTCTCTTTGCCTTTTGCGATGCTGTTTTCTTTTATTCAGACAATTGTGATTTTTCTCTTCGTATTTTATGATGCTGATCTTTTTATTCAGACGACTGTGATAGTTTCCTTTGTGCTTCGTATAACCGTTTTAATTTCTTTATACAATTGTGATTTTCCTCTTTGTGTTTTGTGAAACCGTTTTATTTTATTCAGGCAATTGTGATTCTCCCTTTTGTCCGTCGTAAAGCTATTTTCTTTTCTTTGGACAGTTGCGTTTTTATTCTTCGTCTTTCGTGCAGCTGTTTCATTTTATTTGGAGAATTCTGATCTTGCAATTATTCCAGAACACTTTTATTTTTCTTTGTTAAATTCTTTTATTTTATTTTCTATTTGTCTTTTCCAGCTCTGCTCTAGTTTCTTGCTGGAAATTGTGACCATCCCTTTTATACATTATGGAACTGGAAACACGAAGACTCGTTTGAAGATAGTGCGGGCTGTTTACTCTTGCCGGATATTTGGATGCTGCGTCCACATCACGCGAATGAACGTACAGATGCTTTCCTTTGATGTGCCGACGAACGCTGGTCCGCATGCTGCGTTTACGACCCGCGCGTGTTCGATTTCTAGGTGTGACCTATAGGCTGTTTTTCAAAGCAACGTTTCTATGATTACTGTGAGATAATTCCAAGGGAATGACAAAAAATAATATGAAGGAAATGACAAAAAAATGTCAAGAAAATTATGAGAAGATTTCAAGAGAATTGTGATAAAATTCCAAGGAAATTATGATGAAATTCCAAGAAAATTGTGACAAAATTCCAAGAAAATTGCGAAAAGATTTCAAGAAGATTGTGATAAAATTCCAAGGAAATTGTGATATTATTTCAAGAAAATTGTGATAAAATTCCAAGAAAATTGTGACAAAATTCCAAGAAAATTGCGAAAAGATTTCAAGAAGATTGTGATAAAATTCCAAGGAAATTGTGATATTATTTCAAGAAAATTATGATAAAATTCCAAGGAAATTGTGATAAAATTCCAAGAGAATCGCGAAAAATTCCAAGAAAATCACAAAAAATACAAGAAAATAAATCAATAAAAATTCACTCCCCGGGGAGTGAAGTCCGGACTCTCGTTAATAATTCCATCGAACCTGCATTCGCTAACAACACAAATAAAATCACCGCCGCGAGGTATCTTCGGCGATTAAAACTCCAGTGAAGGTTTATGTCCCTCGCTATTCGTTACACCTTCGAAACGACTGTCTTATCAGACCCGTTCGTTTCGATCAGCGAAATCGTGCCGTCGGTGTTACGGCTTTATCGAGCGGCATTAGCCGGCTATGCCCGTGGCGATTTCTCCGCGGCGTTCATTAGTCGCGTTTAAATCTGCGGTCGAAGTCCGCAACGAGCTATAACACCGCCTGCAAAGCGGTCGCAAATAAAACTGTACGTTGCATCCTGCGACGAGATGCTATTGGACAGGTGCGGCTAATCGCGGATAAATCCGAAGAGATCGATCCGGGAAACCGTGAGATAATTCTGATGTCCGCGAGAAATCCGCTGAGAATGTCCACCAGTGGTCAGCAAAGCTTGACTAATCCCTTAGCAAGTTTTATCAATCTACGTCACTGGATGACGAGTTAAATGTAAAACTGTAGAAAGCAGAATTTAATGATATATTGTTGTGTTGATTATGATTTAGTACATTTTTTAAAAGGGGAAATACATTTGCAATTAGCTTAGACAACGTTTGTGCAATTTTGAAAAATTGTTGTGAGCTATTAACAATTTGTGACCATTTTTTACAATTTGTGGCAACGTCTGTGCAATTTTGAAAAATTGTTGTGAACGCTTAACAATTTGTCACAATTTTTTAGAATTTGTGGCGACGTCTGTGCAATTTTTAAAAATTATTATAAACTCTTAACAATTTGTGACAATTTTCCACAATTTGTGACAACGTTTATACAGTTATTAAAAATTTTAATGAACTCTCAACCATTTCTGACAATTTTTCACAATTTGTGGCAACGTTTGTGCGATTTTTCACAATGTTTGTGAACTCTCAACCATTTGTAACAATTTCTCACAATTTGTGACAACGTTTGTAGAGTTATTAACAATTTTTATGAACTCTTAACCATTTCTGACAATCTTTCACAATTTGTGTGAACTTTCAACAATTTGTGACAATTTTTTAGAATTTGTGGCGACGTCTGTGCAATTTTTAAAAATTATTATGAACTCTTAATAATTTGTGACAATTTTCCACAATTTGTGACAACGTTCGTGCAATTTTTCACAATTTTTGTGAACTCCTAACAGTTTGTGACAATTTTTTACAATTTATGACAATTTCTTTCAATTTGTGATAACTTTCTTACAATTTTTGAAAACGTGCGACGATTTCCTGCAACCTCCGTCGATTTCGCAAAATTTCTGGAAAATTCTCTGCGATTCTAATAAATTCGTCCACTTCGAAGCGTATTTTCCCGTCGGGAAGGCTAGCTTCTTGCTCGGCCCGACAGGCTGCTCGGCAAACTTTCATTACCCCCGGAACTTTCGGCGGCCTTTCTTTCCGCCCCCCTCCCCTCTCCTCCTCACCGAGATCTTCGAAATTATTTCCCGCACGAGAACGAAGCTTCCGTTAAAGACGTTAGACCGTGGAAAACGTTTATGGCGGGACGACGGTTCATAGAATATTTTTGGCCGCGTTGTTATGGGAGTTCCTACGCCCGGCTTCGCAGCACTTTCGAGACCACTCTCCGGTCGGTAAAGTTCGTTAAGCGGGCTTGTTTTCAACAAATTATTGCGCTGCTTTTGTCTGCTCTATGCCGGCGGTAATATCGCGCTTCGCTGCCACACGGTTGCCAATGTTCGCCGGCGAAAGCTGCGAAATTTTGACGATGTGGAAACTGCGACCGACTTCTCAAAGTCTTCTTCAGTATTCTTTGTTTCAAGCACTATACACTTTATGACGACGCTCGAGATGCGGCGGATTGCGATAATTCTTGAAGAAAGTATTTTTTATATTTAAACGTTTTTAATATTTACGTATTTTAAATTTTTTAAATTTTTAATGTATAGATCTTTTTATATATTTTTATATTTAATATTTAGGCATTTTTAATATTTAGACGTTTTTAATATTTAGGCATTTTTAATATTTAGGCATTTTTAATATTTAGGCATTTTTAATATTTAGACGTTTTTAATATTGAGGAATTTTTAATATTTAGACGTTTTTAATATTTAGGCATTTTTCAGATTTAAACATATTTAATATCTACGAATTTTTAATATTTATACATTTTTAATACATAAACAGCAACAGTCGAGCAGTAATAATTTAGTAAAAATAATTGGAATATGATTTTTTAAAGCACATACAAAAAATCTTGAACTTTCAGAAGTATTTTCGAATAGAAAAGATTCTTTAATATAATATAATAATTAATAATTTAAAGTGGCAATTAAATATGAAATATTATAAATAAAAATCCACCGTTTTGCAAATAATGTCGGCCCATTTTTACAGCAGCATTTTCGACAACTTGAAAAATATATTCACCGTGATTTTGAGCCAGAATCACGACGATATTACGTCTAATGCGCTTCGATTAGACCGCAGCTGGCAAAGTGGCTCGATAGTTTTTAAAGCCCGGTATGCCCGTTATGAAAAATAGAAATTATTCACATGCGTTTGACCAACGGCAAGCCGGCCGGCATAGACCGAGTCTTTACACGCGGCTCCTATTCCATGCATCAACTTTATAAATATATAATCTTCCACTTTGCCAGCCGGCTTCTGAATGACATAGTTGCGTTGAAAAAAAAACTGACCAACTGGCTAAACCACCATGGTCGCCGTTTACCTCGTTCTATGCTATTTCGTCAAAGTATGCCCTCATTTAAATTGCAACCAGGCTCTTTTCTGCATCAATCTATCCGCACTGATTTTCCCCAACCTTGACCCTCTTTTATTTATGTTTCATTTAAAACATTTTACCGAACATTTTGTAACGCTTGCTTCAATTCCAAACTATACACACAACGCTCGACGTAAACGAGCAAAAAATGTAAACAGAGCGTTCACGTGATCCGCGCTGAGCCGGGTGGCTGTTAGACGCCGATGCTCTGAGACAAGTTTTAGGGGGCCCTCATCGGGGGGCCCAGCATGCAGAGTAACCTCGTGTAAATGGGCCTCGAAATTGTTTACATTTTGTGGCAGTTCTCGTTGAACGAAGTAACAAATTTTTCCAACTCGTTCTCATCGACTTTTCCGGATCAGCTTTTGTCGGAAAAATTGTTTAATATTTTCTTTAACACTCGCTTTAAATCCGACTAGGTTCTGCTGCATCAGTTTTTATATGTCGATTTTTTCCAGTTTGTGCCGAAAAAATTGTTTAAAATGTTTGTAACATTTGTCTTAAATCCAGTTAGGTTTTATTATATTAGTTTGCGAATGTCGACATTTTTTAACTTATTTTACACGTATATATAATTATATAATATAATATATAATATATATATATAGAAAATTAGGGGATCGCGGGAATATTCGGCACAGGGTGGTCGAGAAGGTGCGGAGGATTTTTCGGAGGATCGATTCGACACATTAAAATGATGAGGAAGGCATGGACACGTGCATGCATGTCCGATGGCCGCTTAACTCTTTAGTTGCGCGCCGCTTTGTCTTGTTCGAAATGGCCAATAAAAAGTAGGACGAGCCGGAGAGCCTCGCGGGTGGGGGGAGGGGGCGATTGGAAGCGAAAATGCTCTGTGTTGATGCTCGATGTATGTACACACTTGGAAACCTAGAAATCCCCGATCTCGTTGAGATCCTCCCCGCGTGGACCTTCCATTTCTCGATCCGGTAAATTAAAAATTTCAACCGCGCCGGGTTCGCGCGCTCGATTCCGGTGATCCTGCAATTTTAATTCGGACCGCCTTCCCCGACAATTAAGGAATTTCGGTCTGAAAATTTTCAAACTCCTCGGTCTCGACGAATTTTTCAAGAATTTTTGGCAGCCGAATATTAGAAAAAAAGTGACAATTTTTATGAATTTATTGTTATTATTAATTGTTATATTACTATATTATTTTCATGAATTTTTGGCGCATTATTTTCAACTAATTGCGATCATTATTATTATTATATATATATTAAACTATTATATATTATTATATGTATTTTATATATCTTATATACTATTATACTATTATATTATTTTTATGAATTTTTATCATTTATATATTATATATATATTTATTTATTTATTTTATTTCTCTTACAATTAATTCAAATAACTGTTTTATTCTTCAACAAATATTCGAGGAAGCCGCGCTGAAAATGAGAAACAAGGCGCCGCGGTGTGTGGCGAGGAATCGTTTATGGTCGAATAAGAGGCCACTGTGCAGCAACGAATTTAAATTTATCCTGTGCAGCGAGTGCGGCTTTATTCAGCCGCAGAGAGTAGTTGAACAGACGCCTGTGCGGACAACGTCCGGACGGTTTTGTAAATAAGCTTCGCCGACGTGCCCTTTCGTTGCCGTCGCTCTGCTTCGTTTACATCGGCGTCGGTCACGAGCAGTCAACGGGAATACGTCGAGTATCCAAGCCGGTTTTCGGCAGGATCGATGCGCTCCGACGGCGCGCGTGCCATAACATTATTCCATCGTTGAGCGAGAACGGTTTCCGGACCCTTTTGTAACCGGACACCGGATTATCGGCCACGTAATTGACCCTTCGCGCTCGAGCGGCGACCGGCGCTTCGCGGAGAAGCAAGTCAGATCTGACTGCGAAAGAGTGGGGATGGTGACGCGTGCGCCGTGAGTGTGCCGTGCGGCGACGCGTGAGTCATCGCTTCCCACTCCTACGACTTGTCTCTCTGCGGACCCTACTGGTGACTGTATGGCGCCATTAGAAGTTGTTCTATCACGTTTCAAAGTCGTTTTAACGTTATCGATGTTGCTTATATTTTTAAAAATTGTTACGAGTGTTACTGAGTTGCAATATTTAATTCCATGTAACTGTAATTTCTTCTGTAGCAATCTTAGAAATTTTATAAATTTATGAATTTTGCAATTTTACTAATTTTACTAATTTTACTAATTTTACTAATTTTATTAATTTTACAAACTTTACAAATTTTAGCAATTTTACCAATTTTACTAGTTTTGCCAATTTTACCAATTTTAAAAATATTACAAACCACCGTAAAAATTCATAGATTTTTGAACATTCAAAAGAAACTAATAAGAACGAACAGCATTTTTACTCCACCATGACTCGAGAGAAAAAATTTACTCGCAAATTCTGGTCTCTGTGAAACAGTGTACGTGAATTAAAAATTTTCGCGAAGAAACTACATTCAAACTTTCTTTCAGCGACGACAGCTCTCGCGGAATCGACGGTCACATCTTGATCCACGGAAATTGAGACCGTTTCGCCGTTCGTAGTTTCGCGGAGGTGCTCCGCGAACGAAGATTAAAACGTCAAGAAATCTTGCATAATTAAAACGCACGGAGCTACGTGCGCACAAAGTACATCGCGTGTCCCGGGTGAATCAAGTCTCGGCCGATATATATGTATGCCGTCGGTCACGAAAATATTCGGACGATATTTAAAACGAAATAACATTTCTGTCGAAATATTGCGAATATTGAAGCACCGCGTTTTGCGGGCTCTGTTTCACAGTTATCAGTTGTAATTAATTAAAAATTGATTTACAATTCTTCAATTGTTTTATGAAATTTTCAGGCTGCGTATAAATTATTCAGAATTAGGAAATTATTTATATTTTCATTTTAGGCTCGGATTAAAAAATGTTGATACGAGACATTTTTATTTCTTTACATATATATAAATAAATAAATATATATATATATATATATACATAAATAAAATAATAATATATAAAATATAAATAAATAAATATAAATATAAAATATAATAAATAAAATAAAAATAAATAAATATAAGTATAAATATAAATATATATAAATAAAAAATATATATAAATAAATAAATGCGATATTTACAAAAATTTTGCAAGCATTGGCTAGTAAACCAGTTCCTCCGAGATCTGAGAAAACAGTTTAAATGCATTTGGTCGAATATTTAGAACGTTATTTTACCGTAAAGAAATATTTGCTTGTTTTCACGCGATTTTCGGTGGAGGCGAGGACGAAATTCGACGCGGCTCGAGCTCGGCTCGGCTCGCAAAAATAATCGATAGGATTCTTATTGTTGTGAACAGAAGGTTGGCTCCCCCGTTGGTTTGTTGTTCGGCGGGCGGCCGTACGGCGGCAATTCATGCCATTCGAAGGCATTCTCGAACAGGACAAGGACGGTCGATGAAATTTGATAAACTCCCCGGCGTTGACCATAATTCGTGCCGGGGCTCCTCCCTGCCGATCACGGAACAAAACCGGCCGTTTGTAAAAATAGAGCAAGGCGCATCGTGTGACCGGGTAATAGCTCGGCGAAGCAATTTCGCATTGATCGGACGTGTAATTGGCAAAATAATTTGCGGGGACGAGTACGGGTCGTTTAGAATCTCAGACTGCGATCCGTGGAAAGTTTCGTTGCGTGCCACTGTTGCCAACTCTCGAGAGCGAACCCTCCACGAAATTATTTTATTCCGTCGCGAACGCTTCGTTTCGTGATTTTCGATGATATACAGGGTGTCCCGAAATTATGGTATTTCCGGGAAATGGGAGGTTCCTGAGGTCATTCGAAGCAACTTTCTCCTTTACAAAAATTTTCTCCGAGGCATCGTTCACGAGTTATTAACGAAAAACGCGGACCAATCAGCATGCGCTGGCGCCACGCCCTCGAGCCTCGCGGCTACTGCCTCGTCACGCTCGCCGACGCGCCGCCTACTCACCAATAAGCGGAGCCGCGCTCACTGGCTCGGCTGCCTAGCACCAGCCGAGCTCGCCTCTCATTGGTCACTGTTTTTCGTTGATAACTTGTTAACGATGCCTCGGAGAAAATTTTTGTAAAGAAGAAAGTTGCTTCGAATGACCTCAGGAATCCCCCATTTCCCGAAAATACCATAATTGTTCCGTTTGTTAGCAGCGATCGAATATTTCAGCAAGCTCGTGGATCACTCGGAATTATCAAATATTAATTATGAAATACGCTCCGGCGAAGTATGTTTTGCGCACTTCGTGTCGCAATTACCGTCGGGTCGAGTAATTGCGGCCGGCTGATTCTCGCTGTAACGTTAGTCGATACTTTAAAACGGCCGTGTATTACGGTCACGATCCCCGTTCGTATTACCACCGACGTGCCTATTATCCCGTAACGACATCTTTCCACCGCGAGAACACGATACATCGCGGCCGGGTTCTAATTATTCCGTGCCCAGGCGTCGATCATCTTCGACCCGATCCTGTCGACGTCGCTCAACCAAATCCCCCCGTCCGGCGGATTTGTTTCGAGGCGAATTTTTAAATTGCAGATCGCACGAAGCCTTCGCGAAACCGGCCAATTCAACGTCTCGCGATCTTCACGGTTGGCCGATATAATTAGACTGCGGAGGAGTTAATTAATTTAATTAATAATTTTTCTAGACTGAAAATAACGCAACGACAATTTTCGATTTTTGAAAGTTGTCTATTGTTTAAAATTATTAGAAATAACAATGTCAACAGTAACTGTCGATCCCTTCTATCGGTAAGGGAGAACATTGTGAACCGCCATTTACAGGGTATCCAATAATTATGTGAACACTCGGTATGAGGTGATTCCTAAGGTCATTTGAAGCAACTTCTTTCTTTGCAAAAATGTTCCACGAGGCTTCGTTCGCGAGTTATTAAGGAGAAACTTACGGCGCCACGCCCTTACTCGTCTTCGCTTCGCCCCCGCTCTCTAATTGGTCCGCGTTTTTCGCTGATAACTCGTAAACGAAACCTCGTAGAACATTTTCGCTAAGGAAAAAGTTACTCCAAATGATCTCAGGAATCGCTCCATTCCAAAGATTTGAAACTGAAAACGAAAACTTAAATATAAAAGCTCGACACAAAGAAATAAAAAAATATATATACAAGAAATTTAATTGTAGCATTTAGTGAATAAAATAATCGACTAAAATACGCAGCACGTTAAAAATTGCATACTATCGATTTAAACAAATAAAGAAATGCGCGAAATTCGGAGCTTGATTATCAGTTGTATCAGACTCTCGTGGAACACGATGATAGCGAATCGGGCCGAGTAACACGGCCGTGAATGGAAAGGGGACAACGGTTGTCGGGCAGGTGAAAAATCGCTGGCAATTAGAACGTAGGCGACGTGACACCTTTCCCCGTCCGTATAAATCGGGGGTTCGGGGCTCTCGGGGCTCGCGGGTTAGGCGCAAAACAAAAGCGGGGGGCGAGCACCGGAACGTTTAAACGGGGCCGAGCGATGAAATGTGGACACGAAAGGTGAGAGTAGACCAGGTGTGTTGCCACGTACTACCCGCAATATGCATCGCCTTGAACTGCAAAACTTGCGAATCGATTACGATTTTCATCCGTTTGAAACTGCGGCTTGGCGCGACACCTTAGCAATTATGACACATTTTTAGTAGATAATATTTAACTGTAATGAAATCTCGTTAAAAATTTATTACAAAAATTACATTTCTATTTACGTTTCTGTAAAAGTCTACTGCGACTTAAAATTCCTATTTAAATTTCTATAAAAATTGAATGTAATTTAAAATGTCTATTTAAATTAATATAAAAATCTACTATAGCTTAAACTGTCCATTTAAATTTCTGTAAAAAACAATTTTAATTTAAAATCTCTATTTATATTAATATAAAAATCTACTATAGCTTAAAATGTCTATTTAAATTTCTACAAAAATCAACTATATTTTAAAATGTCTATTTACATTTCTCTTAATTATATACTACAATTTAAAATTTCTATTTAAATTTCTTCAAGCTTCTACTATAATTTAAAACGTCTATTTAAATTTCTATTGTAATTTGTATAAGCATCTACTATAATTAAAAACGTCTATTTAAATTTCTATAAAAATCTATTGCAATTTAAAATTCCAATTTAAATTCCTATATAAAAATCAACTGCAACTTACAGTTCCAATTTAAATTTCTCTAAAAAAATCTACGGTAAATTAAAACGTCCGTTTAAATTTCTACAAAATGAACTTATGGCCGAAGCGTGCGGATTTCAAACGCGAGATAATGAGCATGTCGCTCACGTTTCGTCCATTACATACAGCGACCGTTTATTTCGCACTCTGGACATCGCAATTTTATAAATAAATAGCCGTGATTGGCTGGATCGATCGGAAACCATAAAATTGTCCGATAGAATTCCGATATGTAAATTCTCCGACAGGATTAAAAGTAAATTCTAATTGGACGATCGTCCACGTAGAAACGACAATTCTGCGAACGAAGTCTCAGTGATTGGGTCCAGCCCGTTCCAGGACATCGCGATTTCATGTTTGTACGAGAGCTACAGTCGCGGCGGTTCAATTCGATTCGATTCTACGCGCGGACGAGAAATCGTCGCCGACGACGGTTCCCATTTTATTAACGTCCTCGTCGCCGTGTCAAAGCCAGCTATTCATTTTCATTAATGGAATCTCCGTCCGGTTTATGCACGTCCCAGGTTCGTTTGGGAGAGTCCTTTCGAAAAAAAAAATAATAAAAAAGAAACGCCTGCGGACCCTTACTCGCTAATTTATTAAACCGTCGGCGAACTGTACGAGGTGCGCACCCTTACGGTCGCGTCGATTTTTGAGGCATTTGCGCTAATCCGACGACAAAATGTTCGGAATAAAAGTTGACCAGTTCTTTGAGAAGAACAAAATGCGGTAATAAAAATTTCTAAAAATTTTGTTATTCGATAAAATACTCCGGGCACCTTGACTTTTTTAAATAGCACTATATATTTTTGACATCGCAGCGTTACATCTGATGAAAAAACGAATTCAACGACCTATTACACGATGACCTTTGCACGATGATCTTCGCCGTTTACCAAGAAAACGATTTTCCCAATTACTGCGAATTTCTCAGCTGAAATTCATTCGTAGGTCATCGTGCGGCAGGTCGTCGAATTCGTTTTCAGATCAGCTATAACGCTGTATAATTGAAAGTGCATGGTGCTATTTAAAAAGGTCGGGGTGACCCGAGCCTTTTATCGAATAAACAATTTTTCGTCATTTTTATCGTCACCTCTTTGTTCTTCTTAAAATATTCGTTAATTTTCATTGGAAATATTTTTTCGTCGGATTAGCCTAAATGCCTGAAAAATCGGGCGCGACCGTCAGGATGATGGACACCCTATATACGAGCTATCGGTCGCAGCTTGAAAGAAGTTACGGCAGCAGATAAATCAGGGAGCACCGGCGACTTCTCCGCCGCGCCGAGTGTCTGACAGTTTAGAATTGAAATTCAAGTAGATGATTAATGCATTAACCGCTAAACTAATATCCATAAAATTGCCGCGCCGCGCCGCGCGTCCGTCGGGCCGCCGTTTCCACCGAATCGATAACCGTGCGGAAGCGTTTGTTGTTTTAGGATCGTCCTTAGCCGTGTGCCCGGCCGAAGTTTATTTAATTTCGTCCGATACACCGCCGCGCGCCGCTTAATTAATTCCACCGCCGCCCAGCTGGAGGATCCCTGTAATCCCCATTTATACTTGGCTCGGCAATTATCGTCCATTTGCCAAATTCTACTCACCACCACTTGTTTCGTTAGCGAGATTACCGATTGGTAGATTCCTGTCCCTAAACACTCTGATCTGCTGTAATCGAGGGGGTGAGTTTCCCTCGTTAGTAGTATTTGTAGTGTTTACCGACCAAATTTATCGTTTAGACAAATTAAATTATTATTATTTCAGTCGTCTTTTAATTATTTTGAGTACACAGAATACATTTAATATAAGGTATAATTTATTGTTAAGTTAATTTATAGTAATTTTATTATTTATTTCAGTCATATTTTAAATATTCTGAGTGCACAAAGTACATTTAATATAGCGTATATATGTATAGAATATATAAATATAATAAATATAAAGTATGTATAAATATATAGAGTATATATAAATATATGTGGAGTATATTTAATATAGTACATTAATTCTAATTAATTGTAAATAATTGTTGAAGCTGGGACACAATTTCTAACGTCACCCCCATTTTTGCTAAAGCTATGGAAAACTTTTATATATATATATTCTCCATAAAGATCCATCACTTAGGGTGATAAAAATTGAATTATTGAACTTCTGTATTTATGGTAATTTTTGCAACCCACAAAATGGTATCCCGTTTACAAGTTATCAAACAAGATATATTAAATTCTTGTATTCTAAAATAAACAAAATAAAAAAAAACTAGAAAAATTTAATACGTCTCAATGTTCCAACCGCGCGGGACCGTTATTTAAAAAAAGGGGTAAAAGCGCCGGTGCAAAGCGTCGACCCAATTACCGTGGGCCAATCATTTTTGTACCGGCCGTTTATGGCGGCCGATTAAGGGCCGGGAGCCGCCGCGTGCCAAACGATCGCCTAACCGGGCGTCGGGCCTGGAACGAGCCTTTAACGCGGACGCGTTTATCATCCCGGCGGTTATTTCCTGTATTACGGCCAACAAACGGCTATTAGTATTCCTCCGCGGCGACACCTCGTAATTCTCGATCCGCGGAGGCACATCATCCACGGACTTATCGCCGATCCCACCGCCTGGAACCTCCTTCTAGACTATGAACAAGGCCGTTCTCGACGCGCCTCGTTGCCGGCCCAGTCGACCGACGGGAAAACAATTCCGGCGTTTCTACGTCGTCGCCGCGCGATAAATTCGGATTAATCACCGCCAGGACATTGTTCCTATTCAGTCACCGTCGCTCAGCTCTTCGGCCGGCCACGATATTATCCTTGGATCACGTCGTGCCCTCCGAATCGTGATTGGGTGGTGAATATTGAAAGTAGGCTCTTTGTTTTTCAAGATTATTTGAGGAATACCTGGAATGTCTGGTCTTAGACTCTTCGTTTTTCAATATAATTTGGAGGATATTTGGGCTTTCTGGTTTCAGAGTCTTTATTTTTTTAAATAATTTGGAGAATATTTAGGCTTTCTGGTCTTAGAGTCTTTATTTTACAAAATAATTTAGAAAATACTTGCACTGTTTGGTCTTAGAGTCTTTATTTTTCAAAATAATTTAGAAAATACTTGAACTGTACTTGGGCTGTCTGATCTTAGACTCTTTGTTTTTTAAAATAATTTAGAAAATACTTGGACTGTCTGGTCTTAGGTGCTTTGTTCCTCAAAATAATTTAGAAAATACTTGAACTGTTTGATCTTAGAGACTCTTCATTTTTTTAAATAATTTAGAAAATACTGGGACTGTTTGGTCTTAGACTCTTTGTTCTTCAAAATAATCTGCAAAATGCTTGGGCTGTCTGGTCTTAGACTCTTTGTTTCTCAAAATAATCTGCAGAATGTTTGAGCTGTCTGGTCTTAGACTCTTTGTTCTTCAAAATAATCTGCAGAATGCTCGGACAGTCTCGTCTTAGAATCTTTGCTTTTCAAAATAAGACTACATACATACTCTCTCTACACGCAAGAGCCCTCGATGAGGATCGTCCCTGAGCACGTCGTCTAACAGCCACTCGGCTGTAACTGCATCACCGATCACGTGAACGTTCTGTTTACATTTTGTGCCACTCCACGTTGAACGAATGCGCGATATACATACTATACATAGAATGAGACACATGACTGTTCAATGCGTTCGAACACATGTAGTCGCTTAAGTTTAATTATGTTAGTCGGTCATTGTTGTAGATTAGTGTTAATTTATGAGTAATAATAAATTAGTCAAGAGTTACAAGTAACAATAGATTAGTCAATTTAAAAGCAATGATAGATTAGTCAATTTAAAAATGACAATAGATTAGTCAATTTATAAGTAATAATAAATTAGTCAAGAGTTACAAGTAACAATAGATTAGTCAATATATAAGTAACAATAGATCAGTTAATTTAAAAATAATAATAGATTAGTCAATTTAAAAGCAATAATAGATTAGTCAATTTATAAGTAATAATAGATTAGCCAATTTATAAGAAACAATAGATTAGTCAATTTATAAGTAACAATAGATTAGTTAATTTATAAGTAATAATAGATTAACCAATTTATAAGTAATAATAAATTAGTCAAGTTACAAGTAACAATAGATCAGTCAATTTACAAGTAACAATAGATTAGTCAATTTATAAGTAACAATAGATCAGTCAATTTACAAGTAACAATAGGTCAGTCAATATATAATTAACAATACATTATACAATTTAAAAGTGCCAATAGATCAGCCAATGTATAATTAATAATAAATTAGTCAATTCACAAGTAACAATAGATGAGTTAATCTACAAGTACGTAACAAGTACATGACAGATCAGTCAATTAATTAAACCAGTCAAGTTATTAAATACACATGTTAAAGTTCCCGTTTGATTGCTTTTAATGCTACACTTGCAACTGTAAATAAAGTACGTGGAAACTGTTGATATCGTCAGAGGAATGTTTATGTTTCTCTTTTTCCAGCTGGTGTTTCCAGTTGCCGCAACGTACCGCGTTGCAACCGTAATGGATGCTGCTGCAGTACACGGGAGAAAACACCGCGCAGTATCCTCTCCGACGCGAGGACGTCTCTCCTCGTTTTTAATATTCCTTCAGCAAGCCCCCATTACAAATACCGGCTATTCCGTAACATGATTGGATATTGGAATACAATACCCTCCCGCGGATAATGAACGCGAATAATGCCCGTGGACCGTTCCATAACATTGCCGTAATATCGCGGCGAAATGAACATGTAATTATAAACGAATTTTACGTTCGTTCGATAATTTCGATTTATTTTTAGCCGAGCTATCGAGTCTCCCGCCCAACCGAACTCGTACATTGTACATAGCCGAAAGAAAATAATTCGTATTTCTTCGCTGCGGTAGTTAATTAAAGGAAAGAATTAAGAAATTAGAATGAATAAAATGAATAAAAAATTGTTAAAAATTAAATAGACTCGAGTGAGACAAATTTCAATTTCAAGTAAATCCAATTTAAATACGTTTCGATAAATTCATTTTCAATAAATCCAATTCTCAATAAATCCGATCTCAATAAATTTAAGCAAATCCAATCTTGCCATTGTCATAAAACAATGCACGTTATTCGCAATCGTAATAATGAACTGGAATTTTATTTTTTTGTTTCTTCGTTGCTAGAACCGCGCGAAGGGGTCGAAGATTTCAATCAGCAGGAGTGGAATTTTTAATATTGGTCGACCACTATTCGACGTCACGCGTTCCCGACTATTTGAATTCAATTTTTCTCGCCGGATGGTAGCATTTAAAAAAAAAAATTGAACCACGTCGCTGACCCACTTTCACCAAAGTAAACGTCTCATCTCTCCTCGACTTCATCTCTATTTTTGTAATTTTTTGAACAGTTTTTGTTGCAATTTTCCGCGCGGCTTTTTTGTTGCAAAACCGTGACCAAAAAAAATGGGGAATTAATTTATTATTCACAAAAATTCGATGTATCCTCACCGCGCCCGGGAATCGAACCCTGGACCTCCTCCGCGTGGTAGCCGGACGATTTAGTTGCACAGCTAACACTCGTAATTTTTAAATCTTCGTACACGTTGTTTTTAAGGGGCCCCCACTGTCATAATTGCTATCACAGTGTTACTGAAATGTGAAGGAAAGCTCGCAGTTATTTACCGTTGCGCCGAGGGTTTCAAGAAAATCGACTTCGAACGTGTCTCCGACATTTGCGTGCGGTCGGCGCCGCAATAAACAGAAACGATAAGCTACGGGCTAACTTATTAGCGGATTACTATTCAACGGCACGCGCGCGCCACCGACAGATTAACACGATTCGATTGCATTTCACACTCCCGAGTCGCTCTCGCATAAACAGTTACGCCTGTATTTGTCAGCCCATCGATCGGCGCGCATCCAGCCTGAGAAAATATTGTTTCGAATTACACGGCTCCGATTGCTCTTTTGGGAAATCAAATCTTTTGCAACGCCGGTGGGATCAATTATTGGGGCATGCTTTTGTATTATATGTATTCATTATTATATGTTATTATTATGTTATTTATATATATACATATATTTATTTATATATATTATGTTATTATTATTATTATGTTATTATTATATGTATTTATTTATTTATATATGTATTTAATATTTTATATTATAATACTCAGAAATATTTGAAAGAATTTATAATAAAAATATTTTGAGACAGATTGAAAATATTTTATGTTTAGAAATATTGAGACAGATTGAAAATGATTTATATTAGAAATATTGAGACAGATTGAAAATATTTTATATTAGGAATATTGAGACAGATTGAAAATGATTTATATTAGAAATATTGAGATAGATTGAAAATATTTTATATTAGAAATATTGAGACAGATTTTGAAAATAATTTATATTAGAAATATTTTGAGATAGATTGAAAATATTTTATATTAGAAATATTGAGACAGATTGAAAATAATTTATATTAGAAATATTTTGAGGTAGGTTGAAAATATTTTATATTAGAAATATTGAGACAGATTGAAAATATTTTATATTAGAAATATTGAGACAGATTGAAAATAATTTATATTAGAAATATTTTAAGATAGATTGAAAATATTTTATATTAGAAATATTGAGATAGATTAAAAATAATTCATATTAGAAATATTGAGACATGTTTGAAATATTTCATATTAGAAATATCGAGACATAGTGGAAATGTTTGATTTGATTTTATGACGTAAAATGTCACCCCCTTATTCGAGGAATTTCCTTTTCATCCACTGCGTTAAAGAATTCTCTATATTGGAAAACTGCGAGCATATGTGCATGGGGAAAAAGCAATTAACATATCTCGCAGACAGACGATTATGCAGACTGTTGTGTAAAAGCAGAATTGTCTGCGTCGATTGCAAGAAATATAAACTAAATAACTAGTTCCGTAATCGTTTAAACAGATCAAGAATGATACGTCGACGTTTTGAAATTCTTATCACTTTTTCAGATTTTTTTAAATTGCAACAATTTTGCCACAATCGTACAAATAATCTAGTAATGCCAATTAAAATATCTTTAATTACAGAACTGTTTAACTATAAAACTGTTTAACTAAAAGATCTACTCAATTAAAAAATCTGTCCAATTAAAAAATCTGTTTAATTAAAAAGCTTTTTAATTATCAACAAATGCTTGAATCACTACTTTAAAATATTTCAAATTAAACGGCATATTTTTCATGGAGACAAAACCATGACAAAAAAATTGCAGATCGACGATCCATAGATCATTCTAAAGGCGAAGCTTCCCTCTGTAAGGGAAGCTATTTCGTACGATATTTCGCAGAGGTTTCGACCCCAAGACTCACGGATCCATGCATCATGCCGCCTATGATTCATGTGTTTCAACGCTGCGCTCCAAACCGGCACAATCTTTTTCGCGTGTTTCTGTACGGGGTTTGCGGGACCATGGCGGAACGTGAAAATGTTCTATGTGTAGGCGGTTGTTCTATACGTGAGACAATGAACCATTCTTCTCGCACAGCTACGACGCGTACGTTTCGCGGATGAAAGAGTTGCTTATAATTTTCGTTCGCACAATAAGTTGAAAACATTTTCTGCTTTCTAGGAAATGAGGTTATGTTGTACTTCTGTTTAGGTTATGTAGCTGTAGTTTTTGAAAAAATAGCGATGACAAATTGAAGCCTTCTGTGATTTTGAAAAAATAATTACAGGAAAATTAAGACGTTTGTGATTTTTCAAAAATAATTACAGAACAATTTGTCCTTTCATGATTTTCTGAAAAATAAGGGCGAGAGAGAGAGAGAGAGAGAGAAAGTTTAGCTTTTTATGTTTTCTTAACAAATAAAAGGGGGACGTTTTAGCTCTCCCTGGTCCCTCAAAAAATAATGAACAAAAACATATGATAGCAAATAAAAACTAAATGGTAAAAGTGAACACGTCAAACGACTAATAACAAATATAAAAATATATTGTTGTTAACGTCTAATAAATCAGAGATAAAAAAATGTCGATATTCGAGCTACTATAATTTCGCGAAAAAAAATCGCAGGGAGGTTAGCTTAGGCTTATTTTAAAGAGTGGAGTCTGCTCTTTCGACGCCTCATAATTATCTTTATAAAGAAAAATATTCCACTGAAGTACGCGGGAAGAAATCCAAGAATCGTCGTTCTCATGATTTTTCAGATTGAAACCCTTCTACCTTGTTGTGCAAGGGTTGATTATGGTATCGCGCAGAAATATGGTTAAATAAGAGTGTTATTTATAGCAGCAATATTCAGATAATTACTGGATGAGTGGTGCGCGCAATAAATCGACTCGCGAAGGATCAGATTGCGAAAAAGGATGTCAGCGGCGATCGAGTTGGTCGCACAGGTAACGTGTCTGCTCAGTGATTAGCCTTTCCACTCGCTGCAGAAACGCATGCGGTGCACTGCGTCAAGATTCGAAGTTGATTTATTCGAGATGTTGCGCTAAATTAATTATATGGAGTGCTTGAGATTTTCGCTGGTCGACGAGACTTTGGTGAACCGAACGAACGTAAACTTTTGCAAATAAACTGAACGCCTAAATAAACTACATATGCGAGTAAACTGAATGTGCAAATAAACTAAATTTGCAAATAAACTGAATGTCCAAGTAAGCTAAATATGCGAATAAACTAAATTTGAAAATAAACTGAATGTCTAAGTGAGCTAAATATGCAAATAAACTAAATTTACAAGTAAACTGAATGTTTAAATAAGCTAAATATGCGAATAAACTGGATATGCAAATAAACTGAACGTTTAAGTGAGCTAAATATGCAAATAAACTGAATGTTTCAGTAAACTAAATATGCAAGTAAACTGAATGTGCAAATAAATTAAATTTGCAAATAAACTGAATGTCTAAATAAACTAAATATAATTATTTGTAAATATAAAATAAAATAAGTTCAAAAATGAATATAAAACAATAAATGAAGACAAATAAATATTATTTGTCCAACAGCGAATAACATTTTGCTTCCTTTTCAACAAAATCGATGTTTCATACGTTACCAGTGCATTCACGATCGTGACGACCAGAAATGACAATTATTGACCAGACACGCGTTAACCGGGTGCAATTAAATGACACGCTTGGCCGAGAGAAAATTCAAATTTTCTCTCTCTTTTTCTCTCTGAAAAAAACGAGGCAGTCCATGCACGAGCAGTCGTTCGAAATTCCCAATTGATTTTATTTCAGTCGATTTTCCTCGTCTGTCTTCAGAGACAGTAAAGCTAAAATGTCTTCTTCCGCCTCGCGCCATAAAATATACTTTTCTTCGTACGAACTGCACACACACATATCTTGCAAGTAAATGAAGAAAACACGAGGCTCCGGGGGAAACCGCGGGGACCATGGAAAATTGAACGCGTTTCCAAGCGAAGAAAAGTGTATTGTAAAATATGCTTTTCTCCTGTATGATGACGTCGTGAAAGAATATTAATTTGTATTATACTTATACTATGTTACGTGTGTGTTTAATTTGTATTAGTTTTTTTCACTGTATTGCGTGTGTTTGATTTGTACTATTCTTTTTACTATTTTATATGTGTGTATGTATGTTAATTTGTACTATATTTGTACTATATTTTTACTATTTTTGTATTATGTTATGGGTGTGCTTAATTTGTACTGTATTTGTACTATATATAGTATTATGTACCTGCTTCTTGCAATTCTTTGTCAGAATTGTACCAAGAATCTCATAAGGAAATAAAGAGAAGCATAATGCTCCAGAGAAAACCGTGAAAACCCTAGAAAACTGGAAATATTTTTTTAGAGAAAGATCATCTTAAAAATTGTATAATTATGGAAGCACAATGTTTCAAAAATAGACCACGCAATATTGAAAGTGTTCTCAGTTCATAGAAAAAAAAGACCACAGAGAAATATAATTTGAGGGAGTACAATCTGCCAACTTCTGTTATTATTTGTAAAAATTGTGTCCGTGTTGCAAAAATGTCAAATGTGCCAAAAATTTCACAAAAAAAAACAAAAAATGAAGGAAAGCCCAATGCTCCACAGAAAACCACGAAGAAGTGTAATTGTTCTCAACCAAAAGAAAAAGATCACTGTAAAATACAACTTGAGGGAGAAAATTTGGAAAAATTGTATCAGTGTCGCAGAAATGTCAAGTGTGCCAAAACTCTCACAAAAAGAAATTGAAGAAAAACACAATGCTCCAGAGAAAACCATAAGGAATTATAATTGTTCTCAATAATTTGAAGAATTCCTATCCACCAACCTCAGTGAAAATTTGTAAAAATTGTACCAGTGTTGCAAAAATCTTTCAAAAGAAAATTGAAGAATGGTCCTTTGCTGCAGCGGCGTATTCGAGCCGAATAAAAAGGTCATTTTAACTCACGAGTGTCTTCAACAGTGTCCTCAACAGTGTCTTTGTAAGAAGCGAAAAAAACAATGTAAACCTAATCCGGTCGTAAATAAGAAGCAGCTCATGCTGTTCACAGTACGCACTCTAAGATCTGCGGCGGTTTGAAGCTGATGTCGAGCCGGTAGGTCGCCTCGCAGCTCAGCTTGACGGTCTTCAGTTGCCGGAATCTGGCGGAGGTTTCCATCTTGCAGTAAACTGGACCCGCATCCGGTTCCCTTCTCAGGGACAAGGTCACTCGGAAATGTCCGTCAGCACCCATCTAGCCCCATAATCGAACAGCCGGTGACGAAATGAGAAAAAAAAAACAAACAATCGACGGAGACGAGGTCTTCGCGGACGGAGGACACTGACGGGTTTCTCGGTTTTCCAAGGGTTCGTTCTCGTCGCGGTCGTTCGGGGACGATCGGCGCGCATCGGCTGCCGACTGGAAATGTACCGACCGTTGCAACGTGCGCCGCGGGAGTCCGGACGCTTACTGAACCGCGTCGTCGTGCATGTAACGCGATTCCGGCACGCGACGGCGTCTCTCGTTTGACTCGGCCGACCCTCGGGCCCCTCGAAAATCCCCGGCGAATTTTACGCGGACGGTCCTCGGAATTATTTAAAAGCCGCGTGGAAATAACGTTGCTCGCGGTGACCTTAACACTCGTGGCTATTCGGCCGGAACTGTCCTGCGACGGAATTTCATTTCAATATTTAAATTTATAAGCGTGCTTCCATTCAGTTCCAGACTTTTATTGCGGCCTGATTGCGATCGATGAGTAATTGCGTTGGCCTTCCGATTTATTTCATGCGCCGGAGATTGTATTGTGACCGTTGAAACGCGACCGTTTCTTGTTATTTTAATTAGGCTGCGTTTGTGCAATAACGGGGTGTAAACAGTATTTTTAGTTTTTCTTTGGAATGGGGAATTTTTAATCGATACAGGAGATTCTACTTGAGCGCAATTCTTCTTGAAGGGATTGGGAATTCTTGAACGCCGGGATGTGGAACGTTGATAGATTATGGCTCGGCGAGTCAGAGTGCTTTTCATTATGCTCGTAACAGAGTAAACCAAACACTCGAGATGTATTTCTGAACGTTGCGAATCGTTTGGTCGGAATATAAAGGAGCTCAGGATCTAGTTATTTTAGACTTTGATTGAAATGATATTTTCAACCTTGTTCCAATTGATTTATTTTCAACCTTGTTCCGGTCGATTGATCTTCAACTTGGTTTCAATAGGATCAATTCTCAACTTGGTTTCAGTAGGATTGATATTCAAACTTGTTCCAGTAGATTTATTTTCAATCTATTGTTCTAGTAGATTAATTTGCAACCTTGTTCCAGTAGATTAATTTGCAACCTTGTTCCGATAGAATGATGTTCAACCTTGTTCGAGTAGATTAATTTTGAATCTTATTCCAATAGATCCAATCTTGTTGCAATGGATTAATTTACAACTTGGTTCCAATAGATTAATTTTCAACCTGGTTCCAATAGATTAATATTCAACTTTGTTGCAGTAGATTAATGTTCAACTTAGTTCCAGTAGATTAATTTTCAACCTTGTTCCAATAGATTAATGTTCAACCTTGTTCCAGTAGATTAATTTTCACCCTGCTTGCAACAAGATTAATTTTCAACCTTGTTCTGATAGATTAATTCTCAACCTTGTTCTAGTAGATTAATTTGCAACCTCGTCCCAGTAGATTAATTTTCAACCTGCTTGCAACAAGATTAATTTTCAACCTTGTTCTGATAGATTAATTCTCAACCTTGTTCTAGTAGATTAATTTTCAACCTCGCCCCAGTAGATTAATTTGCAACCTTGTTCCAGTATATTAATTTGCAACCTTGTTACAATAGATTGATGTTCAACCTTGTTCTAGTAGATTAATTTTGAATCTTATTCCAATAGATTAATGTTCAATCTTGTTGCAATGGATTAATTTACAACTTGGTTCCAATAGATTAATTTTCAACCTGGTTCCAATAGATTAATTTCAACCCTCTTTCCAATAAATTAATTTTAAGCCCCGTTTCAATAGAATTACTTTCAATTCTGTTTACAATAAATTAATTGTAACCCCCATTTCTATAGAACTAATTTAAAAACTGATTTCAATAGATCCACACCATTCGACTGAATTGCTCTGTATCAGCGCGATAGTTTCGTGATCCAAAAGTTTCGAGTTTCAGGACAGCCACAGAACTATTCACGAAACATTGGTGTTACGAGACCAATTTCGTATCGCTTTGGAATTATCGAGCCGTGAATCAACGTTCTCAGCAAAGCTATGATCGTAAATCCTCAGGGAATCGGTGCTCCGAAAAGCTGATGCATATTTTTCATCGAGGGATCCATTCGGATCTTCTCTTTACTGGAATTCATTTTAAAATGAAACTGATTCCTTTTGATTTTTCTCATTGATTTTTCTTTTATGCTCCATTGATTCCTTTTGATGTTCCATTAATTCCTTTCGATGCTTTATTGATTTTTCTTTTATGCTCTATTGATTCATTTTGATATTTCATTGATTCCTTTTGATGTTCCATTAATTCCTTTTGATGCTTCAATGATTTTTCTTTTATGCTTCATTGATTCATTCTGATGTTTCATTGATTCCTTTTGTTTCTTTTGGCATTTCAGTGATTCCTTTTGACGTTTCAGTAAATCGTTTTGATGTTTCATTGATCCTTTTCGACAAATATTTCTAAAGTAGATTTCCATTTCAGGAACAACCCTAATTCCCTAGCACTTTCTAGCAGGCTCCGTCGATAGCTGTCCAGCAATGCTATGCCAAACGCCTGAAGGTGTCCTAAGCTTCACCTACTTTCCGAAAACATCGATATCTGATCGCTCAGGACAACGTCGCTACTTTTCATGTAAACTGCAACGCCATCGAGCTGTAACCTCGATCAGATTTGTTCCCTCTTGGTTGCAACGCCCAGCAAGTGCAACATGTTGCACATTTTTAATCCAACGCAACGACAATCGGTTGATTAACCACGTTGAAGGAAAACTAGCTTGTTTTTTTCACAGAAACGATGAAAATTTAATTATATATATTATAATATACAGGGTGTCCCAAAAATGTCTCGCAATCCGAAAGTGGCGGGTTCCTCAGGTCATTTGAAGCAACTTTTTCCTTTACAAAAATTTTCTCCGAGGCACCATTAACGAGTTATTAACGAAAAACAGTGACCAATGAGAGGCGAGCTCGGCTGGCGCGAGGCGACCGAGCCAATGAGCGGAACTGGGCTTCGTGCGCTGTTTGGCTGGGCCACCTCGCGTCAGCCGTACTCGATTCTTATTGGTCACTGTTTTTCGTCAATAACTCGTTAACGGCACCTCGGAGAAAATTTTTGTAAAGGAAGAAGTTGCTTCAAATGATCCGAGGAACCCGCCATTTCCGGATTGCGAGACACCCTGTTCATTGAGAAGAAGATTGGGGCACCCTGTATATTATATATCGTTTGATATACATATAATTATATATTATACTTTATACATATATGATATATTATAATATTAATATAATATTAATATTATATTAAATCGAAACTAGAAAATTAAAATTTATCACAGTGGTTGACATTAGAATATATTACAATGAAAATGAATTTTCAAAATTGATGAAAAATTAGTTAAAAGCTCACCCGAACCGAAAGAAAATGAAGATGAGGGAAGCCTCGTCGCCGGGGTAGGAATACGCAACGTACGCCGAGGTGTTTATTGCACAAATACAATTTTTATTTAGCCTTTTCTTCATCGTATATTCTCCGATCCGTATATAAAATTGTCTTAGCAAAGTTCGAAAGAGAGGTGTCTCTATATACACATATTTCAAATACACAGTACAGTTATCGTTTTGCTTAACAACGTATTGTTTTTTTTTTCGAAGTATCACAACATTGAATCATGGTAACGGTGCTACGAGTGACAATAAGTAGCTTAAAACAACAGTTTAATGCCTCGTGGGAACGTGAGATTACAGTTCGGCAATTGTGTTCGTCGCATTGCGAAGTGCCGCTTTTTTCCGAGCCACCGTTTATTTATAAATATATACATACATCCATCATGATAAAAATAAAATTCTGAGCGTACGTCGAGAGCCTGTGACGTACGATGGCTATCTAAGAAATCGGTGTTTTCCTTCGTTAGATTCATAATGTCTATAAACCCTTTAAAGAATTCTAATTTTATTTTCGGTTCCAAACAGAATTCTTTAATTCTTAACCGTAACAACGATGCCAACGAAAGTCTTTTAATGGAGATTATCACTATCGAATGAGATCAGCGGGACAGTTTAAATAACAATTAGGTGTCTGTTCTACAAACGTTGTTCCAGTCCAGAGTGTCGAGATCTATTATTTGTCATAACGAACGCGATTGCTTCTCCTCGGTGCCGACCATACACCGAGTCACCGCCTGGCCCATCTTTATCGTTTGGCCGGACTCGATGCAGAACGTCAAATCCTTCGGCGCCTCGAACAACAACACAACGGTGGACCCCATTCGAAACTCCCCGAACAGCTCCCCTTTACCGATACGCGCACACCCTAAGCTAGCGTCGTTCCAATGCTTCGACTCCGGCCACATGATCGTGTTCGTTTGCAGTCCTCTATCACAATAAACTTTTATGGAGCCGACGTTCGTCGCTCCCACCGCGGTGTACGCCATGAAACCACCGGCCCATTTGCCGACGTAAACCACGCGTTCGTTCAACGAAAATAGGTCCGGCAAATATTGTGCCACTTTTGGATTGACGCTCAACAATTTTCCTGTAACGTAAAGCGAATCGTCGTTGAATAATCGTTCCACTGTTCCGAAATACTTCGGCGAGATCAATTAAACACCGGACGCGATTACGTACCTTGAAAATGCCTACGGTACTCGATCTCCCAATCGGTTGAACTGTGAAATCTATGGTAGTCTCCTGGAGCTAGGTAAACTATTAATTGATAGAGCTGATTCTTCGGGTTTTTCAGAAGCGATTTCACGTAAGCGTCGTCGTCCTCCGACGCGTACTTTAAGGGCTGATCGGAGGATAACGCGCCAATGTCGCCCAGAAAATGTCTGAGATTGTAGGTCACACCTTTGACTTGTTCCACTCGACAGCCTGTCACAGGACCGAAATGTAACACTCTTCCGTCAGAGGGTGATACCTGTAATTGAAATAAGCGTTAATGTAAATGGTAATAGTGTTATCCTGTCAATGCTTAATGCAGAATTTACTTACAATGCTCGTTTTATGGTCGATGGGCCTTGCACCGCTTTTGAGCGGTCTAACAAAGAAATCAACAAGACTTGGAAAGTCCGAGAGATCTACATCAATTTCATCTAGATTAGCATGAAAAGTTTTTGCATAAAATCCGTACAAAGTTGGCCTTAGAACGACCGGTAACTCCAAACTAGCTAACCAACCCCATACTCTACTTATTATCCGAAGTGGCAGGTAATAAGAACATTTTACCTGAGCAAACAAGAGGAAATAAATATCTGATTGATGAGTAAGGGTGTTGTTACTTATGATAATGCTTCTACAAAATGATACATAGTAAATGATAAATCTGCTATTGTAGCAAAAAAAAACTATACCACAAAAACATTGATTGGCTCATACACATTGGCATTCTCAGTTGTATGTGGATAGTTTTTCGTACGCCTCCATTGTAATATTCCCAATAACGATAAGGATACTCCGATAGGTATGCTCCATTCCCATTTCACAAAGGAATACCAGGAATGTGCTTTACGTTCTGTCGCATTTGAGCTGTATCTCCTTAATAATCTCTGACTTATCGTCACTCTCATAGACCCATTCGTGTGCACATCTGAACAACATTTGTACGAGTTCCTTCTGAAAATAACGTGAAGTGAATTTTAAAACATTCAGTTCCTTTGTTCAATCGACAATAACGATACGAACCTGATGTGCTGCATGAACCTAAAGATCCTATAAGCAGTCATCTTCTTAAAAGAAAAATTATGTTAGAAAGTTCGTGGTCTTGCCGGGATTTCAGGTTAAACTCGTTACTATACGCTCAATTACTGTTAATTTTACGAGTAGAACGCTTCAGTCTGTCTGACACATCGTGATATTTAAACGAAGAAAGAAATGTCTTGTATCAAATATTATGCAATTCGATGCTAAATTGAATTAGTTAATCACCTTAAAGGACACCCTTATCGAAATACATATTCGTTTAAGCTACGTATACGTACTTTAATGCCTTGCGAACGACTATAAAAATGCGAAACAAAGAAAATGAACTTGAACGAGAGGCTTTATAAACTTCAGTCAATATAAAAATGTATAAAACTTTAACACTATCTAGCTGATAAGCGCCATCTACTCGTTGAACCATAGCAGACGGATACAATCGAATATGCAAACAATACATATACGGAATCGAAAATGAGATATCAGAGCAGACCAGACATCGTACGGGTTCTCGTCCCGCATACTCTGAAATACCGACATCGCTAAAGGCCGGACGTTCCCCTTGCGCCCTCTGCTTGATTCTACTTTACAGTGTTGCCAGCTCTAAAAATGTACATCTGTGATGGGACTTCCTCAGATAACATGCCTAAGCTCACGAGTTATTCGAATTAGATCTTACATTTCTACACCTCGTTTGTGCTAACACACGGTACACTCGATTCTTACTAATATTCCTGCATTCTGCTTACAGCGTTGCCGGTTTTAATTACTGCTATCAGAAAGACTAATTAATTACTGTTAAAGAAACACCAGTTTAGGTCGTAAAACAGGGGTTCAGGCTTAAAATCGACGTGAAACGGACGTGTTTAAGACGTCGTGTGTTGTCCGGGTACGCAGTGAAAGCAACAAGTAGACCGGTACTCAGCTTAAAAGTTTTTATTCGTTTGTTGTAATATCGATAACAAATATACATAGAAAATAGAACAACAGTTGATAATTCAGTAAAACGAAATCTACGAATGAATCAAGCCTGCGCCGAGACGAATGCGGGAAACATCTGTGAAACGTGTGTTTCAAAGACAAATATATGTATACTTCTTTCTTTTTCTTCTTTCTCTCCAATGATCCAACTACATGCGTCTCTTCTATACATGCAACGCTAAATTCCCGACGGATTAGCTAATTAGCAAGGGAACGTTTGATATCCACTGAACGATTAACTGTTGATCCGAATTGCTTTCGAACTCTGGGAACCTGTCGTCGCTCGGTCAAAGAAATAAATAAAAATAATTCGTCGCACGCGCGTTACAATATAAAAATTCGCTATCCTTGAACTGGCCGGATCCAGGTCCCGTTTTCGAAAGAAGCGATCGAAGCGACAAGGACATCATTTTTCTTTTTTTTTTATCGAAGATAACATCTGAATCCGGGGTCGGTATCATCGTTTCGTGTGCAGAGTGTCTCCGAACCTCAACGACGCGACACGGAAAAACGCGGGTCGCGAAGTTGCTAACGCGGGGAATCCCCCCCCCCCCGAGACACCCTAAATTAATTAACTATCATTATTTACATTCAGCTAAAAAGAATCATGTTTCGCAGTTAATTCGAACTAAAGAAGTCTTCAGCGATACAGGATTAGCCGGTCAGAAATCATGTTAATACTTACAACCATGAAAAAGGGGTGCTTTACAATAATACAATTACAATTAATAATTAATAATCATTTGCCGTAGGACATAAATCCGAAGATCTACTTTCTTCTCTATACGAACACAGATAAGTGTTAACACAATTTCTGCTAAGTCTGTACAAATAGTTTCACGTATCACAGCTAAAACAAACGTACACACCCCCTCGCCCGTTCCTCCCGCCCCCGACATTTTGGCTATGTTGTATCACAAAAGAAACGTGCCCGAAATCACCCTTACATTCCACGATCTAACAGAACACGCTGGTAAATCCTGGCCGAAAGCAACTGAAGAACACCCCCCCCCCCCCCGCACAGCACGCCCTAACGGAGCTGCAACGTATCCCTCTTCCGAATCCCTTTGTCTCCTTATCTAGGCGCGTGACGTCTTAAACCACTACGAACTGTACAGACTACGCGCCGGGCAGAGACAACACGGGTGCCCGCGCCTAAGAAATGCCGTTTCTAATTGGTGGGATTTGCTGGACGTCCGAAGCCCGGCACAGCTGAGCAGTCTCGTGTTTGAATTCCATTCCGAACTGAGCGGTTCGTCGAAAATCGTACAGAAAAGAGGAAAGAATATTAACAGTTTATAGTAAATAGGGCACGGACCAAGAAAAAAGGAAAACAATGATCGGACCACGTTGCCCGGAAGCAAACCGTTGGTTCTCGCTTGGAACATTCTATGTGCTACGGTTTTAATAACGGTTTTAAATTGCTTTCCTGGAACCGCCTTAAATATGGCAACCTAAATTATTGAACACATACACGCGGTCGTAAGAAAACATAACCGGGGCACCGTTGTCTCTGCACGGCGCACGAACGCAATTTATAAAATTCTAAAGCTGAAGTACCCGGCACTGTCCCGGGCCCGAATATTACAGGGTGTCCCGTAATTACGTGAAGAACCGGATTCCTGTCATTCAGAGTAACTTTATCCATTGCGAAAATGCTCTACGACGCCTCGTTCACGACTTATCAACGGATACCTACGGCGCCACGCTCACGCTCGCACTCGCTCCGCCCTCGCGCTCTAATTGGCCCGCGTTTTTCGCCAATAACTCACGAACGGAGCCTCATAGAACATTTTCGCTAAAGAAAAAGTTGCTTCGAATGAGCCCAGGAATCACCCCATTCCGGGTGTTAACGTAATTATGGGACGCCGTACAAGAAATGCGTCTCGACATCGCGGTAACATTACTAATTAGAGTCGCGAATCCGAGTGGCGAGAAACATCGTCTCCGAACTGAAGCTCCCGGTGGATTACGTTATGAAAATATAACGCGGCGTCGTTGAACACTGTTAATATGTATACGCACGTACATTACATTATATTCTAAACGCTGCCGGACCGTGTCCGCGACGTTCTGTGCAATATCTAACACGTTCAAAACGGAAATATCGATAACAGGTTGCACTTCACTAATTACATTTCGTACAAATGTCCCCTAATGTGTGTCCCCGTATAATTACGTCTCGCGATTCTACGATTCAGGAGCAATGCCCGTCGCGATTCCCTCGTCGAGGAATGATCGCGAGCGACGTTCGTTTGCGCGCGTCGCCGGGAAGAGAACGGAGAAGCGTACGTGCCTTATTATTTATCTCTGTCGATAGAACTTTACTATGACGGACGATTATTATTACTTATACCCTATGCGCCTATTTTATTCCCCGCGATTCACTTGTCACGCTTGTGCTCCTTCTGCTCTTCCGACGACTCCTCGCGCACCGCCGAGACCATTCTTAACATAAGAATGGCCAGCAATTTGTCTAACGGGTCCATGAAGCCTCGTTGAATCCATTTTGGTATCGTTGTACGGGCGTGAGAGAATCCTAGCTTCTGCAGGATGTAGTCGATGCCGTAGGGCTCGATGCTCTTGCCGGCCCATGAGAGCAATCTGTTGGGAGGCAGGATGTTATTCGAGCAAAATGTTAAAATGTCACAGTACGTAACCAGTATTTTGTGCCAAATATTACAATAAAATATTATGACACTAAATGTTATAATAGAACGCTAAATATTAATATGTTAAGTGTATAAAATGCTAAATATTATAATACTACGCTAACTGATAAATGGCTAGGTGAAACATAAGACAGCAAAAAAATTAAAAGCAATTACATGTGTGGTGCGCAGAACAATTGTAGCATCTCTAGATCCATTTAGGTTGCAAAGTTACACATGGGAGTACACTTAGCTTGCATTATAGCAAATTCTGAGATCAAATGAAGAAAATACCTTGCAGCGCAAAGGGTTAAGGAAGAAAAAATGTTGCACTTAGCTCCTACTACATCTTGCAATTGATGCAGACAATTTTTATTTTGACAGCTAAAGCGTGTAGTTTGCAGATAAATTTGTATGAGAAGCTATATATTACCTCACAGTCGGTTCCAAGTGCCAAGTTTTGCATCTGTACGATCTCCAATCTTTAATGAACATATCTGTTGGATCAAACTGTTTCCGTTTCTTGTCATCATCCGATGTTGTCGACGCTGTACCGGAAGTGCTGGCGGTGGAACTACCGCTCCTCTTATCCTGGGCATCTGGACTGTGCGCACCCATATTCTGCACAATAACAATGCATGAAACAACTGGAAGGCAAAAGTGGTTTCGATTCAGTGAGAAATGGAACCAACAATTGCACTTACCACTTTTTCTTTTACGTATGAGGTGATCAAATCGTGCAAGAAGAAGAAGGCCTCCGCATCCACGGTAACAAAGATATGGTCCTCAAACTCTGTTATAAAACTACATTCGACTAACGGTTTCTCACCTGTTAAATAAATAATTATTAGCGACTGCATTGCTGACGCTGATTCAAATATTTGTAGCACTATGCGGTTGTTATTTTTGCATAAATGTGATTGAAGTATTAGTCCAAAATGCTCTAGGAGTTAACAACAGCCTAATGGTGTCTACGGTTATGCAGTCAGTAGAATAGTTTTATCGCGTGACTTTTGGGACGAGTTTCTCGGTGCAACAAGTTTACTACTCTATTTAATGGGACAAAGCGGTTGCTCTTCATCGTCGACAATGGAGCCGGTCGTGAATCGAATCAGCTTGCTTCACGATTTCTTTACGCGTCACGCAATTATAACGATCGTTGTAGAAAACATTAATCGTATTAGTCTGTGCACAACATGCGCAATTAGTCGAGTTAAAGTACACGCGAATCTATCAAGGTATAAAAATGTGCACGCGAATCTCAGCGTCCTCTCAGCCTTCTATAAACGTGTCATGCAAAATCAACTCTCATACAATAGCGCTCTACGGGTCGCATGATGCGTCTTACCGGACTCGATTGAAGTCAACATTCACGTTGTACTTACTATATAAAATATGTTTAGGCGCTCCTAAAAATATACGAACAAGATAGTTGCAACAATTCAGAGGAACAATTTCTTTTTTTGTTTTTTTTTTCTGAACAAAACCATATCTTTGACATTTTTATAGAGATTGAAAGAAACAGTATATGGTCGTGGTCATTGTTTTCACGCATGTGTCACCCCTCTTTGAGTGAATCACTCCCTGTTCAACTCACCAACGACGTCCGGTGTTTTCGCTGTCTGCAGATGCTCGGTTTTCAAGTACAATTGCAACGACGGCAGAGCAAATATCACTTCTCTCGCGTGAGAGTGCTCCTGCAATTTTCCGGAAGTGGTAGACGTACTTCGACCACGTGTCACGTTACCGCTGTCAGATGTGCTGTCTGTGCGTTCTCTTTCGACACAAGGAAACCGATCCACCGCTATAAAGAGAACAAATCATTGAATAAATATACTTCAATATGAATCACTGAATAAATATACTTCAATATAAGTCGGTGAATAAATATACTTCAATATAAATCACTGAGTAAATATACTTCAATATAAGTCAGTGAATAAATATACTTCAATATAAGACAATGAATAAATATACTTCAATATAAATCACTGAATAAATATACTTCAGTATAAGTCACTGAATAAATATACTTCGATATAAATCACTGAATAAATATACTTCAATATAAATCACTGAATAAATATACTTCGATATAAATCACTAAATAAATATACTTCAAGATAAATCACTGAAAAAATACACTTTAATATAAATCACTGAATAAACTTACTTCAACACAAATCACTGAATAAATAAACTTCAACACAAATCATCGAATAAACATACTTCAATACAAATCACTAACCACACATACTTTAACACAAATCACTAAATAAACATAATCCATTACAACATACCATCGATTTCGCTGCTAGCAAACGCATAATGGAACCATTCCTGCAACGATTTGAACTGCGGGGGGAACAGAACGCTGCGACTCAATCTGCAAACTGTGGCCATCGAATGATGCCTCGCGTGTTGCTCCTGTTGTTGGCCCAAGCTGATGGTCAACGTCTGCACGACATGGACGTCACAGGTGTTCGGCGCTGAAAAATTGTGTACCCTTTAAGAATTACCCTTACAATTACAATTGGAACCAGATTGGTAACAATTCCTCCTACATTCAACGCTTGGGATTTCCTGAGCCTCCGTTGCAAAACTGATGCACGGTTCCTTCAGCGAGAACAGTGCCCAGCTTTTGCTCTTGAAATTGATTCCGTGAAAGCAGGCCAAGCTGATGTTGCAGCCATGGAGCTCCATCGTTCCGCCGAGCACGGTTCCCGTTGTCGGCAGAGAGAACCTCAAGCTTCCCAGCTGAAGGTCCGCCACTTGGGCTAACACACCCTGCCAGTGTCTGTGATGGCGCGCATCCGACATCGTCGCTTGATTTATATTGCACTGAGCTGCGGTCACAATTTAACATTAACATATCAGCAAGCGGCGTTGTTAACACTCTGCGTTTACCTTCACCGGTGGACCTGTACTTCATCTGCCTCTTCCTGAAGCTGCTATTGTTCACTCTCTGATGCTTCGGCTGCAAAGAACTGAACACCCGTTTGCTGCTCTTGAACTGCTGGTTGAAAAACTCGTCCAGCTTGTAGTACATCTTCAGCAGGTCAGCCGTCGTCGATTTGCTGATCATGATCTGTAGCTGATCCCATCCCAAGTCCCCGTGAATGAAGATTATCGCCGGCCTTCTCGTCGGCATGAAGGTGTCACCACTGTGACTGCGGCTGATCTTCCACTCGTCCCGCAAAGTAACGTCCAACGAGGAGACCCTAGACATCAGCACGCTGGTCCCCATGTAATCCAGTCGCAGTTCCAGCGCGAACAGCGTCAAGCCCAGTGTGTGGTCCGGTTCTATTCCAGGCTCTTCTCGGATACGTACTGCAAGGGTATGGAAACAGTATCAATATATGAAATCTGAACAATTGAGACGCGAGAACGTCGTCGCCGATGACTTACTGCACGTGTCTATTTTGCTCAATTCTATAGTGCCGCCTACGATGCCGCCCTTCGCATCCAGACAGGACCCTTCCAAGCCGACGCCTATGTACAGATTTTTGTGCCCGGTGCTGCCGATCGAGAGCCTCCCGTCCGAGCTGAAATCCTTCGTCATCCAGGTGACGTTGCCCATCACGTTGCTCATGTTCATGTGAACGTTCAGCCGGGTGAAATTGATGGCGAACAACACCAACGTCTCCCACGCGGCTTCTCGCAGCTTCACTTCCGAGGCCGCCTGTTTGTCCGAGGTGAAGCTCCAGCCTCTGCCGATATCTGGTACCAAAAAACAATGTTAGGTCGATCAGCTCACCGTGGAACAGCTCAAGCAAAATGTATAATTATATAAAATATATGATATTATATATTTTATTATATATATTATATTTTTTTATTATTTATTATATTATCTATATTATATTTTTTTGTATATTTTATTATATATATTATATTTTTATTATATATTTTATTATATTATATATATTATATTTTGTATTGTATATTTTTTTATTATATATTATATTATATATATCATATTATATACATATAATAACCTTTTAGCCGCGCGTGCTTCGGCATATCGCTCTCCAGGCTCAGCCTCAGCTTGTCCCTGTTCAAGGTCGGACTCCGTTCCGGGGCGCTTTTCGACAGACCGTTGGCCCCATGCTGCCGGTCGTAATGTTTCAACAAAGAACTTCCCATCACGGCCTCCTCCTGATTCATAGAAGGGCTGCCGTCGCCCTCGGAGTACGCTGTGCCGGAGCTCAGATCGCCCAGAAACAATCGTCGCATTATGCTGCGCCTGTACCACGCCTTTGGGAATGCCAGTATCTCGCTCAATCTTCGCATATCGTACTTGAACGATGCGGACCCGAAATCGACGATTGCTGTAAAATTAATTGAAAAATATACTGGGTGTATTGCGCGCTTTTTTTGTACATGCTTCAGTCCGTAAATGCTTTGCGATACAAAATATTAATAAAATACGAAATATCATTTAAACGCTGTTAAATGTATGTCTATAGACTGGGATTCTTCGGCCACTAGCTGCGGCAGTGGCGGAACGCTAACCGCCAGAGGTGCCTTTATGTCGCGCGAGGACTCTATATCTCCATTTCAAAGTGACGCTCGCCTTTGTTAACGCAAATTCGACATAGACTTATTACCGGACATTTTGTAATTAATTCGTGGCTTGCACGTCAGCCTTGTCACATCTTTCGCATTACTTATTCTATCATATAACATTTTAGTCTTATCTTTAAGACAAGATTTCACGTACTAGAAAATCGTATAACTGCGCGGCTGGTGTCCAACATCTTCTTGGACTGCTCGCTCTGGAAGTTCAGCTTCCTGCTTCTCGCTATATGGAACTTCACGAACTCGACGTTAATGCTCAAAGAATCCTTTCTCTCGCTGTCCGACAGCGGCGACCACTGGGCCTCCTTCAAGCCGGTCTTCTTCCCGCCGCCGTACGGATGGAAGATATAAATGGAGAAGTCGGCGAGACAACCGGTGACCGATAATCCACCGATCGCCGAGCTCGATTCCTTCCCCGTGGACTGCGTGCCCGGAGTCTTGTACTCCCGGAACTCGATGAGCTCCTCTTCTGCTCGCTTGGACGAAAATACGATGTCAAGGGACGGCAATTGAAGCATACATTCGACGCGGGACACCGGCAAGCAGGAGAACCTGAAAAGACGATCGGAAGAGATAGTGGGTTGGTCCTTGAAGACGATAGGCCATCGTTGGCCGGTTAATTGAGATATCGCAGGCGCACCTGAACGTAGAGGGCTGCATATGAAAATATACTATCACGTCGACGGGGAAACTCGCGTACACGTAATTGCTGCTGCTCGCCGCTGTGGCTGCCCAGGACGTGCTCTCCGTGTTCTCACTGGTGTAGACCGGGTTCGTTTGCGCGTTACTCGGGAAGTTCGCTTTGCACGGTATCGGCTCTAACGTTTGCTCTAGAAACTCGAGGATGTGCGGGCTTATTATCGTCTCCTCCGGTATGCTCTGCAGCGTCATCCACGCGAACAGGCTGGCCTTCTTTGTGCTGGACTTTCTGAACGCGGACGCTGACGGCGTGGGATTCAGCATAGCGTTGTCCGAGGACACGCGGGGAGACATCGATTCTTCGGGAAGCGTCTTCGATTCGTAGTGCACCTGGACAATACGGGGAAACGAATGTAGCGATAGGCGAAGCACCGTGTAGAATAGCCTACAAAACTGTCCGCGCACCTTTCCAAACGCAATAACTTTTTCAAAATTGAACCGAGTGGCTTGAATATTTTTTAGGTGATAGAGGGTCTGCTAGATGACGACTAAAAGCTTTTTCTTTAATTTTGCTATTACTTGGAATGAAGAGGAAAAATTTAAAAACACTCGCCTTTTTAAGGTTTTTATCTGAGCCTTAAAAAATGCTCAGATAAAACAGGCTCGGATAAAGAAGTTAGAAAACGGGAGATTATCTTTTTGTCATCACAATAGCAAAATTAAAAGAGTAAGCTTTTAGCCATCATTTAGTAGACTAGTCCTTCTATCATCTAAAAAATATTCCAGTCATTCGGTTCAGTTTTAAAATAGTTATCACGTTTTAAAAAGTAGCCTACACTTTTGTGTGCACACCGTGGGGAAATAAGCGTTCCTCTACCTTCACGTCCAAGCCAGGAATATGAAAAATGGTCAAATCCACCAAGGGTACGTTTGGATGCTGAAGATACCGCAACCGCGACGTGCTGGTGGTTGACGACTTCTCCTTGCTGCTCAGGTGTTTCCTGCTGCTGCTGGGACTGCTCGGCTGAAACTCGAACGTGCCTCCTGAACATGATCGTTCCTTTTTCATTCTGCTCATGCTGCGAAGGAAAACGTGTCGGTTAATTCAGGAAGACTCGCGGAGAACCGAGTCAGAGGTTTACATTTTAATTTCGTCCTCCTTCCCAGGGTCTTTCGTATGAAGCACGCACTGTCCGCTGTTGATCAGAACCTTCACGTCCAGTTCGAAGTCTATGTTCGGATCCTGAGGTTTCTGAGCTGTTATGTAAGGCGACGACGTCGAGGAGGATTGCTCCTTCGCGAACGAATCGAGCAACGGAGCGCTGGAAATTCGAGAACAAAGACTTTAGTGTACTGTCGTAACCATAAGAGACTTTTTAATACGTTTTGGAAATTGAACTTGGTACGTACTTCCCCTCCATGCTGTCGTAACTCGAGGTGCAACTGATATCTCTGCTCTTCTTCCGCAGCTCGACCCTTTCGCCCTCGATCTCGATAGTCTGCGGCCAGTCCAGCTCACCTTCCGGCAAGCTCAGCTCCGAGCCGGCACTCGGCAGCGACGATTGCCTAAATCACGAAGTTATGTTGATCATGATTACTCGCTTGCTCGGCGAACCTACCTAACATACCTTCCCATCGTGTGCGTGTCGCTGAACGTGACTCGCGGGCCACCGAGGCCCCTCACTCGGAGAGAAGCGGACCTGCAAATTGGTGTTCGTTGACACGCAGATAAAACATACAGGGAGTCCGAAAAATGTCTCGCAGCCCGTAAATAGGGGTTCCCGAGATTATTCGAAACAACTTTTTCCTTTGTGAAAATGTTCTACGAGGCTTCATTCGCGAGTTATTAACGAAAACGTCCACGTTTTTCGCCGATAACTCGCGAACGAAGCCTCACAGACCATTTTCGCTAAGGAAAAAGTTGCTTCGAATGAACTCAGGAATCCATCGAAATTCCGGATTCCGACACATTTTTGGGACACCCTGTATGTGAAAAGAAAAATATGAAAGAATCGACGGAGGAAGAAAAATCGTACCGACTCGGGCCACTTCTAGGACTACTTTCGTAACTGGCGGAGTTGGCCGAATTGACCTCCATGTTTATGTCTTCAGGACTCTCTAGCTGATTTTCAAGTGTCGGCGATGGCACTATAAATGACCGTGATCGATATGCGTTTGTCTTACCACCAAGTCCTAATTTACCTTTTATTCCGGACGCTTTCACCGACTGTCTCCGTAACTTCTGTATCATGTCTCTGGACAGTCCGAGAAGAAATAATTAATGCACATCGGTGCATTACTTACGGTGCATTGATTAATGCAATTTACGGTGCCTCGTACCTTCTGAAATCTTTGAACACAACAGCCTCCAGCTCGTGCAGGCGCTTCATTTCCTGTTCGATGGTTCCATGAGAAGCGCCCAGCGATCGCAGATCATTTATGATCTTCGCTTGTTCGTTCATCTCCTTCTCGATCAGCTTGGACCTTTTCTTAGCGTCGAGCGTCGGGTCGAAGACGAACGCCGGCAAACTGTCCGTCCAGTTCTTTGACTTCTTCATCAGTATACTCTCCTGAAAAAGCATTCGCATACGTCTATCAAGGTGCGACGATTAAAAGCGTCGTGGAAACGTGAAACTGAAACGTGGATCTGGGAAACGAGAGGGGAATCATCATCAATACGTTACCGAACCGATGGGATAGTGTTTTAGGACAAAATAAATGTAATTAAACCATACTTTTTTTTTAACCTGGCTAGTGCTATTATCTGGTTGGTCCGCGTCATCGCTGTCGTATTCGGCGGGTGCATGAATGTCGTCCTCTTCAGAGCCAGTCAGCATCGTCAACGTGTGTCCGAGAGCCGAAAGCTGCTGACCGACACTGACGTCCAAATGTATGTCGACGCCTTCCATTTGCCATTGCACATTCAAAATCCACTTGGCATTATCTAGAAATTAATGCGACGTTGTTTACATAGAATCCATAAAAATTGATTAGGACACAACTGTGCTTCCATTACCAGATTTGTCTGGTTTCTGCGCGATCGTTCTGCTGCACACTTCATAAGTGCCCTCGGACACCATGCATAAGTTCATTATACTGCTGTCAGTCGCGTCTGGTTTCCAATCGTCCAAGGAAGTTTCAAAGTCCTCGGCGAATCTCAAGCACAAGCCCATGAACCTGTACGACACAATCACTATATTATAAAGCCCACTTGCAAGATGTGCTTGGATACCAGATGCTTCGCAGTGGGTACACTTGCTAGGGAAGCAAGCAAGCGTTCCTCTCAGGAACTGAATTGCACCTCTCGAGGCATCCAGTAGAACAGGGTTAGGGAACAGCATACCTTCCTTTACTGACCAAGCTACCACTGCTGCACGCAGATATGCTCGTGTTCTCCAATGTCACTACGACAGCATCCCTCGATTCCCCATCGTAGAGTCCTCTGTTCATCCCCCATGTTGGTGGCAGAGGATTCAGCGGCACACAAATACCCATGTCGTCTACTGTCAGCTGCAGGAACAGGGTTCCCAAGTGTGGAGCGCTGAGCTGGCTGGTTATCTGACCGAATGGAACCTTCTCGAACACCTGCTGCGTAGCTGTCAGAACCTCTTTGTTCAAGTTCGCTCTCTTCTCGTTCCAGTATTCGTACGCGTTCTTGTAATTCAGCCAGACCAGTATCGCTTTGTCGATGGCCACCGGCTGGATGTAGATCAACGGCCGTTTCAACGTAATTAATACCACTTCTTTGTCCTCGCCCTGCGCCATTTCCTCTTGGAAGGCATTCCGTAATCCTACTCTGGTGTTGAAGAACGCGAACTGCTGGAACTCGGTCTCCGCCTCTTCGAACAGGACGTTCTTCAGCAACTGTCCGAGGCTCAGGTTGATGTCGACCTGCGCCTTTCCGAACAGCTTCATATACGGGTTCGGTTGGGTGGCGCCGACAACGTTCTGCACTCTGTTGGACAGTTGAAGTTCAACGGCTCCGGTCTCCAAGCGCACCGCCGAATTCGTCGGTGTCGTCGCGGTCAGTTGCACTCTCTGTACACAATAAAGAAGTCACGGGGACGACACGAAATACAGCGTTTAACACTAAACCTACCATGCCGGTTGGTTTTTTATTTTAACATTTTTGGTATCACAGAGACACTTTTGTAGGAAATGATTGAATAAATTTCACGTTATAATAAAAATGGCAAGATGTCTAAGTAAATTCAGTCTTGCGATTCTTATGAAACAACGCATATTGGACGTCTTTAGTGCTTGGTAGGTCTAGTGTTAAGGACGATAAACGTAACATCATATCGTTGTACCTCAATGCGAATAATCAACGAGAACAATATTCTCTTCACCGGCGAGTTATTCGGTTCCTCGTCCTCCAGCCACAAGGGAACCGGTTTCTCCCCGCCGTAAACTTTCTGCACAACTTCGTTGACTTCTTTCATGAACACTTTCTGCACAAACACCAGGTGGTTGAGGAGGTCCGTGGTCAAGGAATGTTCGAATACACCGATGTCGGCGGTAGCGCTCAGATAGCTGCCCTGCCGCAACACCACACCGTCTGCGAATTCGAAGAAATTTAATTGGGGACATTCATACTCTAGGGATTCGTCGTAGCCGACACTGACCAGCCAATTTGCTGTCGTTCATGTTGCTGCTGCCGTCCTGAACGTATTGCGCGGACACGTGCACTTTGGGAAGCTCAATGCTCGCCTCAGAAGGTAAATTCGCTTCAGTCACCTGGAGCTTCGTCGTGAAGCTCAGGGTGTGATGAGGTAGGTCTATTGTGAACTTGGCTTTGCTGCCGGTTATACCGGAGCTAGTAACTTGATCCATTTTGTACTGTGCTTGCAAAGACGGCAGCAAAGCCGCTGTTATGCTCAGGCTCTGAAGAATAATGTTGAACTGCATGACAATTGGCTCCAGCAGGCTGGACACAACTTGTGGCTTCTGTATGTCAACTGGTGGTACTGTGGTGTAGTGATGCGGACTACCAGGTACACCTGTATCCACGTCGTCCTGCTGTTGGCCTCTGGACATTCTCGAGGAGGTTCTGGTTACTCTGAGTTCCTAGATCAAAATTAGGCGATCCAGTTACCATACAGTTAAGTTTCTTTTTTCAATATACAGAACGACTCCGCTAAAAGAAACCACCTACAGTACTGTGAATAATTATAAACTCAGAGTAACTTTTACATTTTTACAATTATTTAAATAACCTCGACACAGCTAAGATAAAATCTATATTTGTATATTTCTATATTAGAAATAATAGAAAATAGAAATATACAAATGTGATGTATCATTAAGATTTTGTTTATGTATTGCTGAAAGCGTAAAAGTTACTTTGAAATAAGGAAGAAGTATTCAGACTTACCTGTAAAGTCGACGACAACTGTTTGCTGCCTCTGGTCATCATGCCGTGCAGAGCCACCGGATGTTGTGGAATATCTATGTTCACAACACCGACAGTCAGCAGACCGCTATTCTTGTCCTTCTGATGCTTACTGATGCTGGAGTACAAAGCCTGCGACTTCCCCACGGTCACTTTCACAACTGTCTGTTGGCTAGGAGCTACGCCTTCTAGTAAGACGATCATAGTTCTGCCTATCTGTCCAGTCAAGCTACACTCGAAACTCGCCGGCCTCGATTTCTTACAGCAAGTCAGACTCGCGTGCAGACTCGTTATCTCCGCTTCGAGTTTCAAGCCGCTCAGAGTGGCTAACCATCTGGTTCTGTGTATCCTAGCAACGCCGAAGATAATTAATCTCGTACGTTCTCCTGTAACGATACCTGTAGTACATTGTTACAAAATAAATTGAGTCACGAAAATCTGTTGGATTTCCGGCGGTAGGAAGACCACGGATCTGTGTATACTAACTTAGTTCCCTAGGAAGAGGCACAGGTGTCGAACTGTTTTCAGCTGTCATTCCTTTCTCGATGTCCGCGTCTTTTGTTTCGTTCAGCAGCTCGTACTTCCGACCGCTTTTATAGTGCTCCGACGCGTCCGCCGGTATGGAGAAACGATGCGCGATTGTTTTAGTCTCTGGCCGCGTCGCGTACAAATCCAGCAGATAGTAGATCGTTTTCCAGCATCGGGGCGTCGTGTGCGGCGTGTCTTTGCATTTGTCGGGGAGCACGCAGAACTTGTCCAAGCCGGATCCGCTTGGACTCGCACCGAAATTCGGAGTTATCACACCCTCGCTCAGATTAATGTAGCCTTTCACGCTTTTCCCGGTGCTGCGCAGCTTCTGGGCGAAACTTTGCGGACGCGATCGGCTGTTCGTTTCAGGCGACGTGACTTTCGACAGATTCGGCTCGAAACTGTTTCGCAGCAGAGGAATATCCATCTTCTTACCACCTAGTAAAAGCTGTTCTTGTAGATCGGACGCTGTTGGGTAAACACAGGAACGTTAAACCTAAGCGAAAATAATTCCAAAAAAAAGAAGCCAACGCGTTCTCGCGAAATATATATTTACTTGACGATGAACCATTCTTGGCCGTAATGTCGTTAACGATCAGATTATTGTTTCGCTTGTTCTCCGGCTGCTGCTCTTTCAATTCCATCTGGGTTTCCTTAACATTCTGATACATATTACTAATCTGATGTAATAATCTGAGAAGAGGCATATTTACTTGTTGGCTAATGTACCGAATATTTAAACTAAAATTCACAACTGTACTTGTATGCTTTTTCAATTGGCCCCGCGATATGTACAGAACAGTTTGCTTTTGAATCATATCGTCTACGGTCATGTCGGCCATTTTCTTCACGTCTATGTCAATGCCGATCTTCTCGCACAAGAACGCCGGCGTTTCCGGCGGTATGTCCAAATGGAATTTCGAGTTGTTGCCTTTCTTCGTTTGATATTTATTGCCTGCATCAGCCAAGTTTCTCCGTGTTAGTGCACGACGAGATCAAATATGTTCTGTTGCGACAAGCGTTGTCATTACTTTCATTTGTTAATTACATACCTTTCTTCTTGTCTGTTACTTTGCCGAATTCGCTAACAACGATATCGATGCGCATAGTCTCCATGTTCCCCACCAAAGACAGATTAAATCCTAATGAATCTAAGGAAGACACATTGTTCACATTCCCGGAACCAATAGCAGAAAGCATTTGCTGCGGCATAACGGATAAGGAAGACAAAAGTGGCTCGAAAATCAAATGCGCGTCTAGCAGCCTGAGCGAATCTTTCATTGGATAAAGAAGTGTACCACTATGGACATCCGAGTCTTCTGTATCATCAGTTGTCATCGTATTGATCTTGGAGTCCTGTAAAAAAGTATATTTGCATTTTACGTTCGTGATCGCATGGGACAAACTGATGCATCGTACAGAATGTATGGAACTGCAGCTACGTAAAATGTCACACACATCGGTGTCAAATGTAAGTATTCAAATACCTTCAAAGACTTTTGTTCTGCGCGAAAGACCTATGCCAAAGGAATAACAATAAAAAGAACGACCATTTCCACAGGAAACGATTTTCACGGGGTCATCGTTCAGATGTCGAGACGACACTCACCCAGTTTCCTTTCAAATTGCTTTTATCGTTATCCTTTATGAACTCTTGCTGCTTGGCCATCCAACTGTACAGGTCTTCGCCAGTGTTCAAAGGCTTGGCGGAATGGTGGCTTGTTGGGGATGTAACTTGGTCCAAGCTTCCGGTGCTATGCTGACTGCCATGCCCTCCGCCAGAATAGATGCTTGGATTTGAACCGAGTTGATGGGAATGAGAGATGTGAATCTGAGGTGTCTTCTCTTCTTTGAGCGTGCCGTAACCTAACGCAAAGTTCTTCTCTGTATACTTACATACACTTGACCGACAAGTGAAACATTCATCGTACACAGAGGGTGGGGAAACGATGTTAGAGGATTAGAAGTATAGAGTAACATACACAAAGGGGGAAATAAAAACATGGAATAGATACCTAAACGAGTGCTATTCTGAAATAATAAGCCGGTAACAGGTGTGAAGAAAAAACAGGGAGTCGATGCATGGACAAAAAAGTTGTGCCGTGATTCAAGTGCAAAGCGATACAAACTGCGGGGAGGAGACTTATGGCACTATGTAATTCGATACACATGGAACAGTCTGCACACTGGGATATTGTGAATCGATTGAGTCGGAAGCGCTCGGTTTGTTCGATTCTAATTAAATTCTCATTCGACACTACGCCAATGTGTAGACCGCCAAATCTATGAAGTCTGATCATCTCGCACTTACTTATGTTATTTGGTTCCCGAGTTTGATTGAATAACCCGCCACTTGCAAGCAATGGAAAAACAATACTTGCTCGTGTACTAGCAGGCACTTGCGTGGGCTGTAGTGATTTTCCTTTCTTTGGATGAACTACTGGTGGAGAGGGGGAGGTTAATGAATCCGGGCCTGGAACCGGTGTTGCTATAGGGGTTGTATCTTTCCCCCGAGGAGAACTTACAGGAACCGTCAAACCATCGCCACAAATACCTGTTCATTCCGAGTGTCAAGCCGAGTGTTTTGTTCAGAAAGCCCAAAAGATTATATTTTACCAAAGTATATTCGAAAGAAGCCTCGTATGACATATACATATAATGTTATTTACAAAAAAGCAATCGTTCGATTGACCTCTACGGATAATACTCTAAAAATAGTACTCGAAACTGAAGTACGTTCAAGAGAGACTTGCATGCAGAGTAAACTTGCAACGTTAGTCACCCAGTCGCCGAGAGAGACTCTCGTTCTCGGAGTCGCTCGATTTTAGAACAAAAAAACTCTGTATACAGGTCTAGTGTTAATAATAATAATAATTAAGGTCAAGATAATACTAGTAGAAGCAAATGAACGTTTATAGAACACAAAGAAGAGTTCTTAACGGAAGGACTAAACAATAATGCCGGAGTATACTTTACAATCGCTATGTCTAGCGGCACATGCTATAATGTGCCTATTATGTATAATGGAAATGCATAGTAAAACATTAAGCAGTTACCGAGATCACAATTTAAAGCAGATGCTAAGAAGCTGCAGGTGTATTCAATTGAAGTTCTTCTGATAAGATACTTGATAATCCCATAAAATCATATCGAATAGTACAGATACCGTACCATTCATCATTTGAATATGTATATCGTATCTCAGGTATATAGTAGAGGTATAGTATTATGTCATTAATACTCTGTTTAGTATCATTTATAGTACCTGTGGTTTTATCTTGTCCACCCTTGACATGTATATGTTTATGCATGTGGTCCGTATGAATTAACATAGCACATTCATCTGTGACTTCCTGATCATCAACTTCTCCTGCGCTACCCTCACCGTCTGTCAGCAAATTCTCCTGTGAACGAGTAAGTATAGCTAGAAACTTTCACCCAGTGTCTCTTTAACAATTGCAGTTTGAACAATCTGTTTAATCGGCAACAAGGTACAAGAGACTAAAAGTAATTAAAAAACTTCTTAGTAAAACATGATACTCGATAGACCGAACGAAATATAAATGTGAGAATAGCTTTTAGGAGACATTGTTCTCAGAAGTTTTAAATTTCACAGGAAGTCCGCGTTGTGGTATTACAAAATGCAAAGTTTTCACATATACATTTATATAACGTATTGCACAAAGAGATTAAGGAAACCATCACCGACTCGAACGTGTATGAATGTGTAATGAAAATTACGATTCTGTTCCAAAATGGAACGGAAAATTATTATTATTTTATAATGACATTATCGTTTCGTACAAGCTCACAACAGAAGAGAATTCGTGTTCGTAGATCGTGGTGTTAGGAGGTGTGTGACATGTTAAAGAACAGACAAACGCATTAACGTGTTACGAAATTTTACAACAGAGTTATATGATTTTAGTCACATAGTAAAAAGCTTCGTATTGTTTTGTTACTATGAAAAAGATATCCCGATATCGATAGGCTCTCTGTACGGAATAGTATGAGTGTGTTAGAACTACTTTGTGCAAATATTTGTAAAGTTCTTACGCCATTTTATTTTGCTACCGTCCGTCGGCACTTCCTTCCTTACTTGCTGAAAAAAAAATCGTCTACCGAATTATGTTCCCTATACGAGTTTTGTCACGTATACTTCCGAATGAAATGAAAAACCTCTTCCATAACATCGACGTTATGCTATCGAAATGAAACGAAACGAAAGGAAAAAAAACAAACAAAAACAAAAAAGAAGATTAAACTTCCTGTTAAAAGTATTTACAGTGACACGAGAGAACTATGTAATTCCAAGTCCAATATGTACGAACAGTTAGAGAAACAAATATAATGTTAATGATTACTTCAGAAGAAATTAATACGTGTAATAATAGTTATCGTCGCATCGGCATAACAATAGACAGAGAATTCCATTCCACATATCTCAAAAATTCAGACACGTTGTTAATTGTTTCAGTTTACGTCGTAGACAAGAGTTTGTTCTCACCTCTTCCGGGTCTGACACTGCAAAAGTGACGTTCAACGGTTTCACGTGTTTCGTTTTGTAATTATGTTCCAATAATAACGGCGTGTATAGGACGTTCTTCCACTGTCTACTCAGCACTATGACACCCTAAAGATTCAATATTATATTAAATATTAAACAATAAGAAAAGTGAAGTCCTCGAAGCACAATTTACCTGACGAAGTGTCGACAACAAAGGTAAATCGGACTCTTTCAAATTGGCTTCGATATTTGTCAGATCGTTCAATAGAACGTAATTCTGTAGTATTGTACATAATTGACACGATGGATCTTCTTGCAATGTCTTAGCTAACGGGGTCAATCTTCCATAACGACTCTGAAGAACAATTAGAATAAATATTAATGATCACTTGTTTTCTTCCAATATGAAAGTACACATGAAATACCTTAGCCGGCATATGGATTGCCTGCACATCCAACGCCTCCGCCATGAGACAGGCCACGATGGCCGTCGATCTTCTATACATAGTCCTAAACATGTGCACGATCCGCATTGCGAATTTATTGCTGGGATTCATCCAGGCGTTTATGGCTGGCGACGCTGTGCTCAACAAATTCCAATCTAATCGAGTGTAATCTATTTTTCTAGTAATAGGTGTACGCGGCGGGGCCGCGAAATTGAACCACACTGTCTTCAATTCTATGATGCAGGAGACCGTGTTTCCATTTCCTGCTTTCGATGCAAGACTGGCGCACGTGGCGCTGGTATTTATTTGAACTCCGTTTGGTAAATTCGTTGATGCTGTTTCTGGTTCGGTCGCTGTTGCGGCGGGTGCTGCGTCACAATGAACGAGGTTTAATTAATAAAAGATACGCGCGGAGCGTTCAATATTTATTAATTTAATTAGAATTATTCCATACCGGCTGCGTTATCTAATTCCTCTTGGCTTTTCACACTGTCTGTGTAAAGTACTTCAGTGTCCACTTTCTTGCTGTCGCCTCCGTTCTCGCCTTTCTCGAATTGCGATCTCTTCACCACTTTCAGTTTAATGCCTTCCAATCCACACTCGAACATTATGAAACCCAGTCTGTCCTCTCCGCTTCCCAGAGTAAACTCCTCTGTGGCTTGCGGAGGACCACTCTGTTTCTATAGATAATTCATTCGTGAAAGATTATTCATACTATTATATGCGAACTGATTGGTGCAACGAAACGTTCATTGTAGTTGCAAAAATAAAAAAACCTACGCTCTTCTCTTTCTCGTCTACAACCTGATGCATGTAATAATCGACGCACTTCAACGGAGACGTTATTCTGGTACACGTAAACAACACTCTTGAATAGTGAGCAGGAATTGCTGTTATCACAGCATCTTTTAATATTGAAGACTCGTTTCGTAGCCTACGTAATTGAGAGTGAGCCTTGCCTGTTACACGAATCCTTTTCAGTTAGCTGTTCGAGTTCCATGTTATACACTATAGTCCAGGAAATTAGAATAGCTGTTACCTATATTTAACGTGACTACAATTTCTTCCTGTTGCTTCTCGGAAGTCTCTATGTACACCGTCTCACCACTGCCAATGTCAGTAACCACGGCGGCTGTTTGATGACCAGGTAAAAATGCCTTGCTAATCTTATTCACTTTCTTCTGATTCGTTAATACGGCCGGTTTGTGAAACGTTTGGACGACTTCGCGGGCCTGTTTCCCGATGTAGAATCTCACCGTTACGTCGTCAAAGCAGATCGCGAACAACGACACGCACGTCAAGTCTCGTATATTTTCAAGGGCGGAGAATGATATGATTTCTTCGACGACAGATGCCTGCAGCAATGTTATATTCATCTGCAAAAGGGACAAAAAATTGTGATACCACGATTATTATTAAGAAAACCTACTGTGAACCAGAATTTTATGCAATCCTTTACATACTTTTGGCAAAATAATGCTGCCTTGCACTTGCGTCATAATACTTTCTTCGTACACGTTGGTTTGCAGTGCGATTTTACCTATCATGGAAAAGCCGTGTGAATAATGCTCCTTGCGTCGCATATGAATGGACTTTGAAATATTCAAACTAACGTTTATCGTCACCTTGTCCGTTTTTAATATTTCTCTCGGCGGTGGACCTTTTCGAACTAGTCTGCACTTGACTCCAGTATGACAAGCTCTGATCCTGCTTGAGAATATTGGCATCCTCGACCTTCCCAATGCACTCATGATGAAGATGATTCAGGATGGACAGCGGGTGTAAGGCGGCCAACGTCGGTATGATCGCGTCGATGAAACGCTGCAGGGATTCTAGCACCATGGGACTTAACATAATATCTACATCTCCCTTAAATTTTACTATCACCGTCGTACGGGAACCGCTCTCGTGCTGCGCCGCCAATAACTCCTCCTCATTGTGAGTCGTGTGATCCTCTTCGCCTGGGAATAACAATGAGCTTTTTAATATTTTGAATTATAGTCATTACTAGACTGTGGATACAGAATAAAAATTCTCTGCACCAATTCCAACGAGTGGCAGTCGACTAGTTCTTTCGTCCTTGAGTAATTTCAAATTGACAATGCTGCTACAGTGCTCTTAACACTAAACCTACCAAGCCGGTCAAAACCACCAGTCTCACACTTTGTATTTGTAAAGACTGTCCCACATAAAAATTGTGAAAAGTCTAATCAATTCAGTCTTATCGTTCTTACAGAGCAACAGGCATATGTCAATATTAATACATAGTAGGCTCAGCGTTAAATTTTCTTGCATTTCCTCTATACTATGTAATTTTCGTTACAAACGCATAAAATCTAAAATAATCGTCTTACCCTCCATTTGACTAATGGTCGCGCTGTCCCAAAGGTACGGATGAGTGGGCGTCTTGTTGGACGAACCAGCCGTGGGCGAGCCGTCCGATCTGGTGATCATCTTCAACGACGTGAACCCTTCGGCGATCGTCTCGTACTTCGGCACGTGTTTCGCGCCGACGTAAACCAATCTGCCGTCCTCGGTGCGCTGGAAAAGCGGCGTGGTGAACGCGCTGCTTCCGCTCGGTATCGACGACTGGCTCCAATTCGCGCAACGGACCTGCAACAAGCTTTTCTCTTAGTCGCTGAAAATTCGTCAAGAAGCGGCTGAACCGCGCGTAACCAGACATCGTGCGGCGAAGATGTCGCAAGCATACACCGCCATTGATTTCAACGACGATTTCAACGTCACAAAGGCCGATTATTCTGAACAACTTTTTCCCTTTTAACGTCGCTCTGCCCTTATCTTCAAGATATTACGGAAAAGCTACCGCATCGAATTACGTCTCCGCGTGCACAAAGGTCCATTTACACTCACCGACGAGCCGAGCGGATTCACAGCATCGAATTCTGTTACGCTGGCGTGGGTCTGCACGATCGGAAGAAAATAATAAAAGACTATCAATCCGCTGGGCTCGCGCTCGACTCGTCGGTGAGCACACACAATCTTAATGCGGCGCAGTGTGCATAAGCACCAGCAAGGAGCACCATACAACGGGTGAGTCTTTTATTTCGGATGGGGGGTCTCAGTGGCAAGCGGCGCCGAATAGAAAATAAGCTAGCTGTTCGGAAGATCGGCCTTCGCAACATGTTCCAAGGCCGGTGGAATCAATGGCGGTCGCACGGTTCCGATAGCTTCACCTGTCGCGCCATTACCTGAGTCAAATGACTAACGTAACTCGACATTAGCAACGGCGAGTCGACGATCGGCTTGTTCACCTGCATGTGTAAATTGACCAGCGTGACGTCTTCCTGCGAGGACACGGCTGAGATGAAGCTAGTGGACGAGACGGAATGACTGTCGGAGGAGTCCTTAAGCGCGCCGTTGCCGGCCGCGTCGGCGTCGTTCTGGAAGCTGGTGTTCCGGTTCACCCGCGGGCTGCGTTTCACGCTCATCGTCTGCGGCTTCGCCCTCTCGAGCGTATGCGCTTTCTCGGACACGGGCACCGTGGCGTTCGACGCGCTCTCCACGATTGACAGATCGGACGAATATTTCTTCTTGGTGCTGTCGTTCCGCGCCAGCACCGTGCCCGACCCGATGATGGACTGCCGCAGGCTGGACGTCCGGCTACCGCTTAAACCGTGGCTGGTGTCCTCGTCCGCCGAATAGAACGCCTCCGAGTGGTTCTCTGAGGACATCGATATCGTCCGCTGCACCTCCTGCCGCACCCTTTCCTCGGACTCCGAGGCGACGTACAACGAGTGACGGGAGTCGGAGACATTGATGCTGTCGACGGTCTTCACGGACGTCTGCATCGACTCAACGTAGTTCGCCTCCGTCGATACCGTCGGCAACGACTGCGGGCTGGTCGACTCGTACGGCTCAGCGTCCGACGCATTGAAGTAGTCCACCGCCAGCTTCGAGTCCGACACGCTGCTCTTCGGCGCTGCCTCGATCTCCGGGACGCTCAGGATCGACTTGCTGCGCTCCGTGTGCAACTTCGAGTCCGAGTCCAGCTTCTGGGGCAGGTGTGCCACGGGGCTGGCGTCGACTAGACGGGAATACGGCACGTCCCGCGCGCTGCTCCCGCTGCAACAGGAACGGGAACGGTGAACAGAGGTGTACAATTGAACGCAGACGTTGTGCTAGCAAACATTGTTCTGTCTTGCCACTGCGATTTAGCGTATTAGAAATGAACGTTCGTAAAACCATGGGTGTGGTGTTTGTGTTAGAGGTCGAGTCCTAAGTAACTTCCGTTTCCTTAATTGGACATTTTGTATGAGTGAAAGCAAAGTCCCGATGTTTCCTTGTGCAACGAACAATAATATTTGCCTTTGATGCATTGGAAGTTATTTATTACTTGACTGAATGGATGCGAGAAGCAGAAAATGTTCACGAAAGAAAACCATAAAATTTGTAAATACGTTAAACCAAAGAAATAAAAAGGAATGAAAATGACATCGACGTGCGACAGAAGCTCGATGCACTTTTGTATGCTGATTGGGTGTCGATGTTCTGTCTTTCCGCCTACGTATACCGTGGCGTTCTTCCCATCGATGTCACGTGGTCATGCAAATAATCAAAGAAAACAACAACGCTTAAATCGTGACGGTTAATGTATGTAAGCCGGTGTCAGAGACTGTTTCCGTGGATTACCGCATTGATGTATAAGAAAATCTTCTGCCGAGCACTTTCCGATCCCCGCTGCACGCGAACGGACTTGCTGATGCAGTAATTAATTTTGTACTACTATGCTCCTCGATACCGGAATCTTTAGTATGATCTGCCACAGACCTGGGACGCTCGACTTTTTTCGTCGCGTGCACTCCGTCCTGTGTGGCAGTCAACTTTACGCCAGCGGCCGGATAGTCTTGCAGCGACAAGTCCTGCAAGTTGTACGGCGACGTGTGGAACACCAATTGGCCGTCGTGCAAAATGGACTGTCCGAAACCTTTTTCCTTCCCGGTCTCGTTAATTCTGAAACGGGCGAGGTCGTGATGTTTTTTTTTTCCTCGTTTCTAGGAAGCGTTGCTACAGCAAAGCCCAGCGACTTTGGACGCGTATAACTACCGAAATATATTGTAAAAATGTCAAAAAATTTTGGTCCCCTAAAATTAAGTTTCACGTTTCGTCCGCCCCCAACGAATTCCGCGCATTGAAACTCGAATTTTTGGTGTTCTCTCGTCGATATCTACGGAAATACGTCATAAAAAATAAAAAAATTTTGGTTCCCTAAAATAAAGTTTCGAATTTTCTCCGCGATTAAGCGACGTCAATGAATTCTATTCTAATTTTTCATGTTTTCTCGCCGATATCTACGAAAATACGTCGTAAAATGTCAACAAATTTCGATCCCCTAAGGTAAAGTCTGACCCTTCGAAGTACAAATTCTCCCCAATTGATGCTCAGATTGTACACGAAAAATTGAGAATTTACCGTACTTCGATCACTGTCCCTACCTATACGCTGCAACGTTGATGCCGTCTTGGAAATCGTGATAATTCGGCTTGAAGAATCTCGGCCCGTTTCGATTGTTTCCGAAAAACGCGCAGCCGCCTATGCAACCGCACTTGGCCGGCTTCACGCCGCTCTCCTGCGGCCACAGGAACCACAAACGCTTCGTGGCCTCGTCGTGCAACTTCAAATACTTGTTTTGTACTAAATGCAAATTGTGCTCCGGGGTCGGAAGCGATATCGCGGCCTCCAAAATTACCGGGCCTAAGGCCACCGATCCGACCTCCAACCAGACGTCGGAGCCGTCGCCTGGAAAAACATGAGAACAGTTTTTCAAATTTTTGTTATTTTTCAATATGCGATCATAAAATATTTCACCTTGGAAAATAATGTACCTGACATTCGACTGCTTGCATTATTGTGCGACCTCCCGCTGCCCGTTGTGTTCGTGTTGCTCGTGTTAGCGAAATGATCTGCCGCCGACACGAACTGCCGCAGTAATATTCTAGGCAGCACACTAGTCACGCCGGACTTGACTTGGTGGCCGTGAAGATTGCAGGTGGAAACGCGGATCGGTGATATCCAGAGATGCACAGCGGTCCCCACCTCTTGGAAATGCAGGTCGACAGAGTCTATCGCTATCCTCGTCATCCTGTACTTTATATCCTCGGAACTGGGACACCTGGAGTAAAGCCGAACGAGTTACAGCATCGCCTCAGGGACATCATTGATATCAGATTTTATGCGTTCGTGATAAAAATGACGCTCGGCTTGTTAATGAAAATGGACAATTCGGAAAGAGGGGGGGGGGGGCTACGACTACCACTCACGGAGTGAGTCACGTGACGCGGCCGCTGTGTGGGTACGCCCATTGCGCCCCCACTCCACTGCGCAGCGAGAATCAACGAGCACCGCCGCGTCACGCGATCTACCTCCACTCCTTCGGCTTGGAATCTAGTTTATTCTTCTGGCTACCGTGCGCACAGTAGACAAACGTATACGTAGAGCTGTTTAGCGCACCAAGATCCGATTATAAAATTATATAAAATATATTATATAAAATTCATATACAATTACATAAACATTACCTGTAATGCTTATCAACGTCGCTGTCAGGACACTGCAACGGGGGTATACCGTGATGGCAATGATGCGGTAAATCGGGCGGCCTCAAAGTGTTCTCGTTGTTCTTCACCATCAGCAGAAACGTCTCGAGAGACGTGATCAGATGGTGCAGCTGGGGCGAGCTCATCTTCCCGGCCAACTTGCCCAGCTGCACCTCGATCAGCCACGCGTACTCCAGTGTCTCCTGGTCGAGGGTTCGGCCCTCATTGCTGAACATCGCGTGACCCCTGACCTGGAGCGCGCTCAGCATCAAGTGGCCCTGATTCATGTGACGGTCCTTGCTCGTGCGGACCACGTTATCGGCGAGCAGCGCGATGGCGGGTGACAGAAGCAGCTGCAGCTCGGTCTCCCGATAACGTTTCTTCATCTCGAAGCCGAACCGCTCGAGTAGTATAACTGGACACGGCGGATCGTTCTCGCCACAGTTCTTGATCAGATGCGCCTGGATGTCGTGCATCGTGATCCCAACGATCACCTCCAGCGGCCTATATTCCCTGGGGTCGAACGCCTTCGACTTCGCGTCCTCGTCATCCACAGACTCCACGCTGCTGTTCTGCACGTCCCTGTCCTTACCCCTCTCCGCGACAGTCGGGTTCGTCCTGCTCTGCTGCATGTCGGTGAACGTCTGATAATCTCCGAACAGGTTCTCCTTCAGGTGTATAAAGTTCTTCAGCAACGAACCGTACAGAAACAGTATGGAAGGACCGATCTCCAGGTCCAATGTGACCTTGTCGGGCGCTATGGACTGCGGGTCGAACTTCTGGCTGCCGTTCGTCGACCATTGAAGCCCGGGCGACTTTCTGCACCGCGGTATCCTCATCGGCGACAGGAGAATCTCCTCCTTCTCCGGCGTGGTGATGTTCGCCTGGGGGGCGGGGCCGAGGGGCGGGCACAGGTGGTACGTGTAGTTGATGCTTAACGCGACGATCGGCACCGACCAGCAGTCGACCCAGCCGGCGCCCTTCTGGCACACGTTCCTCCACTTCTTGTTCTTGCTAAGCTCCGACAGGTACATGTGCGAGCCGTCCCGCGTCATGATCTTCGCGTTCTTGTGCAGCGCCAGCAGGATCGTGTGATTAGTGTTGACCTCCGGTAGGTAGAATGAGAGGTCGACGCTCTCGCCCTGGATCCAGAAACGGAGCGGTATCGTAACCGGCAAGTAGTCAACGAACGGCAGGTCAAACGACAGCTCGAAGAATTCGCCGCAAAACGCGATGTGTGCGTTCTCCTGGTTCTGCGAGGAGCAGTCGATCCAGTTGTACTCGTTGCACAGCGTGATCAGCTCGAACTCCTTCAACAGCAGATTGAACTTCCAGGTGTATGGGACGAAGTGCAGGATGTCGGGCCTGGCCTTGCTCGCCCAGTCGTTGATCATGTCCTGGAAGAATTCTTTGTGCGAGTAGACCAGGTTCGCGGTGGCCTTACAGCCTGTCAGGTTCAGCGTCCATTCCTGATGGTCGTTCCATCGGATCGGGTAGTGACACTTCACGCCGAACTCCAACGTCTCGCTCTGAACCAGGCTGCGGTACTGCAGGCTCGTGGTTGCTTCTAGATGTAACAGCTGACCGGTGATCTTCGTCGTGTAACCGTCCTGCAATACTATCCAGGGCATCGTGATCTCTAGGTAGGAGCCAGGCCCGACGTTCACGTGGACGGCGTTCGTTTCCGTGTTCTTGCTGAAGAGTATGTCGATCGTGGCCTCGTTCAGCGTCGATAATCTGATGTCGAACGACTGGACCTGCCGCTTCTCGCCGGTCACTGGCGGCTTCGTCACCTTCAAAGGCTGATAATCGTTCGGGAAGAAGAACTTAAAGAGGTGCTCCCTCTGCCGGTCTGCCCACGGCCCGTAGCTGAAATCCGTCCCCTTGCCGCACTTGATGTCGATGCCCCAAATAGGCGGCATCGCTTCCACCATGTCGCCGTTTACCAGCTGTATCATTTCCGGGTGCTCGGGCACAAATCCCGGCTCGTCCATGTAGTAGTATACCTCCATGTTGTTCGAGCTGAGCACGACGAAGCCCTCGCCCATGTACCTGGGCGGATCGTCCACCATGCCGGTGTACTTCGGACTCGGCGCCAGTATCACCTTGAAGTTCTCCGCCTTGCACTTCGTGAAGTGCATGAAATGGTCGTGGCGGGACGCGGCCGGCTTCGTGGAATACACGAAATGCGCCTCCTCCACGGTTATCGACAAGGTCGTCGGGACCAGTCGATTGCCGAACACCAGTCTCCCCTGAAACGACATCGTATTGAAATAGGAAAAGAAAAGAGAAATAAAAGAAAATAAAGAGAATCCGTATGTTATCGAAGCGTGAACCAGACGGAGCCGGACTAACCGTGCACACATCTAATTTAATAACAGGTATTAAATCTCTCCACGTCCGTGCTATAACGTGAGCTTCTTTCTTCCTAATGTTATCGACGCGACGCGAAACATCCATCGCGTTAATCTGCTGGAAATTCTGATTGGCCGAGTTCCGTATTGACTCGGCATCGCGATCGTCGATATTCACGGTGTGATCCTCCTCGTCCGGAAACATTTGGGGCGTCAGACCGAATGATTTCTCCAATTGTGCGTACAGCTGACAGCGATTGTACACGTGCAATTCGAAGCCGTTCAACATCACTGACAGTCGGGTATCGGAATGTGAAAGATCTGGAAAAAGATCGGCAAGGTAAGTATAAACACATTTCTCTTTCTGTTTAAAATATAAATTAAACATTTTTTTTCTATGCAATTTTGTATTTTGCCGTGTGCAGTGTGTACCTTCGGATACGTCTTTGGGAACATAACTCCTCCACCATCTGAATATAAGCCATCCGTCTTGAACTCTGATACTATAATCTGTTGTAATATAAACTATATCTCTAAACATTATTTTTCCGCTTAACACGCTTAGAGTGAAAGACCCTGTATGATAACAAGAAGAGAAAACAATGTTGCGATTATTTTTACTTTACGGATACGAGAGATTCGTAGGAGAGAATCAGTCGATCCGGTCGGACGAAAGAAACTCGACGAGAGAAACTCCCGGAGTCCGAATTCCTTTTTCGCTTGGCGAGCGACTGATTTTCTTGGGATCAACTAATTTTAATCTATTTTTCCCGGGGGGCCCTGGGTGACTCTCTCTCTCTCTCTCTCTCTCTCTCTCTCTCTCTCTCTCTCCAGTCAATTATCGTATCATAAACACACACACGTGTGTCAGAGAAAAAACGCCGGTCCTCCTTCACGCCCTCAGCTCGGCGGATTTCTGATAAGAAGACACTTTAATATCGGCCCTTGGCTATCGGATGTCTTTCAACTGATTTCGAGAATTCCAAATAACCAAATCTTAATTTTAAAGTGTCTAAAAAACGTGGTCAGAAGAGACTGACCAAGGACCCACGTTCGAAATTTGTGGAACAAAATGAGTCCTTGATTGATCGGTCGGCGGCTGGGATTTGAAACTCGAGTCCCCTCCCGCTTGCTAGACGGCTGCTTTAACCACCTAAGCTATCGCGACCGACTGACCACTTCTTCTCTCCTCATCCTTATAACGCATTACTTCGTTTCTTTTAACACGGTTTCGATGCTACGCGAAACGAATCTCTCGTAATATATGTATGGTTGGGTGTCGACTGTACATGAAACAGTATTTTCTGTATATTTCGATTCTTACCTACTTTAACGTATCCGTCTCTAATAACAAATCGATTCAATAATTTTGTCAATATGTAACCGATCACTCTGCTATTGTAATAAGCTATATAAATGATCCAGGATGTGGCGGATACCAGCGAGCAAAGTAAATATATAAAACTACTGTCCATCTTAAGGTCATCGAGGATGACATGGTCGGAATAATTCCAGAATGCTGGTTCAATTCCGGAAAGAGATGGAACGGTAGCGTTATACAGCTCGTTCTCCTCCATGATCGATGTGTTTTCTTGCATTTACGAAATCAAGAGCCGTTTCTCATTTTGGTTGTTAAACACTGAAAAAAACGCAAAGAAAATTATACCCATTAAAACAGCGTAAAAATAACCGTTGGCCTATATTTCGAGAACAATTCGCTATCGTCGAAGCCACGGAAATCGGAGCGAGATTTATTATCTACGTTCGTGGAAGACTCCGAAACAGAGAAGCAAAAGTTTGTAAACATAACCTAAACGGTGGACTGTAATTAACGATGATCCTTACAATTTACCAAACAGTTGCGTTAAATATTGTACTGGATCCGTTGATTTTTATCTTTCGTCACCGATACGATCGAGATTCAATGAAACATGTTATCTGTTGCACAACGATGAACATTGCAAGCAATTATTATCGATGGACACGGTCACGTTAATTTTTCCCAGCATTGCGATAGAACAACCACGGTACATTATGTATTCCCCTGGCATTCAATGACATTTAAATCGTCTTATCAGCTTATCAGCAAATGCAAAGTACACACGCGTGCACACACACACATACACAGAGAGCATTCTTATCAAAATGCACTTAAAAGAAAAAAGAAGAAAATATTATACCAGCAAATGTCAAGTGAAACTAACGTGATCGGCCAATTTACCTGTATTTGATGCTTATATAAGAATTGCATTCAATTTTTGTTGTGTCACTCATGGTTTAGTATTTATTAGTATATCAGTTTTAATAGATGTCATAGAACTGTCATCGATGGACAGTAATACACATAACCGCTCCATAGTTGACTACTGACATTGACTACGAACGAAATCATGAGGCTCGATCTATCATTGTAAAGGTCCTCACACACGACCACATCGTCCCACATACACATTACCAAACTTGGCCCCAACGAACCGAAGATTTGCTCTCACGAATCGCAAGTTCGGCGGAAGAACTGATTAAGATCATAAATAATATCAAGAAAATGTTTATTATTCTTTAAGTTTGACAGCATTGAATCGACTAATCAGCATAAAACAATCCCCCCCCCCTGCGACTCCTTGGCAAGCTGGCCCAAAGTTGTCCAGAATTTGCATAATATTTGCTGCTGCATTCATGGACCTAAAGGACTGTGCATTCGGGTGAGGGAGGTCAAGATCTTGGTCAATGTTATTTTAGACCAATATCCAGTAAGAGTTTAATGAGGCTGAGACAATTACGAGGGCGGGAATTCACATCTCGGCCATATTCCGCTGGTGCTGCCGACTGTTGTCGAATTGTGAAACTGCACGTTTGAATTAAATTTCAACATAGACACGAATATGTACGTATTTGAATTTCGTGTAATTATCCTATTTTCTTTTTGTATGCATCTGATCATATTTCACGCGAACCTGGTTTAGCACACAGAAATATCAGTGATTTTTATGAATCTTTCCCTCGATAATTATAAGTTGCACATTTTCAAATAAATTTTAGGACAGCAGAAAAAACTTTTTATTGACAATACAGTCTCTTTAATATTCTACAATTGCCATGCAATAGGAATACAATAAATACTGCTTAATTGATGAAAATAGACAATTTTCAAAATTGTCCATTTTATGCACAATCTGAGTATCAGTTAGGGGGAGATTTTACTGCATTCGGTATTTCAGCAGTCATAAATAGTAATAGTACGTTATTATTCACATTAAGTAACACCGAATTACATTAACTTATACGTTAGGGTTACACAGCTGACATTTAATATTCAAAATCTCGTTTGGCAACTGCTCTTAAATATCCTTCAAAAATTTTTGCTTCCTTATAATCGTGAATTTTTTTTTATAATTATGAATAAAGGTTTCTGATGTATCTATTTCTAAAAGGGATAAATTCTGATTTATTTCACTTCTTTCTCGCCTTATTGATTTATTCGAACTCTTGATTTTTTTGGTCGACCTTTTGATAATTTAGATACATTAACTTATTCATCTAAACTTTTTATAGAAAATGTTTCCATCCGGAATTCTTCTTCGAAAACATTGTTTTATTGTCGTACGAAGATCTGTTTTTACTTTTAATTTTGGATTGTAAATTCCAGCAGGGTTAATACTAAATAATCTCCAGACTTCTTCTCATATTCAACATCACACTTTCCAGCTTTCACTAACGCTGATATTTTCTATATATAAATAAAAACTTTTCTATATATACATAAAACTATTAAATAAAAACTTATACGTAAAAATACCACTCTTATAACTCGTATATAAATACCACACTATGTGTGTGGACTTGATCAAACGTATTTTTAAATAATTCGCTGCAGTAAAATCACATCTTGCAAATGGTTGAAGGGAAATGTAATGCTTTGTAGGCGGGTGAGGAGGGGAATGGGACAATAATACTATATTAACAGTTGAATTGTGACGTCTGCATCATTAGCTACAAATACATGTTTTTGTATGTACCCAGTCGGCCAAGTCTGCTTCAACCAAGTACATGTAAAATGCTTGGTAGTGTACTTTGCAAGGAAATTTATGCAAATTTGACGCCAAGTCACCGCTGAAAGGAGACTGTTCGGTATTTGACACCAGAAGCATGGCGTTGTCTAGTCAATGACAAATCTTTGTGGAATCTTGTAGTGAAACATTCTTTTTTTCACTTTTTGTTTATATGTGGAGATGCTTCCACTTGAACTGATTTGTCATTTGTTCATAAACATTCCTGCAATTACAACGAAAGAATACATATTAGTAACGTAGAACTTATCGATTGATATGAAAATATGCATGGAGTACAAGAGAAACTTACTCATTCAGTTCTTACAGTTCTTCTTCTTCTTCTTCATCTTCTTCTTCTGGAACCTCTATCTGCAAACACAAAATAACCAATTTCAAAATATTATATAAGGCAAAAATGTATTAATGTAACAAATTGCGTTTAGAATGGACCCATACGTACATAAGGTACAGCATGTGGTTTCAGTCTTACGCATGACAGAGAGGTTCTATCAAAATCACTGTCCTTGAAATGAACAGAACAAACAACGACTTTTTTAACTATGATTACATTATCGAGCATCAAATTATGCAGCCACAATTGGCGTCTTTCAGGATCTTTTGGAAGCCTAATGATTCAATTATAAAATGAATTTGATTACTGGTCATTTGGGTTTAAAATACCTATACTTACGAATGGAAAGTAATATTGAATGCTTCCTCTAGCAATCTTTGTCTACGAGTCTTGTCAGAAGATTTATTTCTGCACCCCTTTACCATACACGTCGGCATTTCTAATTCTAGTTTTTGACCAGCTCACCAATTATTTAAGTTCTTATAGAAATACTTATATTTTTGTATATATTACTTATTCTTTTTATATATTGAATAATACTTACATAATGAAAATCAGTATAAATGTATGCTGTAAAGATAATAAAACTACAAAGCACAAAAGGATACACTGGATACAATAGGGTCCCTAAACAAGCGTCCTGGCCATGCGATGAAATAGCGGCAATTTCATGCAGAAGCATGAGTAGCATGCAACGAAATTGTAATCGGAATTTGACGACAGAGAGCAGCACCAGAGCACCAACAGTATACTATAGCAAAAATATTGACCACGCCTCTTGCAGCTGCTACAGGCTGAGACTGAGACCTGAGAGTGCTGCCATTGGCTATTGCATTTGGAATCCATTGGCATCATCCAATTACATTTATGATATTTTCTACCAGTCCCTCAACACACGTTCTAGCCCACCACCGGTTCCTTAGACCATAAGTTCAATACATAGCACGTTTTCATGATTCCGCTAAGCTAGTTGTAGATGCTGCACAAAGCTGGGTTGATGTGAACAACGTTTTCGTAGATTAATTTAGAATGCAATTGTAATTGTTTATGTTGAATTTTGATAGGGAATTAACATACACGATTACGTGACAAAATGTTACAGTCTGTTCTGAAATCTGTATTTGGCTATGATGATTTCAAAAGCGACATTCAAAAACGAGCAACCACTGCTGTTTACAAAGGTTGAATCTTTGTTTATTATAAAATACATTCTCTGTTTTGTTTATGTTACACATTTAAATGTTAAGCAGTTCTCTGTGGTTAAACGATCATATGTCTTCAGGTAAAGACGATGTCTTTGTGTGTATGCCAACTGGTGGTGGTAAATCACTGTGTTTCCAATTACCAGCAGTAATGAAGGAGAATAAAGTAACAATTGTTTTCTCGCCGCTGTTGGCTCTTATGAAGGTATACAATGAATGAAATAAGAGGTTGATAGCACAGAATGCGTTATGTAATATGAATTTTCTGTTACAGAATCAGATAGATTTTCTAGTTAGTAAAAAGATCAATGCAAGCTCATTAAATTCAACTACATCGACCAAAGAAAGGAATGTAATTATTAAAGATATATCATCTAATTCACCGAAAACTAAATTGTTATATGTTACACCCGAAATGGGAGCACAGCAACACTTTCAAGTCGGTTTCTTCTATCTTTCTGTATTAAAAACAAAGCCATACAGTCAAAGAATATGTTCAAATAATTATTGATGATTGTTTATAGGATATGGTGGTGAAACTGAGAAAATCTAAATCACTGGCCTATTTTGTCATTGATGAAGCTCATTGTTTAAGTCAATGGGGTCACGATTTTAGACCCAGTTACAGGCAGTTGGGCACATTTAAAAAATTGTGCCCCAATATTCCTATTATCGCGTTAACAGCTACTGCTGCAAAAGAGGTACAATTCCCCGAGCTAACCTTAACTATTGTTCACTGTAATACGTGTTAATTACAGGTGAAAGATGATATACTTCAAAGCTTGAACATGAAGAATCCCCAGATATTCTCAGTGCCTGTGTTTCGACCTAATCTCTACTACGATGTGTGGTTTTTGGAAAGCTTGGACAAACCGTTCGACCACCTGAAAAGTTTTATTTTGAAGGCTCTTGGTACGCAGGATCCATCCACTTCGAAAGTAAGCTAGACAGGCGAACAGTATACGTACACGTGTTTTCTATGAATCTACAGAAAGAATGATTTTAGGTAAAGAGAAATTGTGGCATTATATATTGTAGAAAGAAAGAAGCAACCGAAGTGATTGCACATAAACTGTCTAATTCTGGCATATCCACTCTAGCATATCATGCTGGTATGTATATTTATATACTTATATACATATATACTTATATATACTTATGTGTACTATTTGGTAGTATAAACGAAATTTTGTAATTAATATCTTGCCAGCAAAACAAGTGATTCTAAAACGGTTGTAGGTTTAAAGAATTCGGAGCGTAACGAAGCTCAAAATAAATGGACATCCGGCGAAGTGCCTGTAATCGCAGCAACCTGCAGTTTCGGCATGGGCGTAGACAAAGGGTCTGTCAGGTAAATAAATAATAATATAAAATAAATAATAACATAAAACAAGAATAATAACAAGAACAACGATATAAAATAAAAATAATATAAAAGCTGTTTCGTAATTTCTGTCGTAGGTTCGTCGTGCATTGGACAGTCCCCCAGAATATAGCAGCGTACTATCAAGAATCTGGCAGAGCGGGCAGAGATGGGAAACCGGCGTTCTGCAGAGTTTATTTCAGTAACGAAGAATACGGGCCGATCGCGTTTCTTATCAAAGAGGAAATCACGCAGAAGAACACCGACCTGGTGAAACTGAGATGGAAAAATTTCGAGAAAACCGTTTCCTATTGTCTCGAAGTGAAGTAAGAATCGCGACTCATAAAACTTATAAATCATGACTTATTTCGATCGTAAATACATAATTGACGTTCCGCTTCATCGATGAAACTGTGTAAAACAGATGTAGACACGCGGTCTTCTCGAAATATTTCGGCGACAGTCCGCCGCCGTGCAAAAACAGATGCGACGTTTGCGAAAACAAGGACGCCGTTCAAGCGAAGGTTTCGCAATTCGAGATGGCACAGACCAGACGAAAGAGCAGCTGCGCCAGCCGTTTGGACGGTATTGCTTTACCGAAGTACGATGTGTAAGTAGCGTGCGACTGCGCGACTATAATAACTGCGCATGCTTGTTGGTTGTGATTATTTGTATTTGTATACGTGATTGTATGTATATGATCGTTTGAATATTTATAGGGAAGAGGAAGGCAAAGGAAGAGAAATTTCGCGAGACCAATTGTTAGCCGAGAGCAGACGCGAGACGAAGGAACTGTTTGAGAAACAGTTCGCTATCCGAAGAATTAAAAAAGAAAAAGAGGTGAGAGGGATGATGTATTCGTTTGTTAATTTTATTACTGTTTTTATGCTATTTTATTACTATTATTATGCATTATTTTTATACTATTTTATTGCTATTTTTATGCTACTTTATTGCTCTTATTTTGTTGCTATTTTATACTATTTTATTACTATTTTTATGCTACTTTATTGCTATTATTTTGTTACTATTTTTATGCTATTTTATTGCTAGTATTTTTATGCTACTTTATTGCTATTATTTTATTAGTATTTTTGTACTATTTTTATGCTATTTTATTATTATTTTCATACTATTTTATTGCTCTTATTTTATTACTATTTTTATACTATTTCATTGATATTATTTCATTTCTATTTCTATACCATTTTATTACTATTTTTATAGTATTTCATTGCTATCATTTTATTACTATTTTTACACGATCCCAAGGTAAAAACGCAAGATCTCGAAGGCGTTCACGTGTGCGCGGCCGAGAGCACCGACGTAAAAATCAAAGGACTGACCGTTCAACTCCGGGAGTATTATTACGTTCAGCTAAAATCAGCGTTGGCGGACAATTACGAGAAAATGTCCGCTGCGATGAACAGACGGCTGCGAGAGAAAGACTTCCACGATATAGCGTATGATCTCGAGTACAAAGGGCTGTGCAACACCATAGTCGCGAACAAATACAAGTTCAACATGTCGAAACTGGTATGTAATTCAATAATATGTCCACGTATTTCCATAAAAAAAAAAAGAACGTACGAATCTCCACATAATTATAATTTACTTAACGTGTTTCATTGCGTTGCGCGGCTGAAGATATCGTCCGTGCGAAAGTGCACCGCCGCAAATACCCTGCACGAGCATCTGCTCGGCTACAAATCGTGTCACGAGCGATCCGCGAGCTCGGAGCGTTCCGACGAGCGAGTAGAATGTAGCGGCAGCTTAGACGACGGAGCGGAGAACGCCGCAGACAAACGTTTCGATAAATGTGCTCGTGTTCCATCGGAAGAGCCGAGCGCCGCAAGCAAGAATATTTTGTACCCTACGTTTAAGACCGCCTTAGAGATGAAAAAGGACGCGAGCGTCGTCGCGAAAGTGTCGTCCAGTAATAGCAAAAAATATTTATTTACCGCGAATTTCCTGAAAGACGACGACGATAATGAAAATGGCGCCGAGGACGTTAAAAGTAACGGGACGAAAGCGAGTAAAAATCCTGTTTGTCGCAGCGAGAGCACGGACGTTGAAACCGTTGAGGGAAGCAAGAACGCGGACGCTCGAACATTCAACGGTTTCACGTGCGCTAGGAAGCTCCACGAGGAGAGCAAGGTCCAGGAGAACAGAGTTCAGGAGAAAAAGTCACGGAGGTGTTCGCAGGACGCGAGGAAAGAATCGAGGAACAGAAAAGCGCCGCGAGTGGCTGACAGCGTCTACGAGCAGATCTTAAAATTCGCCAGATCGTCGTCGAATAGCGAGCCGACAGCGGACGCAGATTGCAACGAGTCGACCGCGACGAACGAAAAGACCAGCGACGACGCGACGAGATCAAGCTTTCATAAAAGGCGGAAAAATGCGGACTCGTTCGAGAACGTCGTGGACGGTCGATCGAGCAAAAGAGCGAAGGGCGACGATGAGACGAATATCGCTGCGAACGAGGGAAAAGGCGAAGCGGTCAAAAACGGCGGTGATTTATTGGGGACGAGAGACAAACCGGAGAAGGTGAGCGATTTGACGGACGAGAGTTCGGATAGGAGAAGGTCGACCCGCGATGAGAAACGTCAGAAGTCGAGCCGTGCGAGACACACGTCCAAAAAGGATAAAGTTATGGTGCCCGCTGATAAGGCGATGCAATTCAAAACTGCGGAGATCCTGAAGTCGTACTTGATGAAATATTATCCATCCGAGCGTATCCCGGACAGGACGACGTTTTCGAAAACTTGCCGAGAAATGCATTACACGTTGCTGACGCAGAAAATATTGGGTAAGAGACGAGATTTTGGTGAGTGGAAAGGAAATGTTGCAACGAGAATTGTTTTTAGATGAAGCGGGGATACATCGTTTTGTTAAAAAGTCTATGTCTCAGGATTGAGCGTCGACATAGGATTGTACATACTGGAGTCACAGCGGATACTGGGCAACAAATTCATTATTTATGTATTGCATTTATACCATAGAGTGCGTAAATATTTGTCTGTATATACGCGACCGATGTCCATTAATTATACAATCTTGATGGAATAAATCGTGCAGCAACATACGAATCTTCAAGAATGCGTCGATTTTGTGCTATAGTTTACCGGGATTTGGGAAAATCTCAGATGATTTGATAGGAAATAGTTAACACTCTAAAATATTTACTGAAGTAAATACTGTTTGGAAATACAATTTTATTCAATGCTTGAAGGAAATACTATTTGGAGATTTAATTTTATTTAATGCTTGGATGAAATACTATTTGGAGATACAATTTCATTCAATGGTTGAATGAAATACTATTTGGGGATACAATTTTATTTAATGCTCGAATGGAATACTATTTGGAGATACAATTTCATTCAATGCTTGAATTGAATACTATTTGGAGACACACTTTCATTTAATACTTGAATTGAATACTATTTGGAAACACAGTTTCATTTAATGCTCGAATGAAATACTATTTGGAAATACAATTCCATTTAATGCTTGAATTGAATACTATTTGGAGATACAATTCATTTAATGCTTGAATGAAATACTATTTGGAGATACAATTCTATTTAATACTTGAATGAAATACTATTTGGAGATACAATTTTATTTAATGCTTGAACTGAATACTATTTGTGGAGATACAATTCTATTTAATACTTGAATAAAATACTATTTAGAGATACTGTTTCATTTAATGCTTGAATTGAATACTATTTGAAGATACAATTCTATTTAATATTTGAATGGAATACTATTTGGAAATACAATTTTATTTAATACTCGAATGAAATACTATTTGGAGATACTATTTCATTTAATGCTTGAATGAGATACTATTTGAAGATACAATTTCATTTAATGCTTGAATGGAATACTATTTGGAAATACAATTTCATTTAATGCTTGGATGAAATACTATTTGGAGATGCAATTTTATTTAATACTTAAATGAAATACTATTTGGAGAGTGTGCAAAATCAGGAGAAAATTATCACTGACATTTCGATTCAAGTATAGAAAATAATCAAATGAAAATAAAAACTCGCTATCTTCTATTCGAATAGATATTTCTTGCAAATATTTCTCAACGCAGGTGTTCTACGTTTATATGCATTTCTTGCATTGTGTTGCAGTAGTATATGATACCATAAAAAGCTAAAGAAACAAATACCTCTTATTTGGAATACTATTAGTTGCAACACCATTATTCTAAATATCGTTCCATGAAATATTACTATTCGATGAAATGCTATTTTCCTATATTTCAATGAGATACTTATTTCACAATACGTACTATTCTCATGTGCAACTACGTAAATGAGAAAATAAATATATTTATAGTACATACTATCTACCACTTCATATTTACTATTCTTCCCCAGCCCTTCGATATTTCTTGAGAAGTGGAGGGGCAGGAGGGTGTGAATGTTCACAACAGCAACAGCGGTATCAACATATATAAATTTTTATTAAAAATATCGTTTGAGCAATTATTCATAAATTATTCGTATCATTGATATTATCACTGGCAAGCATTACAATGTTCGTGAACGGCGAGAGCACCGAGTAACGATTGATATTTTATTACAAGATGTTATCAATGGTACCACCAGAGGACCGTTCCAAAAAAAAGAACACAAGACAAAACACCGTTAACCAATGTTACTAAAAACACTTGGACAATACGGCCCGTGTTGTAAGCATCGTTTCGCGCCTAAAAAAATACTGTTTCCTTAATTGATCCACGATAACTACAAATTGCAGGCAAGATCGTTATTTCAAAAGTATCTACATACGCATGCATTTAATAGCACTACTTAAAAAAAAAGAAAGCTTTAATTACGCTAAGATCCTGTTATTTTCGTTCGCAGATATAGCTGAATTACAATCGAACGACCGTACCGTTGTTATTAATTTTTTCTCAAGCTGCTGTTAAACTATAGGTTCGCTTCCAATGTTAACAATCAATATCGATTAATCTCGCGTCTGTTAGTAACAATGTATGACGATTTCCGTGCACGTGCAACAAGACAATGCTCCTCCATGAAAAGTTACAAAATGTTCCTCTATAAATAATACTTTTGAACACTTGTCGTTCAAGGATACACGGTTGCGGTCACAGCTAAAGTGGTCCCTCGTCTAGCTTCGTTGCTCTAACTGTACCCACACAAGCGAATAATCTACACAAAATGGAGAACTAACGGCTAACTGATGCGCTGGAATAACAAACGGTGCAATCCCAGACGGGCAATTGTTCGCATTCGAACCATAAACGACGACGCAAACCGTAATCTCCCGTCCGCATTTTTAACCAACGCGATCGTTCAACGACATCCAAAACCACTTAATCACTAATCGGCCAGTCTATAATAGTATCAGTCTTAATATCATTTCGTTTCCCGTGTACACGCAATTCCTTCCGAACGCCGCGACGAATTCTCGAGGAAGCCGAACAAACACCCAGTTTTCGTTGAAAACGGACACCGGATAGACTGATTGAATACACGGAAAAATAGACGTCGGTATCTAATGCATAATAATTCACGCTCTGCAGAATCAAGAAACACGTCGCGGATTTGCACCGTTTGCGTCGACGTGCGCGCCGCGCGATAGAAAAATATAAAAACACGAACGACGCTGCAGGGGGTAACAGCGCCGCGAAATCGCGTACGACACTCGAACCGAACCCTTCCGCGATTTTAAGAAACTGTGTACCGGACACTTGGAGCGCTGCTCGACGCAGAGAGATCCGCCGAACGATGACTACCGACCTATACGGACGATCGATTAATCGGAATTAAGCGGCGCGCGACGCTAGGGTCGCGAGCGCCACGCCTCCTGACCATGCACGCGCGTCTGCGGCGCTCCGCGGTGACTGCGTGGAGGGGAAGACGCGCGACGAGAACCAGGAGGTCTGGCCCGCGCAACGAGAACCGGGAGGCGTGGCCGACGCGACGAGAGCCAAGAGGCGTGGCCCACGAATGCTCGAGAGGCGTGGCCCTCGCAACGAGAGTCAAGAGGCGTGGCCTGCGCGATGCTCGCGTTGCGTGCCTGTTAATTCCGAGCTCCGGCCTAACGTATGAACCCGGACTCCGGCCCGTTGAAATTCGAAGCGATTCGAAACGTTCTGTCAGATATAGCGTAGGAACTGGTCCACGCAGGAAATAGCCTCTTCCCGGGCCGAGAATCGTCTGTCACAGATCACACCATCTCTTCTTTCAGGTTCGACAATTCCGACGCGATGGTTCCGTTCGAGTCCTTGGCTTCCATCAGGGAGCTGTACTGTATGTCCATCTCGCTCTTGCACGAGAGCCGCCTGTTCGTGATGTATTTCAGATTCTGATTCTTCATGTCGGACAGCTGCGGCAACAACGATCCCCTTGCCTGCTGCAAGACGATCTTGTAAATCGAGACGAAGATGGCCGTGCCACCGCCGAGCAGCAGCGTGTACATCGCCACGGTTGCCATGATCGGCAACGCGACCAGGTAGAACCAGAAGCGAATTACCATCGACATCGGCAACCCGTACATACCCTGTTGAAAAAATGTGAAATAATTGTATTAATTTAAAAAATTGCAGATTGTTTTAGTTTTTTCTTTTTTTTCTGTTAGGAATAAATAATTATGCGAGGACGAAATTATTGTTCGAGGGAATTCTTTTTGGTCGAATATTTTACTCGGATAACGATTACTTATTTTCTGTAAGATTTGGATTTATTTGATTGGAACGGAGATTGAAAAATTATTTGAACACAGATTGCATAAGAGACCACGTGCAGAGTATAATTTTTCATTGACTATATTACGGCTACTAAATAATGATTTCATTCGGCGATTAGACTAGTTAGAAAGCGCGTTTCTCCAGCTTTAATTTGAGCACCCAAACGTTGAAAACCTTCGACGAGAATGGATTTTAAAAACGATTTGAATTTCCATTGATGGAAAAGGGTACTAGCAGCGCCATCTCTCGGCGAAACGGTGAAACCGTTCGGCAGAATACGGCGATAAGCTTGGGCGTTTCTCCACGGATGGCGCCGCTTGTACCATTTTCAGCGTTATTGTTATATTATTGCTATTTTAACGCTGTTTAATAGCACAAGAACAAGACAAAGCAATTGTATTCGATAAATTTTAACGTCTCGATTAATCTTGTAGCTTTTAGAATCGATTTGAGCCCCGGACAGTCGAGAAATTCCATCGAGAACAGATTCTATAGTCGATTCGAAGTAATTCCTTGAAGATGAATTATCTTCCTCTAAAAATATTTCTTCTCTGTCTGTTCTTCTCTGTCTATTTCTTTCTGTCTGTACGTGCTAAATTATAATTATAATATTGTAATTTATATATTAATAATTATATAAATACTTACAATCTCGAACCACAGTAGCGGCAACACGAAATTTTCAAACTTTTCCACTCGGGCCATGTGACCGATGTTCTGCAGGGCCATGTTTATTTGGAACCGGAATGCCAGGTTCATCGGAAGTCCCGATTTTGGCTGTATATAGGCGTAGGACTCGTGGAGATCTGTCTGTGGATTCAAACCTTCCACGGCCTCCAACACGGTTGAGTCTGTTTTGTAGAAGTGGGGGTAGGACAGAGCGATGGGGAAACCTGAAGAATTTACAAGAGAATTATTTATCAAGAGTCCAAACGTTCTATTCATAATATATAAATATTTATAATATATAATTTATAATATAAATATTCTATTTAATTTTTAAACATCCTATTTCATTCTTAAATATTTTTAAATATTTTTTTTAAATATTTCAAATATTCTAGATGTTTTAAATATTCTGTTTTATTTTTAAACAGTGTCTGTGCCAGTTTTTAATATTTTGTTTCAGTATTAAATATCCTGTTTCACGTTTAAATATTCTATGTTACTTTTAAATATTCTATTTCACTTCTAAATATTCTATTCTACATTTAAACATTCTATCTCATGTTTAAATAATTTATTTCACTTTTGCACAGTCTGTTTCACTTTTAAACGTTCTATTTCATTTTTAAATATTCTATTTAATATTCTATTTCATGTTCAAATATACTATTTAATTTGCAAATAATTTATTGTTGTTAAATTCGAAATAATGAAACTGCCAGTATTTTCCTACCGTAATAACAATCGGTGACGTCGATTAGGCCAGCCTGGAGACAGCGTCCATGACGACAGAAGCACTTGTTCTCCGGATTATAAACGCCGTTGTCCAGTTCGTTCTCGATGATCGTGAACTTGTACGTGTCCAGTGCGCTTATCGTCTTCTCTCCCGTGTGAACCTGCAACAATTTTCCAAATTGTCAATCACTCCGGCAGTGTAAATTCAAGTATTTACTATTTTATACAGGTCGTGCCAGAAACACACTGCAAGGGTTGCTCTTGAGCGTGGTAACTTTGCGGGAAAAAATCGCAGCCGCGTCTCTCTTTTCTTAAATTAAAGAGGAAGGGTCGTACTTCATTTTACTGCAAACGGCATCTCGGAAAAAAATTTATAGAAGACCGTGCATTTCGTAAAATTTAGCAATTATCTATGTGACAAACATGCTCTTGTATTTTGAGGGTTACAGTGGAGAGAGTGCATCGAATTTAAAATCAAGGAACAGTACGTTAAAGCAGAGATTCCAAGCTTTAATTTAAAAAAAGAATCATTATCCTATGATGACTTCTTGCGGAGTTATCAGCGGTCGAAGTTGACCGATTTCTATTCACAGTGCTCGGAATGCTTCGCAACGCAATACTAGGCTCCGCCTCCCCACTGCCCGCGAGCCAGTGGAAGCAACGCGGAGGGAGGGGGTGGAGCGAGGTGTTGCGGAGGTGGTCAGGAGGCGGAGCCCAACGTCGCGTACCGAAGCGTTCCGAGCACTGTGAATAGAAATCGGTCAACTTCGACTACCGATAACTCTGCGAGAAATCATCGTAAGATAATGATTCTTTTTTTAAATTGAAGCTTGTAATCTCTGCTTTTCTTTTGGGCGATATCTTTCCGACGCGAATTTTTGCGAGCGGTATTCAACGCACCATGCGAGCACTGCGGCACAGACTCTTCCTGAAGAAGAGCACGGTGTCGTTCGGCTTGATGAAACCAGGGAACTTCGTTCCGTCGCTGGAGCCGTTCACGTTCGCGCACTTCCCCGTCCATTGCGGCAGATTCACGTCGCCGTTGTACTTTTCAATCAGCCCCGACATAGTGACGTCGGTTTCTCCAGTGTAAACTGTTTCGTAATCCCCGTCAAAATCGTACATCTGCAAGGCAAATAGCAAACGAAATGATACAACAACAAATCGATTACTTAATTATTTGTTTAACGCGAAATTATCGTAGGAATAATTAAGTCACAGAAGATATAAGTAGTCATAGAAAAGATAACAAATTTGTATATATTATTTTTGTAAATATTCTATTTTCAGTTTTAAGAGTATCCTATTTCATTTTTTAATATCTTATTTTATTTGCAAATATCTTGTTTCAGTTTTAAATATTCTATTCTATGTTTAAACAGTCTATTTCACTTTTTAATATTCTATTTCATGTTTAAATAGCTTATTTCACTTTTAAATAGTCCATTTCATTGTTAAGTATCCTATTTCATTCTTAAATATCCTATTTTATTTTTAGCTATTTTGTTTCAGTTTTAAATATCTTATTCCATGTTTAAATATTCTACTTCATGATTAAATAGCTTATTCCACATTTGAATAGTCTACTTCACTTTTAAATAGTCTATTTCATTGTTAAATATCCTATTTCATTCTTAAATATCCTACTTCATTTTTAATTATCTTGTTACAGTTTTAAATATCCTATTCCATGTTTAAATAATCTATGTCACTTTTAAATAGTCTACTTCACTCTTAAATATTCTTATAGCATGTTTAAATCAACAAATCAAAATTGTAACTATTTTTCATTTGATTAAATGAAATCCGCAAATTCACTTCAGACAGATTAGCATTGCCACACCTCCAACGTACTTACCCTATCAATTAGTCCAAGCTTGTCGAACTTGATCCACGCTGGCATCATCTTGTTGCCGAGGGTGACGATCGTGGACTCGTAGCCGAACATGAACTCTCGAGCAGTCATTCGAACCAAAGGCTGGGAATCGGTGTGATGGATCAACATGTTCAAACCGAGCCTGGTGAAATAGGCCGCATCCTTCATCACATTGGTGATGCTCTGGAACGAAGAAAATAGGCCAGTTTAATCGTCGTGTCAGATTTAATGAACCAAAAAATATATAGCAGAAGCAACAATAGAACCAAAATTGTCCAGACAACCTTAATACGTTCAGATTGAAAAGGATTTCAATAATTTTGTTTAAAAAGTAAAACTTTTTTAAAATTTTATATAAGAATCAACAGCAAAACATCTTGCTTAAAAATTAAAACTGATAAATTTTGCTTGAAAATTAAAACTGATAAATTTTGCTTGAAAATTGATACTTGAACAATTTTGCTTAAAAATTAAGCGCTAACATTTTGTTTAAACATTAAAACTTAAACATTTTCCTTGAAAATTGAAACTTAAAAAATTTTGCTTAAAAATTAAGATCTAACATTTTGTTTCAAAATTAAAACTTATAAATTTTGCTAAAAAATTGAAACTTAAAATTTTCTTTAAAAATTAAGAGTTAAAATTTCGTTTGAAAGTTAAAACTGAAAATCTTAAAAATTAAGACTAAAAATTACCCTAAAAAATTAAAACTAAAAATTGCTCAACGATCATTTTTTCCTCGGAGAAATTCGCAGTCGCCGACGGCAATCTGCGCCGCTTATTCTCCGTTTGTAGTTTATCTGCCGTGTTCCAAGTGTCGACGCGTTAATTAGCGGGCAGTTTGTTATCGCGAGGCGTTTAACGAGGGTGTCGATCGTCGGCCGCTTGTTCGCGCGACTCAACAAGCCTATTGTTCCGTTTGGTTCCGCGACGGTCCGATCAATCTCCCGCGCGCTTTTTTTTATCCAACGCTACGTTGAAACGACCGCCGCGCTTCCGCGGTTTTTATCATCCGCGAAAGTTCATTGACGCCGTTGTAATTGGCCGCACGTTCGCGGCGGCGAGGATCTCGCGCGCCCGCGCATCGCGTCGGCATTCCTGACGGCCGCGTGCATGCATTTATGCATGCATGCATGCACGTGTTACATAAGGATGCACTTCGCAAATTATTCCGGACTCTGTTTAGCAGTCGACGACCCGCGAACCGTCCCATCGGCGTTCCTCATCTTCCATTCACGCCTCCGTCGATAACCGCTGGATCACCTCGATACGTGCACAGCGATGTTCGAGCCGCTGTAACTTCGCGGGAAAAAATCGCACGGACCTCCACTTAGGCTTGTTTCAAAGCGCGAAGTCTCTACCTTCATAATACCTAGCTGTCATTCTCCGGGAATCGTTTCTTGTCGCGAAACGCGGCAGAAAATTGAAGCAGCTTTTTGAGACATTTGGAGAAGATGACAGAAAAGTAGCTGCAGTTTCCGCTCCGTTTTGCAAATGACTAATTGGAATAAAACATTAGCAATCGTGCCGACGTTATTGTTCATTCCACGAAGGATGTTTCATACGGTCTCGTGATTGGATTCTCGTAAATATTTGACGACACTGCGCATCACGTGTCCAACGTATCGTAATTATTTAATTAATACACGTGATCATATTCTTATGTAATGCAATGTCCTCTGTACGATGCAGCCTGTTGATCAATATTTATCAGGAGAACAACACCGGATATCGGCGATTAAATCGGTTTCGAGGGAAAAAAAGTTCTCGCGTGACAATTTTTTTTCCCACAGACTCGTTTATCGGACGTAAGCGTGATGCACGGAATTTCGCAGCAGAGGACGATCATTGTTTTACTTTGAATCGATCGGAGTCTGTTGCGTCACCACTGTCAAAGCAGGAATAAAAATAAAGAAAATACGAGACGGCGATAGAAATGAAAAAATGCGAGATATCAATAGAAATGAAAAATTGCGAGATGGCAATAGAAATAAAAATCTGAAAGATGGCAATAGAAATAAAAATCTGAAAGATGGCAATAGAAATAAAAAATTGCAAGATGACAATAGAAATAAACAAATTGCAAGGTGGCAATAGAAATAAAAAAGTGAAAGATGGCAACAGAAATAAAAAAATTGCAAGGTGGCAATAGAAATAAAAAACTGAAAGATGGCAACAGAAGTAAAAAAATTACAAGGTGTCAATAGAAATAAAAAATTGCAGAACGACAACAGAAATAAAAAAATTGCAAGATGACAACAGAAATAAAAAACTGCAAGATAATAACAAAAATAAAAAAACTGCAAGATGGCAATAGAAATAAAATATTGCAAGACGGCAATAAAAATGAAAAGTTAGAAATAATAATGCAAATGGCTAGAAATCCGAATCGAAGACAGTGAATCTATAATTGAAAATCAAAATAGTCCAGCAAAAACCATGTCAAAAGTCGCGACGATATTCGCGCTGGAGCCTTGGAGTTGTTCTAGCGCGACTCACCTCGACCTCATGAATATTAATCTTCGTTCGAGTGAATAAGGAAGCACAGTGGACAGAGAGACGATTGTCCGACGGAAAATGGAAATATCCGCGAGAAATCGATGACTCCGATCTACGCGATTGCACGCGGCTAGATATTGATCTGTACGCGTAATCGAATAGCGATTTACCATTTCCGTCGTCTTTTTATCGCCGCGCGGCTCGTAACCGGCTTCAGAAGCGAACCTTGGGCCTGGCCGATTAACATACGATTCGATTTATGCGACGAACGCGTCGCATAAATTCTATAGGATGTTTAAAATCTCTCGTCGCACTTCGAAAAAGGTGAAAAGATTAAATCGTTGCATCTAGTCTCAAGATACAATGCTCGATAAATTTTCAAGACCTGCGAACGCTGATTTTTAGATTCCCGAGGCGATTCGAAGCAACTCTTTCTTTTGCGGAAATGTCCTACGAGGCTCCGTTAAAAAGTTATCGATGAAAAACGCACAGCGCCACGCCCCGTCCGTCGTCGCCCCGCCCACGTGCTCTAATTGGCCTGGAGTAGATCGCCGATAACTCGTCAACGGAGCCTCGTAGAGCATTTTCGCAAAGGAAAAAGTTGTTTCAAATAGCACGAGGAATTTTAAAACGGATCATCGGCTGTTCGTTTCTTGAGCATTGAGTTCTGAGGCACCATGCACGGCTGCGCGATTGAGCTTGCAGACCGACGCACGGCGTTTGACACCTTGCCAAAGATTATCTCGGCTCCGACCGACGCAAACCGGGCAGAATGGTAGAAACCGGGCAGAATGGTAGAAACCGGCTGCGGTTTAATAAGCGGGTCGCCGCGCGCGCGCGCGTATTATGCTTCCTTACGCGCGGTTACGTGGCCACTCTCATTCATAACGCGGAGGAACACGCGGATCTTTCTGCGAAATCGGAGTTTTCCGTACGCGCTGTAACCCGAAGTTGAACAACAATGTGAAAGCATGCTCGCGGCAGCCTTCGTTGGTGCAACAAGGCTGAGGCAAACACGACTGCGACGATTAACGTGCGTTCTTTCAACAAGCTAGGTCACACCGGCCGACATGATACAATCTACGATTCTGTTGACATGTTTACGGATTATGGTGCTTATGGTCTTGTAACACAGCTTGTATAATGCGGGGTCGCCGCTTGTAGAACTCTCTGGGAGCCGGTGAAATCTATTTGTTCTGGGCAATGGTTGTACAACGCCTCATTGACGATGAAAAGTACATAAGTGGGCTAATGGGAGGAGACTGTAATCAATTGCGGAGGATACGGTCTTCTTGTGTTGGACGAGAAAGTACCGCTACGGTGTTTATCTTGTGAATGTCGGATAGGGGAACATAATGTCGAGATACGTAAAGGCTGAGGAAGCGTGGAAACATCGTTTAGAGATAGTTAGAGGAATGTACGGAAATGTCCGGGGAACGGCGAAGTACGCTTTGCTGCAGCAAAGTACCGCAAAGTACAGAAAAGTACACGAGAGTACACCAAAATACAGTAAAGTGCACCAAACTACACGAAAATATACTAAAAGTACACCAAACTACATCAAAGTACACTAAAGTACATTAAAGAATACTAAAACTACACCAAAGTACACTAAAGTACACAAGAGTACTCCAAGATACACAGAAATGCACCAAACTACACCAAAATATACTGAAACTACTCCAAAGTACACCAAACTACATAAAAATATACTAGAACTACAACAAAGTACACCGAAGTTTACAAGAGTACGCAAAATACACTAAAATACGCCAAAGTACACAAGAGTACTCCAAGATACACCAAAGTGTACTAAACTATACCAAAATATACTAAGACTACACCGAAGTACACCAAATTACACAAGAGTACATCAAAATACACCAAAATACACAAGAGTACAAAATGTACCAAACTACGCCAAAAGTTACCAAGACTATACCGAGGTATACAAATTACATCAAAGTACCCAAAAATACGTCGAAGTACACAAGGGTACACAAAAATACCTCAAAGTACACACGAGTACACTAAAATACACCAAAGTACACACGAGTACTCAAAGATACACCAAAAGTATACCAAAATACACACGAGTACTCCAAGATACACCAAAAGTATATCAAAATACACAAAAATACACACGAGTACTCAAAGATACTCCTAAAGTATACCAAAATACACCAAAGTACTGCAGAGTACTCTAAGCTACACCAAAGTACAGAAAAGTACACGAAAGCTCCAAAAAACACAATAAAATTAAAGGAACAAAGAAGTCGAGACAAACTAGCAAAGGAATCATAAAGCCCGTCTCGGCTTGCTACAGTGTTGTCAAATCTCTCACGGCTAATTTTTCTATAATTCTGGAATTAGACGTACCGAGTAATCAACTCTGCAGTAAAACGAAAGCAACCGGTGATTTCCGCGGAATTTATTTCGAGACGCGTGCTCCGAACGATGAGATCCTCTACACGATGTTTTATGGTAGTTCGTCGTGGATCACGCAGACAAGTCAGCGAATTTAGTGTGGCAATCCGTCTCGGAATTGCTGCCGATTGTTGTGCAAACGCGGATTATAGTTCCGCGTGTTGTAAGGTCAGCGACAGAGAAGAACGAAGATTTCCGGAAGTTCTCTTGTGAAACGCGGCGCAAGAGCGTCTCTTATTTTAACGGTGTCCTTTATTAAAGCGCAACAATTTCACGGTGATTGTGTATGCTACTGTTATCTCACAACCGGGAATCATTGTCAATCATTCGTAGGAGTTGCCGTGCATTTAGGACGACGAGTTCTAATTTCAGTTGTAGCTATGGTGACAGTACGGGACTGTCAGCCATTTGTTCAGTTTGTCCGTGACACTGAAGTCCAGAGGACTGAAGTAAGGAAACTTTATGTTCAAGAAACTTGAGTAAGAAGACTTTATTTCCATGAAAATGGAGTAGAAAGATTTTTGGTTCGGAAGACATAAGACATCTAAAAGATTGAAGTAAAAGATCTTCAAAAGACTGACATCCAAAAGTCTGGAGCCCAAATCATTGACATCCAAGGGACTGACGTCTTAATGACTGACATCCAAATGAGTGACGTACACTGCAATGACGTCCAAGAAACTGGAGCGAAAAGATTTTATCTCCTAAAGACTACATGTGAAAAACGAAAATCCAGATCATTGACATCCAAGGGACTGATGCCCAAGAAACTTTAAGAAGGTTAAAAAGGTTTAAGGTGTAAGAAGACTTTATGACCAAAACATTGAAATAAAATGATTTTACATCCAACAGATTGACATCTAAAAGACAGACGTCCAAAAAAGTGATGTCCAAGGATCTGACATCCAAGAGTGTGACGACCAAAAGTCTGACATTCAGGGGACTGCAGTAAAAAGAGACTTATATCCAAACGACTGACATCTAAAACACTGATGTCCAAAGACTGATGTCCTAAAGACTGAAGTCTAAAAGCTTGGTGTCCAAAGACTGATGTCCTAAAGACAGAAGTCTAAAAGCCAGATGTCCAAAGACTGATGTCCTAAAGACTGAAGTCTAAAAGCCTGGTGTCCAAAGGCTGATGTCCTAAAGACAGAAGTCTAAAAGCCAGGTGTCCAAAGACTGATATCCAAAAGTCTGAAGTCTAAAAGCTTGGTGTCCAAAGACTGATGTCCAAAACTCTGATGTCCTAAAGACTGAAGTCTAATAGCCTACTATCCTAAAGACCCAATACCAAAAACCGATATCCGACGATTCGACTTCAAAAGTCCAATATCAAATAATCTCAAAATAAACAGAAGATAATAATCGCCCACAGCACCCCGTTCTCATCCCGCTGCCGCTGGGAACCCCCGAAGGTTGTTTGCTCCGTCCAACCGGTCTTCAAATGAAATGCGTCGCCGCGTTTTTCTCCAGCGTCCGCCGAGAAGTTTCTCGCAACGTCGAACAGTTTTATTGTAGCGAACAGTATTATTTTAATGACCGTAAAAAAACCGTTATTCTTTCGCGTCACAGTGATCTACACGATCTCGGCCAGTCTCTGATCGACGTTCGCGTGACCCTGGCTCGAAATTGCAGCGTCGAACGACGCGACGACTTTGCTGCCCGTCGTCATATCTGAAACAGCGCGGACGTCTAACGTCCGACGCGTTTCTTTTCGCCTTCGATCCCTGATCGCGATACATAGTTACGGAATCGTGAAGCGCATAATCGCGCCCAGAGGTCGGCAAACGTAACGTCTGTCGGCGTCGTAAACGCCGGTCGTAAATATCGATCAGGCGGTTCGCTTACCAGCAGCGCTATGTTCGGCAGGATCAGGAGGTCCTCTTCGGCACCGGCGCTCATTTCCGGCACGTACTTCAACGGGTGGTACACGTTTGCGGTTACCGTCCCGTTAGGGTTGAAGTCCACGTCTTTGTGCTCGAAGGCCTCTCTGAAATTCATTTCGTCGGTATTTGTTTTTATTTCCTTTTTTTTATTATTCAACTTTTATTATTCAATTATTTATTATTCAATTACTTATTATTCAATTTACTATTACTCAATTTTCTATTATTCAATTATTTATTATTCTATAATTTATTATTCAATTTCTTATTATTCAATTTTTTATTATTCAATTTTCTATTATTCAATTATTTATTATTCAATTTTCTATTATTCAATTATTTATTATTCTATTATTTATTATTCAATTTTCTATTATTCAATTTCTTATTATTCAATTTTTTATGATTCAATTTTTAATCGATCAGCTTACCTGTACACGTAAGGCCCGACCTCTTGGAACTTCAGCTTGCTGACCTTGCCGGACATATAGTCCTCGTGGTTGGTCACGTTGAACAGGTAGACCTTCAGGTAGAGATCGATCTCTGGTTTCCGCCACATCTCGAAGATCTCTCCTCCGGGCCCGAACGTGACCTTGAACTTCAACAGCATCTCGTAGGGCTCGAACACGACGAATATGAAGCCGAATGCCAGGCTGAACAGGCCCAGTGCCATCAGCCAGAAAATGTCTGTGTAAACAGAAGTGAATTGTGATTTATTATTCCAGTTAATTGTTTTCAAGAAAATTTAGTATTTATTCAGCTTAGAAAATTTAGAGCAGCATTTACTTAGCTTAGAAAATTTAGAGCAGCATTTATTTAGCATAGAAAATTTGGAGCAGCATTTATTCAGCTTAGAAAATTTAGCGCAGCATTTATTCAGCTCAGAAAATTTAGAGCAGCATTTATTTAGCTTGGGAAATTTAGCGCAGCATTTATTCACCTTAAAAAATTTAGAGCACCATTTATTTAGCTAAGACAATTTAGAGCAGTATTTGTTTAGTTTAAAAAATTTAGCGCAGCATTTATTCAGCTTAGAAAATTTAGAGCAGTATTTATTTAGCTTAGAAGTTTAGTTAACAGAATTTGTTATAAATAAGTTCCAACAATCAGAAATCGCAATGTTTTAATTTTCAAGCTGATAGAAAAGGGTAAATTTTGAAAATTAGATATCTCGGAGAAAGTTTTTGAAAAATTCTGAAATTCGAGAAAAGGTCGTTCGGTCGAATTTCGCAATTGCGAACGCGAGACTCGTCGTCTGACCCAGAAGTGAAAGAAAGACGTCGCCCAGCAACGTCGCATATTTTTCGTTTTTGCGAATCAAACGGATCGCGACGATGTTTCCACGTTCTTTTTTTCCTTTCCAACCGGAACTGTCGGATCATCGTGACATTCAGATTCCGTTCCGCCTCTTCTCGGCGACCAGGACATCTCGCGGTAATTATTCACGCAACTTCCGACGTCTTTCGAAACACATTACGTGTCGCGAATAGCTCGCCGAATTCCGGTTCCCCCGTTCGCTTCGTTTCGAGAACGTACGACGAATTTTAATAGATCCGAATTTTAATGGAACCGCGAGAACTGGTTTCACGACCCCAATGAGATCTCGTTTTCCATTAACCACCCGGTAGAAAAGACTTGCTTCGATCGATTTTTCAATTTCTTGCCAAAATGCAACAATCGCTCGCTATCCGCAAGCGACGCGTTTCTTCGGTCGGCGCGTTCGCGATGTTCGTCCCGATATTACGCGACATCCACCGATGATGTCATCGGCCAGCAATTGAACGGAGCTGCGCCAGAGGGCGGCGTGGTCGGTCGACGCGACATTATTTTATTCAACTCGCGGAGATAACTTTTTCAGCAATTTTTCAGCAATATTTCAACAATTTTTCAGCAATATCTTAACAATTTTTCAACAATTTCGTTCAGCAATTCTTTAACAATATCTCAACAATTTTTCTGTAATTTTTTAAAGCAATTCTTTAGCAATAACTCAACAATTGTTCTATAATTTATCGACAATTTTTCAGCAATACCTCAATAATATTTCAACAATTTTTCAGCAATATTTCAACAATGTTTCACCAATACCTTAACAATTTTTCAACAATTTCGTTAAGCAATTCTTTAGCAATATCTCAACAATTTTTCAACAATTTTTCTGTAATTTATAAAACAATTTTTCAACGATTTTTCAGCAATATCTCAACAATTTTTCAACAATTGTTCTGTATTTTTTTCAGTAATTATTTAGCAATATCTCAACAATTTTTCTATAATTTATCAACAATTTTTCAGCAATATCTCAACAATTTTTCAGCAATACCTTAACAATTTTTCAACAATGTCGTTAAGCAATTCTTTAGCAATATCTCAACAATTTTTCAATAATTTTTCCGTAATTTCTCAACAATTTTTCAACGATTTTTCAGCAATATCTCAACAATTTTTCAACAATTGTTCCGAAATTTCTCCACAATTTTTCAACAATTTCTTTCAGCAATATCTCAACAATTTCTCTTTGCTTTCACGTTCATCGGAAAAATTGTGTTCCCTAATCGCTGCGTGCAGTTCCACGTTTTTCACGCATAATTACCATCGACAATCGTTCGACGAACCGTTAATCAATTAGAATCGGCGATTTCCAACGATTTGTCGCAGCTAATCGTCTATCTTGTTTATTTTGTCCGCGGCAGAATTATTCCTCGACGAGATTGTAAACGAATCTGGAACGCGCACGTCTCTGACGTAATTTTCGGACTCGTTTCGCGAAAACAAGCGACGATTACCGGCAGCCCCATTTAATTCGCGTAACATTTGCGTCTCGACGCCTCGCTGTTTATCGGAATTTATCGCTGCATAAATTTCGCGAGAACGTCAGCGTATATTTATTTCTTATTCATCGATCGGACTGCGAGGAATCGCGGGGATCCTTGGATTGCTTCTGCGATTACGATCGAAGGATTTCTTTGTCACGATCCGCGCCGTCGCTGTATTCTTCCTCCGCGCTCACGGTCCTTCCGCATTGACTCCAAAAATGTTGCACTATCAATGCTAATCGCTTAAAGGATTTTAGTCATGGTTCGAGATCGGGGATTTCGCTTTTTGTGAGCATTTTAAGGGGACTTGCCACGGTTGATTAGTCTAAATAATATCGTGGACATGCGTGAGATTATCGTAGGTTTTCAATTATTTTTCAATTTTTCCAACAATTTTTCAATTTTTCAGTAATTTTTCAATTATTTTAAATTCTGTTCAATTCTTTTCAGCAATTCTTCAATTATTTTCAATTCTTGTTCAGCAATTCTTCAACAATTTTTTAGCAATTTTTCAGTAAATTTTGCTGCAATTTTTCAACAATTTTTTCAGTAAATTTTGCTGCAATTTTCCAACGATTTTTCCAGCAATTTTTCAACAATATTTCAACAATTTCTTTCAATAATTCTTCAGCAATATCTCAACAATTTTTCTGTAATTTATCAACCATTTTTCAGCAATTTCTTTCCACAATTTTTCGGCAATACCTCAACAATTTTTCAACAATTTCTTTCAGCAATTATTCAGCAATATCTCAATAATTTTTCAACAATTCCTCAACGCTGTTTCAACAATCTTTTCAGCAACTTCTCAACGAATTTCCAACAAATCTTTATTAGCAATTCGTCAGCAACTCTTCACTTAGAAAGCCGTTAATAAATAAAGTGTCAACTCGTATCTCAGAGAAAATTAGAACACTATAATCAAAGCGTCAACACACGTTTGTTTTCTTGATCCAAACAGTCGATCTACTTCTCTGTGTCTCTTTTTGCTTTCGTTTTTTGGCGCGAAGACTGCAGTGATCGATGACATCGAGATCAAGGTAAATGCTAATCGACGCTTTCGGCTATCGGAATGATTCTCTCGAATGCAAATGGCTCGCGGTGACTAATATTGTCTCGTTAGAAATCCATGTTGAGCGCGGCCGCTTTTTTTTCCAGTCTGTATCGATCGCTCAACAAAGTTGGCGTTACGCAACCGCGGACGGCAGCTCTCTAAATCTGCCATAACATGACCAAATGGGAGAATTTATAATAGTCGTTAGCGTTGAGTGTTTGGGTTTTTATTCGCGGCACGCGCGGATTTGTGAAACAGAAGTTTCTGGTGCAGCTGGGGCCGTCTCTTCTTTGTTCTATGTGCGGTGTTCTAACAATTTCTTTGGCCGGTGAATAATAATCTACCGAATTAATTTTTTAATTAATTTTATGATTGCATATAATTTAGTCATCCCCCCCTAAAATCGTTTAAAATTCATAGAAAGTCCTATAACTTCCTGTAAAATTATTTACAATTTGTATAACTTCCTGTTACTTCCTATGAAATTGTTTAAAATTTATAGAACCCTCTGCAGGATACTATAAAATTTATATCATCCTCTATAAATTTCTATAAAATTCATAGAAGTCCATAAAATTGTATAAAAATTATTTATACCTGTATAAAATTGTATACAACTTATTTTTCTTTCTATAAAATTATACACAATTTATTTATGTTCCTATACAATTTTATACAATTTATTTATATCTCTATAAAATTCTACACAGTTTATTTATCTCCCTATAAAATTCTACACAATTTATTTTACAATTATATAATTATACAATTTATATAACTTCCTATAAAATTGTTTAAACATTGCATAACCTCCCATAAAATTGTTTGAAATTTTTAAAAAATGTATACAACCTTCTAGAAAATTCAATAAAATCTATATCACTCTCTATAAAATTCTATAAATTTATACGACCTCCAATAAATATATTTATTTTATTATATACAAATTTTATATTTATCACCGAACAAAAGAAGCAATCCGCTGTCCCAGCAACAAATTAAAATTCAAGCATAAAATCTCTGCACATAAAACAGCCAGGAAAAACTGATTTTTCACATCTCAGATTATCGCGTCTCGCGGTTCGTTTACCGCGTTTTCTAATCGAATCGTTCAGCAAGGTGAATTTCATTCAACACGTGTCTTGTAATTGTAGTCATCGGCATTGTCCGCTCACCACATGCCGACTCATCGAACGTGTGTATCGGCCGATTGCCTCGCGGACCGTTAAGAAATCCCACGGTAAATCATTCGCTATGCTTGAGCGTGACGGGGAAAAACGACCTCAAATTTTCTGTCTCGGTAATCTTTAGAGATTCGCAATCTCTTTGCGGTATATCGTAGCGCTTGTATATTGAAACGAACATTGTGATCGACGGTGTTTGACTACGTTTGATGATGTTCGATGACGTTTGAAGGGAGTAACTGGTTAGTAAACAGATAAATTGTGGTGATAAAATTAAAGAATAAAGTAGTCGTTTCGTTGCAATTTAATTTTATAATATAAACCTGATGTTTGACGGCGTTTGATGATGTTTGAAGGGTGAAACTGGTTAGTAAAAAAATAAATTGTGGTGATAAAATTAAAAAATAAAGTAGTCGTTTCGTTGCAACTTAATTCTATGCTTTAACTCTGACGTTTGGTGGCGTTTGATGACGTTTGATGAAGTTTGAAAGGAGTAAATAAGTAAATAAATAAATTGTGGTAACAAAATTAAAAAGTAAAATAGTCGTTTCATTGCAATTAATTTTTATACTGTACGTCTGACGGCGATTGTCGGTGTTTGATGGAATTTGACCGCGTTTGACGTCATTTGACGGCGTTTGAAGTGCAATAACTGTTCAATTTAAGTAAAATAAATAAATTGCGGTAATAAAATTAAAAAGCAAAGATTGCAACATTTGACTGGTTGAAGGGAAACCAGACTACATTTTTTAGCTACATTATTATTTTATCTTCTCTTATTTCTCATACTGTTTTACCTCGTGTAACTCGTGTAACTAATGTAACTAGTGTAATTAGTATAACTTGCTTTTTGAACCGTATTTAAATAAATACAATATCATAATTTTCATAAAATAACAACATAAAGTGGTAACATTTAGTGCAGGAATTGTGCGACCAAATGGACCGATAGAACGTGTCCAGGAAAAAAGCAAAAAAGTCCGCAGACGACGCGCAACGGTGCGCATCGCGGAAAGTGTTCGTCGTTTGGGATCCTCGCGGCGGCGAGGGAGCTTCGACTATAGCGAATCGCTTCCGACCTTTCGAATCCGCCGGGCGCACGGTTTAATAGGCAGATGGAAAATCCTAAACAGGGATTTAGGATTGGCACACGCGCGTTTCGCAGAAGGAGCCCCGGCGTCTTGCCCCCGGCTGTCGCAACGATCGCTGGCTGCCAGTGCGACGTGGTGTGGCAATAATTTTCCGACGGTAATCGGGACGCGAATGCGAATCGGCCGGACGATAGAAAGCGCGTGCTTGCCCTCTCCTCCCCCCACCCCTTGGTTAGATTAGTGGATGGAAAATAAGACCGGAAAAAGCGGCAGAAATGTATTGGCTAATTATTTCAAGCTATCGTTTAATTTGTTCCTTTGTTGATGAGACGATTTGTCGAGAGAATAACAAAATAGACAAATAAATAATAAAATAATAAGATAATAAAATAGTCGAATAAATAATAAAATAATAAGATAATAAAATAGTCGAATAAATAATATAATAGTCAAATAATTGAATAAATAGTAAAATAATGAAATAGTTAAATAATCGAATAAATAGTAAAATAATAAAATAGTCGAATAAATAATAATATAATCGAGCAAACGATAAAGTAATAAAATAGCCAAACAAATAGTAAAACAGATAGTCGAATAAATACGATAGTCAAATAATTGAATAAATAATAAAATAATAAAATAATAAAATAGTCAAATGATCGAATAAATAATAAAATAGTAAAATAGTCAAATAATCGAATAAATAACGAAATAATAAAATAGTCAAATAATCCAATAAACAATAAAACAATAAAATATCCGAATAAACAATAAAATACCCAAATAAATAATAATATAATTGAGCAAATAATAAAATAATAAAATAGTCAAACAAATAACAAAACAGATAGTCGACTGAATAATAAAATAATCGAATAGATAACAACAATTCTCTGTCCTCTCCGCCGGTTCACGGATCCTTTAATAACAGCGGCCGGCGCGCCGGGATTTCGCAACAGAAATAAATCGCGAGTGGTGAGGCCACGTGCACTTGCACAAGCATTTTCAGAGGTAGCTATCCGGCTCGCAGTGTGTCAGTTCGGTCAGTTCGGCGACGGGTGCACCGGTAACGAGACGGGACAGGACAGGACAGGACCGAGACGAGAAAGACTGGATGGAGAACGAACGGCGCGGCGGCAGGTCGTGCGCGAACGCGACCACCGATCATTATCTTTTCTAGGTTGTTGCTCAGGTGCACCGGGATTCCTTGCGCGGCCGCCGTTGTTTCCTGATCCGCGACGCTCCTAAACTTCGCTCGCTGCCGGCATTCATCCCGGTAAACTATCTTCGCCGGACATGCGGCACGGTGTACCGGCAGAAAGCGTCCAATTACATAAACGGAGCACGCTTTTATCGGTTCGATCGACAGGGTCATTATGCATGATAACGTTCTGTTCGTTGGTTCATCGTTTATTTTATTGTCCGTTCGAACATTTTATTATTTGCTCGACCGTTTCCTTATTTGTTCGACTATTTTATCGTTTATTTGATTATTTGATTATTTTATTAGCCGATTATTTTTCATTACTTATTTCATTATTTATTCGATCATTTTATTGTCTATTCGATTATTTTATTATTTATTTTATTGTTTGACTGTTTTAATATTCATTTAATTATTTTATTATTTATTCAACCATTTTACTGTCTATTTGATTATTTTATTATTTATTTTATCGTTCGACTATTTTAATATTCATTTGATTATTTTATTATTTATTTTATCGTTCGACTATTTTAATATTCATTTAATTATTTTATTATTTATTCGACCATTTTATTGTCTACTCGATTATTTTATTATTTATTTTATTATTCGACTATTTTAGTATTCATTTAATTATTTTATTATTTATTCGACCATATTATTGTCTATTCGATTATTTTATTATTTATTTTATCGTTCAACTGTTTTAATATTCATTTAATTATTTTATTATTTGTTTGATTATGTTATTATTTTATTATTTTATTACTTATCTTATTGTTTCATTATTTATTCAGCTGTTTTATTATTTGTTTTATTAAACGATCATTATTATTTATTCAATTATTCGACGACTCTATTATTTATTCGACTGTTTTGTTAGTTGTTCCAGTTTCAGTAAAAAGCACGGCATCGACGTGGTGCGGTAATTAAATCTTTTTGCGCGTTGATTATGGAATCTGATAGTAGGACACGGAGGCATGCAATAATCGTGGAAGTACGTATCTGGAAGTTAAATTCTCGTCTGTTTTTCTGTGTTACATTTTTGCAATTGTAATTCGTTCATTTGCAGATCCCCGTGCAAATGAATTCCACGAACGATCAAAGATATGCTTTCTAGTCATCAGGATGGACGTCTCTAATTAGAACAAAGTTAAATCACAGCGGTACAAATCGAGCTGAATCGAACCGAAATTAAAACAAAGCTGCGCAGATCAAATCGAATAAAGGCAAATCAAAAACCAAAATTAAATCAAAGCAATGAAAATCAAACTGAATCGAAGCAAAATTAAATCAAAGCAATACAAATCAAACTAAATCAAACCAAATCAGACAAATTAAAGCAAATTTAATCAAATCAAACTAAATCGAACCAAATCAAACCAAATCAAACCAAATTGAACCAAATCAAATCATACCAAATTAAACTCAATCAAACCAAATCAAACCAAATCAAACCAAATCAAACCAAATCGAACCAAGTCAAACTAAATCAAACCAAATTAGACCAAATAAAACCAAATCAAATCAAATTGAACCAAATCAAATCATACCAAATTAAACTAGATCAAACCAAATCAAATTAAGGCAAACTAAGGCAAGCCAAATCAAATCAAATCAAACCAAATTAGACCAAATCGAACCAAATCAAACCAAATCAAACCAAATTAGACCAAATCGAACCAAATCAAACCAAATTGAATCAAATCAAATCATACCAAATCAAACTAAATCAAACCAAGGCAAATTAAATCGAACCAAAACAAACTAAATTGCACCAAATCAAACCAAGACAAATTAAAGCAAACCAAATCACACACAAACCAAACATTACAAGATTCTTTCCGAGGGAAATTTTTAAATAAATTGCTATCTTGGTATTGCTATGAATTCCAATCTTGCCATTGTTATAAAACAATACGCTCAACGCTTTGCATTATCGAGTTTTATGATTCGGAAATTAGCACAGTCTATACCGAATAGGATACGGTTTACACAACGTTACTCCCGTTTTTTGCCAATAATTTCCTCGTTCGCTCCAGAACGAGCGATCAGATAGCGGCGACGGGGAAACCTAAATAAGGATTTGCTACGATTATTCCACTTCCTCCAGAGCAATCTAGCAATGCCGAGGGAGCACGACAAGGTATACTTTAGAGCACGGTCGAAAACACGGCGATGAAAAAGAGTCGGTGAAATTGTGATCCAGAGCGGGCATTTCCATGCGCAACGAGATGCTCGTAAAATTATGCGATAAGTTAAGTTTGCTGTCCACGCGTGTAATAATGGGCTCGTTATTGTTGTCCTGAAATTTTGTCCGTAATGATAGCCCGCGAAAATTAGTTCTTTCACTTTCCTGGCACTTTCCTTTTCCCGTTCCCTTTCCAATACCCGGATTCCGTTGGTTTACGCAAACGCAGATTTGTTAGATTACTGCGCGCTGTTTGCGGTACCGATTACTGTGGTGCCAATTAGCATGTTGTTACATTATTCTTTACTTTAATAGTCGAATAAATAAGAAAATAATAAAATAGTCGAATAAATAACAAAATAATGAAATAGTCGAATAGATAATAAAATAATGAAATAGTCGAATAAATAATAAAATAATGAAATAGTCAAATAAATAATAAAATAATGAAATAGTCGAATAAATAAGAAAATAACAAAATAGTCGAATAAATAATAATATTAATAAATTATAAATAAACATCGACAATTATATTATTGTAAAAATGGTCCCAAACTTCCATAGTTAATTACTAAAAAATAGTCCCAATATCGACACCTGTCAGGGTCAGAAAATTATCTCAAAAATCGACAGTGATATTATTTGAAAAATGGTCCAAAATATCGACAGTTATATTATTGCTAAAATGGTACATTAAATCGACAATTAAATTTTGTAAAAATGGATCTAAACATCGACAGTTATGTCATTGTAAAAATGGTCCAAAACATAGACAATTATATTATTGTAAAAATGGCCCCAAGCATCGACAATTATATTATTGAAAAATGGTCCCAAAAATCGACAGTAATATTATTGCAAAAATGGTCCTAAACATCGACAGTGACATAATTGCAAAAATGGTCTCAAACATTAACAATTATATCATTGTAAAAAATGGTCCTATAAAAATCTACCGTCCAAAAGCTCTCGATTGGCTCGCGCGTCACGTTTCGCGCGCTCTTAGCGAGCATACCCGTGAAACGCATTTGGGGGTGGGGTATTGGCATTCCGATGGATGTATCAAATGCCAGGCGACGAAAGATCAAATTACGAAGTTTCACTTATGGCATTTTCAAGCGTGCGCGCGCAGAACCGTGTCACACAAGCCAACCTTCGACGGGGTCCGATGCTTCGGGGTTACGTACACTCCCCCAAATGTGTCCAAACTCTCAGCATACTTGCGCGGTTTCCCTAATCAATTATCTGGAGGTTTTGCAAACGCTCTATGTTTATTAATAGACAATGTTGTCCGATCGTCGCGTTTGGAAACAGCTTCTTGGAACGGTTGATTTACCACTTAAAAATTTTACCATTTTTATCAGTTGTTGACGTTTTAGCAAATTGGTGGTGCAAATTCAATTTCTTGGTAAATATTAAAGTATATTAGAAAATGTATATTAAAAAATATATTAAGATATATTAAAAAATATATTAAAATATATTAAAAAAAATATTATATAATATTATATTATAATATATTGAAATATTATATAATATTATATTATAATATACTGAAATATTATATAATATTATATTATAATATATTGAAATATATTATAATATATTTCTCGGTGAAACATAAAAATATATGCAAAGTTTGGCATAACCTTGACATAGTTGTCGAATTGTTACGTGAAATTATTATCCTGTCGGAAGCAGCTGTTGTTTTAAGAAAGGCGCGATTCGATAATCGCGTCGTGATTAACGCGTGCGGTAACCAAACGACGGTAAACAAACCATCATGCGATAATATACAACGGTGTATTTTATTGTCTTTTTTCCTCTTCGGCAGGGAACCTTCGCCCATATTTCTTTCGATTCGGATCGACTCGACTCTGTGAAATATATTTCTCCGTTCGAATTTCGTTGACGAGCTAATCGCCGCTGTGCAGCATACATTTCTACATACAGGGTGAGTCACAAATTAGTCCCCATGACCTTCCAGCCTCGTCCGACAAAAGAATGTTTCCCATCGAAGTTAATTAGTACTTAACTGACAAGAAATTGCACTTGTTTAAATTAAAAAATAAATTGATTTTCGGTTAGAAAACGAGGTCACCGTTATATTTTTAAACGGAACTAGGTAATTTTAATTTTATGGTGTCATAGGCGACGTCGAGACGAATTCAACGACCTGCCACACGGTGACCTTCGGACGACATTGAAGGAAGAATTGCCGTGAATCGTTTGCCATAATATTTGAAATAATTTGGCGACACGTAGCGGCGACGCCTCGCATGTAAACATAAACAAATGAACGTAAACATCACAAATTTATCACGAAGAGCAGATCTTTGCGTTGCGGAATTGTATTCTTATTTACATGCACATATCTAACACGAGTGTTTTCGTTTCTTTTTTTATATGAACTTTTCATTTGTTTTATGCGTTAAGATCTGAAAGTGAATAAATGAGCATTTGTAATATTCACATTCATTTTATTATTATTATAAAATATATATCATTATTTTATTATATTTTTCAAATATCGTGGCAGTCGATTCCTGGCGATATTTCCTTCAATGTCATCCGAAGGTCATCGCGTGGCAGGTCGTTGAATTCGTCTCGACGTCGCTCACGATATCGCAAAGTCAAAATTAACTCGTTCCATTTAAAAATATAACGGTGACCTTGTCTTTTTACCCTAAATCAATTTATTTTTAAATTTAAACAATTGCAATTTCTCGCCGGTCGAATACCAATTAACTTCGATGGGAAACATTTTTTTGTCGGAAGAGGCTGGAAGGTCATGGGGACTAATTTGTGACTCACGCCGTATACATACTTACTACATTTACGGTGCATATTTGATTTCACAATTGGCACCGCGGAATTTGCATGTTATGCTTTGTAAATCATCGCGTCCGCGCGTCATTTTGCAAGAACTAGAATCGATTAGATCTCGCCAATTAGTACGTCCTGTTGCGCCTGAAAGACCCGCAGGTACGCCATAAGCGCGCCTAAAAATATCCGCGGTCCAATAATTCGACGCGCGAAATAAATCGCATCGGAGCACTTTATTACTTCCGTTGATTTCGAGCGTACAAATTGGTACAGTTTTTGCGCACTTTTCAACGTCTAAAAAAGCAGAGCTGTTCGACGTGCCTCGCGGCGAAGACAAAGGCGAAGCAGCGGACGAGCGTCTTAGGGGAACGAGAAAAGGAAGAGCGAAGCGTGTGTTTATGTTTTCGTGCCGTCCTTCACCTCTCACTCGCACGCACTGCCGTTACTGCCGGTTGTCCTGTGCTCGTTCTATTTCGCTGAGCCTACGGTGGGCCACCGTCTTCGGCCAAATACAATAATACATTACAATGCTAGAATAAAGACGATGACTCAACTTTCTTATTTCGAATTCTTTATCCATGAAAATTTCTTTAACATATCGGCGAGATTCTTGCAATTAAAACGAGTCCAAACATGACACGTTTTAGTCCATATTTATTTAATAACATTATGATTGTTCTTATTTTGAATAATCAGAAATATTTGTCCAAACTATATCATGTTTGGACTCATTTTAATCAGAAAACTGTCGGCAATACGTTAGCGAGAAAATCGGTTTAAAAATGTTAAAATTTAAAAAAGTTATGTCATCACCAGTTGTTTCTCAGGGATTCGAGTCAAAGTTCAGCGATTCCGTCGACCTTAGCATCGACGTAGCGAGAAAATCGATAGATTACAGAGACGTGACGATATCACGGTCCCACGTGGAGCTGAGGAGGGGGCACCGTTGCCCCAGGGAGAGGGGCCTGAGGCCCCCAAAAATGCTTGCCCTAAAATCGCTGTCCGTACAAACCGTTGAACAGTTTTGATCTAAAAGTAGAATACAGATTGCTGTGTAATGAGCAACCCGAGAATTTCTTTAATTTAATGAAGCTGTAAAAATCGGCCATAGATGAAAGGCGCGAAGGAGGGGGGGGGGCGGAGTACTTTAAGATAGAACGTGCTGCTTTAATCAGCCGATTCTATCGAAAACGCGAGATCGAATTTGACTTTGTAATTCTGATATTAAAGCGCCGTTTCTTTCTTCTCCTTTTTTTTCTACATCGTTTCTTGCTTCCGACGAATTTATTGCCGCGTACAGGTCGTGTTTTTGATATTCTAATTCATCAGGGCTCGTCCGTGCCCGTTTCCCTGCCCGGTTCACGTGACCCATGCGCGTCACAGTTTTATGCCCACGCAGAAATTCACGCGATCGGTGCATTCGTTCGCTGATCAGCGACGCTATTATTAACGTTACCGATAAAAAAAGCGTTACTTCTGTATATAAATATGTATATATCCGAATATGTATATATATAAATTATATATGCATAATAAATTGTATATAAATTTAGTTTATAATGTTATATGTTTTTAAAAAATTATTATTATTATTTTAGGCACTTATCTAAGTCACGACCGATTTGTTTTTTGATTTATTTTATCGAGCTGCCAGGAATTATCGAACGCCTATTAATAGATACGATTTCGATTGTACGACTCGTCCAGAATACCATCCGGACGAATATTGTCGCAGATCGGCTATGTTAATTCATTCCGTCGGTGTATCGAACTGCCGATAGAAATGGCACCTGCTACGAATAAAACAATGGACGCAATGAAGTCGAAATACAAATGCACTTGTTGTCGGTAATTTGGTTAATCAAACGATCGACACATTTCCTATTTTTCTCCTTTATATTTATTTATTATATAAGTATATATTATTATATATTTTATTATTTTTATTATTGTTATTATTTATAATTTATATTATATTATTATTATTGTATTATATTATATTATATTATTATATTATGTCGTTTTAATATTTATTTTCATTTAATTACCACGATAATGATTGAATTGTCGATATAACCGGCAATTTGTTTATTTAAATGGTTAACATATCGTTCGTTACCTCCTTTCGTCGCACGCGTTCGTTTTGTACTTACGTTTTGCCCTAAATATGCATTTTCTCGTCTGCGACCATAATCTTTAACGATTATCGTAACCCCGTAAATTGTCCAGCAAAAAATTTACGAGCCGACGAACAAAACGACAACTACATTTAACAATGAAATTTAACTGTCACTTAGTTCTGCCGTAAACAAGGTTGAGCACGGGCAACGACAATAGCGCTACCTTTCTTCTGCAAGCGAACGGTCAATATACCGAGTGTCCCGGAATTACCTCGTATCAATTACTATAGACTGACATAATCGCGAACCGAGGCTGCCTGTAAGATGCCCCGTAAAATCTGACGAGCCTTTGAAATTGGCGATTCGAAGCAACGATCGATTTCAAGCAACTTTTTCTTTTATGAAATTTTTCTACGCGGCCTCGTTAATGAGTTATTAACAAAATACGCGAGCCAATCGGAGAGCGGGCACGGTCGGCGTCCCGCCCGCTGGACAGGCGGCGCGTCACGTGAGCGACCCGCGAGGGCGGCGCGTCCGCCGTATGCAGTCGCTGATTCGTCCGTCGTTTTCCTTCGATAACTCGCGAATGCGGCCTCCGAGAAAATTTTCGCAAAGGAAAAAGTTGCTCGAAATCGCTTCGGAAATCGTTTCCCTTGATCGCAATACTTTTCATATAGATCGTTAAAGAACATTTCCATCCGCAACTGCCGGTGCACGGTGTACACGTCCGACAGTATCCTTCTGCAAAATTGCTATAAAAACAGAATGCTATAAATCCGTCTGTGAACGCGCGAAGCGCCATTTAAGGTACCAGGCAGTTCTATTAAATGTCGTTATTCAAATTTTCCGGCTCGTAACTGTTTGTTTATAAATAACCGGCCGTTAATTCTCGCATGCAGTTGAATTTGTTACCGAGTCACACTGAGTGCAACCGTTAATCCTGTTAACGATGCCATTACGGCTGAATAATTTAACCGCGGTAACCTTTGATCGACCGCGTTTAAACAGACTTTCATTCGTTGCGTGTCGTTGCACCATCGATTTTCTCGCGGTTCAACCATCTGTTGTAAGTATTCCATGGCGCGAAAAAATAAAAAAAAAAAATATAAACTTCGTAAAACGAACGCGAACATTTTATTTTTTACGGTCCATCGAGGTAGAATGATTTCATCCGCGCGATAATCGGCTCGAAATTCCCTCGCGCACGGCATTGGACGAGGAAAAGGAAGCTTTCTCGTGTATCCGAGGATTTTATGGCGGTCTCTTGAAATCTTCAACGCGTGTGTCCAGGAAGAATGATTGCTATTAGCATCGCCAACGCGAGCCGTTTTTTTATCGCTTCATTGAGACCTTCTTATGGGGACGCGACACTCTTATTATGTTTCTTTTGTTCCCGCTGGAATGCAGTCGTAATTGCTTTGTTGTTGACCGCGCCCGGCCAAATTAAAAACTGCCAGGTCGCCTCTATATCAGTGAAATTATCTCGACAATGATCTCTAAAACATTTATTCACGTAATCTAGACGTGATATTATATTTTTAAAATTTTTCAATATTTTTCTTAATTTCTATTGCTACAATCTGATCTTTCAAAGCCTCTAGAATTTTTAATAATTTTTATTTACATTGTCCAGACTTGTTAGATATTTTTAAAAGTCTACAGTATTTTTATTAATTTTTGTTTACGTGATTCAGGCATGTTATGTATTTTTAAAAGCCCTCAATATTTTTATTAGTTTTTATTGCTACGATCTGAACGTGTTGTATGGCCTTGAAAGCCTTTAGAATTTTTAATAATTTTTATTCGTACTATCCAGACTTATTACATATTTTTGAAAGCCTCCAGAATTTTTATTAATTTTTGTGTACGTGATCCAGACACGTTATATATTTTTAAAAGCCTTCAATATTTTTAATAATATATTTTCTCGTACTCTCTCTATCTTTATTACTACATATTTATTCATACATTCTCATACTATATTTATTATTATATATTTATTTATACATTCTTCTACATCATTTATTATTATATATTTATTAATACATTCTCCTACATTATATTTTAGATCGTCATAAAAAGTCACAATAACGTAACGCGACGATTACGAATTCGATCGTACGAATGTCAGGCACAGGAGACCGTGTAACAACGAGCCCAGGCATTAGCATAATGCAGAAACGGCCGGCAAATCTCGTAACGCGCATCGTAATTTCCCTGCTGGAACAGTTTGCTCGCAGGTGCAATAATTCTCGGTTCCAGCGTTTCCATCATTTTTGCGCAGCAACTGGAGCATTCGCGGAGAGTTTCACGCGCGAGAACGAAACACAGGAAACGATTCGCGGTCGCTCCACGAGTTTTTGACATTGAACAAGGCCGATACGTGCTCGCCGCGTTCCCAGGGAAATACGAGTCACGTCTGGCTTCGAAGGAGTGGGGACGGGTGACGCATACGCCCGCTGCGCGGGACTCCCGGCGCATGCGCCGCCCATCTCCATTCCTGAGAAGCCAGATCTGACTTATTTCCCTGCGAACGCTGGACGTCCTCACAGAAAATTCAGACTGTCCATCTCGATTCTAATGAACGGAAATTCTTGCCTAATTAACTTTGCATTTATCGAATAATTCAATTCTTTTTTGTTATACAAAAATAAACAAAATAAAATAGAAAAATTTAACGCGTCTTTTTCGATGAATAGAAAATTAATCGCCGTTGGTTAACTATCTTAAATAAAAATGCACCTGTTTTGTTATTCTGCCTACGATAAAGCAAGTCGATTAAATAAATCAATTACGATTAAATCGGAGATGTTGAATTTTTTTTAAAATAAAGCGCTCGTTGTTACTCGCGATTCGAAAGTTTGTCTACGTTCGTAATAAACAATCGTAAATCGCGGTGTTCCAGTTACCTACGTAATTAATCGGCGTGCTTTAACATAATTACGCGATGATCTGCGTACACGCGAAACCAGTTCACCCTGGGAAATTTGTGCATGCCGAGCGCGTGTTTGCTCAGTCAGACTATTGTTGACATTGGCACGTGATGCAAACGCCGCGGCACTCGACTGTTTCCAATTATTTACCAGCTGATTCAATAATATTCGATTTAATCGATCGATCGATCTTTTACTAAATATTCATTTATTTATTGCCTCAAATTTACCTGTTCAGTTTTCGACATTCATTTGTTTATTTAAAATGTAAATTGTTATGTATAATTTATTATTATATTTGTATAATTTTTTATAATTTACTATTATATTTTTATAATTTTTTATAATTTGTTATTACATTTTCATAATATTTTATAATTTGCTATTATATTTTTATAATTTTTTATAATTTGTTACTATATTTCTATAATTTTTTATAATTTGCTATTATATTTGTATAATTTGTTGTAATTTGCTATTATATTTTTATAATTTTTTATAATTTGTTATTATATTTCTATAATTTTTTATAATTTGCTATTATATTTTTATAATATTTTATAACTTGTTATTATATTTTTACAATTTTTTATATAATTTGTTATTACATATAAATTATTAAAATTTTAGAAACTTATTCACTTAGTTCGCTCAATTTATTCATTTGGTTTGCTAAATTTATTTATTTACTTCGTTAAGTTTATTTATTTATTATATTAAATTTGTGTTCCATTTTTTGAAATTTATTTACTTTTTTAAGTTTATGTATTTCTTTCTCTGAATTTAGTTATTTATTTCCTAAAAATATATTCCTTTCCAACGGCGCTAAATCGAAATCAATTTAACAGCAAAAAAGAATTACACGAAAGAATGCTATTTTAACGGCGGAAGCTGGTTTCCGAAGTGGCGATTAGAATGCGCACGATTATGATCGATCGGCCGATAAACCGGGCGAACGATGGATTCCACGTGAGATCAAGTCACGATCGACAATAAACTTGAACTTGTCGTCCGCTGGGAAAACTTGTTCTTCGCGGTGCTTTTCGCGTTATAATTAAACCTGTGGAACCGCGCGAGCGCGTGTTACGCTGTCACGTGTGACTTAACCAGCGATGGTACAACGACCATAGGAGCCGCCCGCGGTCGCGTTACGTTGTCCTTTGCTTTCTCTTCGTTGTGTCGCGAACGGCGTGGCGCGGCCGCGATCGTTGCGAGCATCTTAACAAAACTTTGGACGACCCCCGGGGAACAAGGTCCTGCCAGCGGGCTCTCCGTTAGCTGTCGGTTTCACATTCACCCGGGGCCTGCACTTGACCCAGTAAACAACGTTTCATTCTGGCTGCATTTTATTATAAAAATTTATGTCTCGCGGCCGTGCCCGCCGCGGTAATTGTTTATGGTGATTTTATGTCTCTCGTTGCACAATTATCGTAATTGATGATTTTTCGTGGGAAACGACCATTCAAATCATTTTTGTCGAACGATGGTTGGAGTTGTTTATATATTCTTTTTTTGGGGGGGGGGTGATTAGATTTTTGATTGTGAAGAATTGAATTAATTCTGACTGTGGGCGAATTCAATTAATTTTATGGGGAAGAATTGAATGGATTTTGTTGCGAAGAATTGAATTAATTTGGCATCGTGGAATTCAATTCTTTTGACTGTGGAGGATTCAATTATTTTGACTGTGAAAAGTTCAATTGATTTGAATGTAAAAAGTTCAATTAATTTGAATGTGAAGAATTGAATGAATTTTATTGCGAAGAATTGAATTAATTTGGATGTGAAGAATTCAATTAATTTGATTGTAAAAAGTTCAATTAATTTGAATGTAAAAGGTTCAATTAATTAATTCGAATGTGAAGAATTGATTTAATTTGACTTTGAAGAATTCAATTAATTTGATCGTAAAAAGTTCAATTAATTGGAATGTGAAGAATTGACTTAATTTGACTGTGAATAATTAAGTCAATTTGACCATGAAAAATTGAATTAATTTAAGTGTAAATAATTAAGACAATTTGACCATGAAAAATTGAATTAATTTAAGTGTGAATAATTAAGTCAGTTTGACCATGAAAAATTGAATTAATTTGACTGTGAACAATTAAATCAATTTGACCGCGAAGAATTCAATTAATTCGACTATACAAAATTGAATTAATCCAACTATGAAAAATTAAACAAATTTTATTGCAGGAATAATTAAATTGACTGTGAACAATTAATACAATTTGACCACGAGCAATTAAATGAATCTGACCACGAGCAATTAAATCAATTCGTTAAGGATCAAGTTAACTCGAATAAAAATAAAGGAATTCAATCGCGAAGAACCAAATCGATTTAATCAAGAAAACCATTCGACGAAGTCTCACGAAGCAGACGCAATCGCGCGACCGTCACGTTACAACATAAATCACAATCGCCGAGAGAAGCTCGTCAGCGCGAACATTCTCGTAACTTCCAGCAACGTACGCTGATCCGAGAACAATTTGTAATACTCGCCGCGGCGATACCAAGCAACGCATCCCGAGGCGTTCCAAAAACCATAAAACAGCATGGGGCAGCCCTGCAAACAGCGATCAATCATTTACTTACTTCTCTGTTGCTTCGCTGTGCCGGCGGTCGAGTGGACCGGGGACAACGCCGCGTTGAACAGACGGTTCACGACCAGCGACGACTTTCTCCTGATGGTGCTCGTCTTTTGGCCGATCGTCATCGCCGTCTCCTCGGACTCGCTCGAGTCGCTCTGGCTCTGGTTCGTCGTCCCGTTTGTTTGCGTATTGACGGCCGAGTACCGGCGGCCGGCGATCCTGTTCCATATCATCATGAAGTCCTTCATCTTGACCCGTACACTTCACTCGGTGTCAAATGTCAAAGATCTGGACACGCGACCCTTCGATCACAGGCTCTTCGGTTCCAGCGGCGACGTTTCCGAGTGCACTTTAAGGTTGATTTTTCGACTGATTTTATGAAGGCGATTTTCCGAAGGCGATTTTCCAAAGAGGATTTTCCGAAGATAATTTTCTAAAAGCGATTTTCCGAAGGCGATTTTCCAAAGAGGATCTTCCGAAGGAAATTTTCCGAAGGCGATTTTCCAATGAAGATCTTCCGAAGGCAATTTTCCGAACACGATTTTCCGAAGAGGATTTTACAAACACGATTTTTCAAAGATGCTTTTCTAAAGGTGACAGTCCAGAGACGATTTTTCAAAGACGACAGTCCAAAAATAATTTTCCAAAGACGATTTTCCGAACACGTTTTTCCAAAGCTGACAGTCCAGAGACGATTATTAAAAAACGACAGTCCAAAGATGATTTTCCAAAGACAATTTTCCGGAGACGATTTTCCAAATACGATTTTCCGAACACGATTTTCCAAAGCTGACAGTCCAGAGACGATTACTCAAAGACGACGATCCAAAGATGATTTTCCAAAGGCGATTTTCCGAGACTATTTTCCGTGGAAGATTATTGCAGTCCGATTTTCCGCGGACGATTAATCAAAGACGATATTTCGGTACACGATTGATCCGAGACGATTTTCGAACGGCGTCCCTCCGAAGACGATATTTCAAAAACGATCTTTCACAGACGATTTTCCACAGACTTTCCCGGGATCCGATTTTCCACAGACTTTTCCCCGCGGACGATTTTTCGTAAGGCGACTCTCGATCGCAAAAAGACAGCTTGGGTTCTCACGCAGAGTTGAAGGAGTCCGCGACCGGACAGGTGCGTGCCGCGTGCGCTTCTGTGCAAAAGTGATGAAAACTCGGGTCGGTGGAAGTTCAAAAATTGTGTTAGAGACATTGCAGGCTGCCCCCACCCGGGCCCGCCCGTGACCAGCACGTGGAGCGTTCGCCAATGGGGGAGCTGGACCGCGGCGTCCTCCCCTCCCCCCACCACGGGTGAGAAAGATCACTGTGCTCAGGTGGAAAAGTCGGGGATAACCAGTAACAATTGCACGGCCACTCGACAGCAGCGATCAAAGGTCGTTGGAACGGTGCTCGTGGATCTAGAGATCCTCGGGGTAGATCGGATCGAGATTGCTTCGGTGCTCTCCGCTTTCTTGATCATTGGGATCGTGACGCTTTTTGTCGATTTTTTTGTGGAATTATCTTTCAAACGATTCTCTAATTATCTTCTAAATAATTGTTCAGCTTCTCGAATTATTTCCTAAATAATTAACTAGCTTCTCTGATTCTTATTTAGCGTCTTGAATTATTTTTTAAATTATTAGTTAGCTTCTCTAATTATTTTTTAAATAACCATTTAGATTCTCCAATTATTTTCTAAAGAATTATTTAGCTTCTTGAATTATTTCATAAATAATTATCTAGCTTTTCTGATTCTTATTTAGCGTCTTGAATTATTTTTTAAATTATTAGTTAGCTTCTCTAATTATTTTTTAAATAACCATTTAGATTCTCCAATTATTTTCTAAAGAATTATTTAGCTTCTCGAATTATTTCATAAATAATTATCTAGCTTTTCTGATTGTTATTTAGTGTCTTGAGTTATTTGTTAACTTATTATCTAGCTTCTCAAATTATTTTTTAAATAACCATTTAGATTCTCCAATTATTTTCTAAAGAATTATTTAGCTTCTCGAATTATTTCTTAAATAATTAAATCTGGCTTCACTAATAATTATTTATCATTTTATTTATTCTCCAATTATTATTTTACACGTATTTGACGCATGCACCATTTAACATTGGCGGCCGATGACCCGTGTTATCGTAATTTATCCGGCAAACAAGCTACGTTGCTAATTATTGTGATGATGTTTGCAGTGGTAATCGTTGAATAATAATCATTGCTTCCGAAATATTTTTGCAACCATGGTCGCGGCAAGTAAACAGCAACGCAAGTTCGATGCGAACAAGCAGAAATAGATTTGCGTGACTAACAAATAAATGTAATTGGCCATTTTGTTTTATCAATTACACGATAAATATAATTGCCATTTTTATTTTGCATAGAGATTCACGGTTCAGCAATTATTCGTGTAATGAATCAATAATTATAATTATCGCTTCTTGTTCCCAACGAAATAATGTTACAAAGAAAAATTTAGATAAGAAAGAAAGCCAGAGAAAAGAAAACGGTAAATAAAGAAAAAATATCCTAATTTATCTTGAAGAATTATGCATCTTAATATCGATTAACAATAGCGTCAACGTGACAATTCAATTTCGAAATTATGCTGAAATCGAGTATTGTAATCGACAACGATGGTGCCTTAAATTACTCGATGGCCTGCAGTGCGAAACAGCCGTCACATCAAATAAGTGCAAGAAAATGCGGGCGGAATTGTATTTAATCACAAAGCCCACTTATGGTTACGTCCAAGGACGACGAGACATCGACGCCGACTTACGATTAAACCAGGGACTACGACCTACCGAGATACACCGCCTGCAGCGGAACTTTAAAATATATACTTTCAACGTACTTACGCTATAGTGACCTTAAGGCCAAATGCTGCTTGTAGCGTTCAATGCTTCCGAGACCTTAAACTCGTTGCCCGAATGACGACTGGTTTGCCCACCCGTTTTATCCCCATTACATCTGGTCAATTCAGTTTAATTGGCACTTCCTCAATTACATTGAATATGATTTTCTACAATTTTTTATGATTTCCTAGGACTTTTACGATTTACTACGATTTTTCACGATTTTCTACGATTTTTCGCGATTTTCTACGATTTTTCACGATTTTCTACGATTTTTCACGATTTTCTACGATTTTTCACGAGTTTCTACGATTTCCACGTGTTTTCAGGATTTTCCAGGATTTTCCAGGATTTTCCATAGCTTCCACTATTTTACACAATTTTCCTTTTCCACGATTTTCTAAAATTTTTCACAGTTTTCATAGTTTTCTAGTTTTCACTACTTTCCATGATTTTCCAGAATTTTTTACAGTTTCCACAATTTTCCAGTTTTCACTATTTTCCACGATTTTTCATGATTTTCATTTTACACGATTTTTCACGATTTTCCCGGATTTTTTATAGTTACCACTACTTTCCATGATTCTTCCGATTTTTCCACAGTTTCCACTATTTTCCACGATTTCCTTTCTCTCACAAGTTTCTCTCATAAATAAAAATTTACATCTTTTTTACTGAAAAATAAACGAAATAAAAGTATAAAAAGATTTAATAACTAAATATGTGGTTAATTATACATGAAAATAAACGAAAGGTACAGCAATTCGTCACAAATTGTAACTGGCACACTACTCTGTGAGATATAAATCGTAGAAAATCTTGGAAAATTGTGGAAATTCGCGGAAGGTCTTGGAAAATCGCAGAAGAAAAAAATCATGAAAGTGGTAACTGGAAAAAAGTAAAAACTGAAAAGTTCTTTAAAATCGTGGAAATTCTGGAAAATCGTGGAAATCGTGGGAAAGGAAACTCTGTGGAAAGAATCGTGGGAAAGGAAACTCTGTGGAAAGAATCGTGGAAAATCGTGGAAAGTAGTGGAAACTCTGGAAAATTCTGGAAAATCGTAAAAACACGTGGAAATCACAGAAAATTCTAAAAAATTGTAAAGAATCCTAGAAAATCGTGAAAAATCATAGAAAATCGTGGACAAGGAATATCGTGGAAAATCGTGGAAAAAAGTGGAATCTGGAAAATTCTGGAAAATAGTGGAAACCGTGGAAACCGCGAAGAAGGAAAATCGTGGAATCTTAGAAAATTGTGGAGAATCCTAGAAAATCGTGGAAACCGTGGAAAATTCTGGAAAATCGTGAAAAAGGAAAATCGTAGAAAGCAGTGAAAATTCAGGAAAATTCTGGAAAATCGTGGAAATCCTAGAAAATTGCGAAGAATCCTAGAAAATCGTGGAAAATAGTGGCAACTGTGGAAAATTTTGGAAAATCGTGGACATTGTAAAAAAGGAAAATCGTGGAAAGCAGTGGAAACTCAGGAAAATTCTGGAAGATCGTGAAAATCCTAAAAAATCGAGAAAAATTGAGAAAAGTCGTAGAAATTGTTTCGCCACGACGCGAGATCATTCGCGAGGAAATTTCCCCGTGAACTGGCAAGGTTTCCTCGCGCTGTTTAATTATACGTTCCCTCCATAAAAATACGTCAGCGATCGGCGGTCGGAGGCTGCCGCATCGAACATTATACGATCCAGCGTGACACACGCATACGACCGTCCATCGAGGACACTCGTTACATGTCAATATACGCAGGGAAACACCTACCCAATTAAATAATAATAACAATTTCGTCGTGTCTTTGCCGACTGATCTGTTTGTTTCTGGAGTAATCTGTCGGTGGTACGACAATCTTCTGCGTACAATCCGCCGTCAACAAACTCATTATCTCGCGAAACAGCCGACATTTATTCAGCATTGTTGGTCGACGCTCCGGGCGCACGCGACTCGAGTGTTTTCACGGCAGCCTTTCCGGCAGGATTTCTTTTTATCCAACTGCGTCTGCGGTCTCGGCTAGGGAAAAACGAACGGATGTCTCATCAAACACGTTCCCGGAAAACAATGCTCCTTTGGGACGGCGCTAATTGCACAATCAAGTTAGCTTCGCCGTGGCCGAGGTTCTAAGGATCCTCTATTCGCGGCGAGCGTCTCCGTAGTAAATCCCCGAGCCGAGGTTAATAAAACGCGGCGTTTAACGCCGCGCGGTTTAATTGCAAGTATAAACAAAGCGACGGGAAGCGGACAGGTGTACGCAGTAAAATCTATTCGCATTCAATTATTCCATTGCCGAGTCATTCTCGCCGCTGTCTTTGCGAGACTAATCGCGTTCAAGCATCGCGTCCAGCATCGCGGATCGCTTTCTTGTTGAAAAATAAAAGGAAAAGCAATTCAAACGCCGATTTTAACTGGTCAGCTGTCGGCTGCCGAATTTTCTAGAGTGTCACGTGACGTCCAGTGGTGGCGTCACGGGTAAGCGGTCGAGTGGAGTGGGGGCAGCTGAACAGAGTGGGGGCAGCCGAGCGGAGCGCGGTCGACATAGTGGGGGCAGCCGAGCGGAGCGCGGCCCAACGCCGCGACCAATCAGAGATCGCGAGAGCACGGCCGGCGCGTCTACCGCCACCTAGCCTCGCTCCGGTGAACTGCTCGGCCGTGACGTCACCGCTCGAACCAGGTGACTCTCGAAGGAACGCACGGTGACCGCGACTTTTCCGAGCGCAGCTAATTACAGCGACCGCGCGTACTCGATTATTTATTGATACCGGCCCGTTGCGAAAGCAATTTCGTGGCTTTTTCCAAGCTGTCTATTTGGAAAACCACTTTCGCAACGACCGAATAGAATCTAGTCGCTGCAAAACGACTATTTCTCTTCAATCTCGTTACCGCTTCCAGCAAATTCGTTTTATTTGCGAACGGGTCGGCTAACGAACGTGCCCGACGACTTCGCGAACCATTAGAAAACCCGCGGCTAGACGAAAATAGCCGCGAACCGGTCGAACCCGACGTCAAGGACCGTTTCCGCGATGTTCCCAAGGACGCCGACACTCGGCAAAAATTGCCCCGCGACGAGAAGAATGCTAAATCATCCGCGGATCTGGACTAGATCCGTGGACGACGACGCGAGTCGTCGCCCTCGCCGCGCCGCTTTTTCGTTCCTTTTCTTGCAGACTTTGACCCGACCTTGGCCGTTTCGGCACGACTTTCCAGCTCTTCTCGCTCCGATCACTGTTCCGCTCCGCATAATTTATGCTCATCGACGCCCTCTCGTTTCGCCGAAAAGATAAGAAAAAAAAGAAACGATATCTGACAACGTCGTTCTGATCTGTATTCATGTTGCGTGCAATTCTTGAAAAACGACGGGCCGGTGAATCAGAACGTGCTGTCGTTCTCTTTCGCTCTCGACTATGCGCCACGATTAGGCGAATTAAGCGGACCCGTTTCTGCGGGAATTCGTGCGCTCGCTCGGGGTCTGTGGGCCCGGTCGCGACGGCCACCGTGGCTCCGAGGCTTAATGTACTCTCTTTCGCCTTTATCTTAGCCTTCTCTTTCCGTTTCTTCTTTTTTTGAGCCGCAGATCGGTCAGATTAGGGCGTTCTCGGCGACGAAAGTCGATCCGCGCGATGCTTTCCTGCTCGATAGTTTGTTTACAGCCGCCGCATGCACGCGCGCGGGCCCGATGAATATTTATGGCGGCCGTGGATCCTCTTCCGCCGGCCGGATTTTTCCGTACATGGGCCATATGGCCGTACCGATTAGAAATTTCCACCGCATTTGCATAATATCACGTCATCGCCGGGCCCCATCTGCGGGCCCCGAGCCGGTTCGTTGGACCTCTGACGTCGCCGCGGATTATTTCTTCGATTTTTCAATGAAAATATTCAGGACGCGTTGAATATTCGAGTGTTGTCTCGTAAAAATTACCGTATCGAATTTATTTGGATTTTTTGTCAATTTTTATGCCAAGGTTAAATTGAATTAATTATTGATGTAAATGGATATTAAATTAATCGTTAAATTTGTTGTATGGTTTATTAATTAAATGGTTGTAATTATAATTATAGTTAATGTTTGTTTATATTAATAAATATAACCGTTAATTAGAATTATAGTCAGAGTTATGGCCATTAATTGTAATTATGACTATTAATTGTAATTATCATTAGAGTTATAACCATTAATTATAATTATAATCATTCATTGTAATTATAATTAGAGTTATAACCATTAATTGTAATTATAAGTAGATTTATAACCATTAATTATAATCATAACCATCAGCTGCAATTATAATTAGAGTTATAACCATTAATTACAATTACATGTAATTATATATTTATTAATATAAATACATATTAAATAAATTAGTAAATTTATTGAATGGTTTATCCGGTGGTTCCTTCTTTAGAATCTCAATAATTATAAAATAATAATCGTCGAATCGGTCATTTGATCCGTCAGCTGTTGTAATATCTTTGAGAAGAGTGCAACTATAGTCCTCGCACGACAAGAACGCAGCTTTCTGTTCACGTTCCCCCTCTCAACTAGCTCCCCCCCCCCCCGCCGCAGCAGTCGGTCATTATTGGTCACCGTCGATCCTCGTTACCTAGCGACCGATAGCCGTGGCAGTGGGGGAACATGGACGCAAAGGCACCTTCTTGTCGCGCGAGGATTATATACGACTTCATTAAAAATACTAACGTTGATTTTGTTGACCTTCGTATATCCTCGTTGCATTCACCTAAAAAAATTATGAGCCACATGCAAGCATTCAAAACTCGTTCGAAACGTTTTTTAGTGCCATCAACGGCTTCGAAGATACTCGACTGGGTCGATTCAAACGGACCACCCGGTACACGATGACTTCCATGTTCTGCTTAAAAACGATGCTTTTAAGAATATCGAAATATGATAAAGAACATCGAAAAACATTCGGTGAATTCGCGCGAACGCTGCCAAAGAAGAAAATTCTAAAATACTCTAATTTGTACCCTAATCTCCGAGACAAAAAGGAATGATAAATGTCGAACATCGAACTTTCAATCATTCTAGATTCTTCTGCACTTTTTTCGGCCTCGTCGACGGAAATCCGTGCTCTTCGTTTTAGATATTTTATATTTTTATATCTTCTATAACGAAGCGAATTTATTTGCCCTCGGCCGAATCTAAGCCAACGATCCGCGACAAAAGAGATTGTTTTTGACCTTTTGCTGGCCCCCGACGTCGCGATTTAGCCAGCTGTGACCCTGCGGTCATTCCTCGCCGAAGACCCCGTCGAGCTCCGGTGATTCGTCTCGTCAATCTCCTCCCCACCCCTTGACCTTGATCCCCAGTGCCGGTCGTCTCTCCAAGAGGAACTTGCTGCATCATCAAGGACATTGCGTCCATCATTCTTGTCTTTGTTAACGATTAATTAAACTGTAATAAGCAAACTAGACAGCGAAACTTTATTATACTGTATTCGATTTTTTAATATCGTGCATCGCCGCGACTGCAAAAATTTTTTGAAGGTATGTTCGTGGTACCGAAAAAATGCAAAGTTTAAAGCCCTCTGCGGTATTGCTAAAATTTTTTATGACTATGAGGTTTACAGTGTCGTAAAGTTCGGACCTTTTTCTTTAATTTGAGTGTCGAATTAAGTCGCTACGATTTTTTCTTGCAGAGATACAGCACTTTGAAATAACCCCTGCAATGTCACAGAGGGCGCTGCAGTCGATCAGAGGGTTCAAGGTAACTGCGCCCTCTATGACACTATCAGGGGTTACTTCAAAGTACTGTATCTCTGCGAGAAAAAATCGTAGCCTTTTAATTCAGCATTCATTCACGGTCAAAACCGCCGAGAATTCAGAAAAAGAAACAAACCAGTGGAACGACGAAGTTTCGAGACTCCGTGTCCGATCATTATCGTTGATGTGTTATTTAGTTCTTGCAACTTCGATCGGCAAAACTGTCGCATGGAATTGCGAGCGCGGATCGCGTGACGGCTCGCCGTGAGCAGAATTTTATTGAATAAGATGACTCGTGTCATTGTCGTTACAGACGCATCGTTGATCAGCGAATTATCTGAAAGAAATGGTCGACATTTCGAAAAGCAGCACGATTCGTAATTTTATTTAGCAATTATTTTCAATATACAGGGTGTTCCAAAAATGTCTCGCAATCCGGAAATGGCGGGTTTCTCAGATCATTTGAAGCAGCTTCTTCCTTTACAAAAATTTTCTCCGAGGCACTGTTAACGAGTTATTGACGAAAAACAGTGACCAATAAGAATCGAGTACGGTTGACGCGAGGCGGCCCAGCCAACCAGCGCACAAAGCCCAGTTCCGTTCATTGGCTCGGTCGCCTCGCGCCAGCTGAGCTGGCCTCTCATTGGTCACTGTTTTTCGTTAATAACTCGTTAACGGTGCCTCGGAGAAAATTTTTGTAAAGGAAAAAGTTGCTTCAAATGACCTGAGGAACCCGCTACTTTCGGATTGCGAGACGTTTTTGGGACACCCTGTATTTTTCAACGTACGCGTCAATTTTTCAATGCGAAAACGTTTGACGAAAAGTAAAATCGAGCAGAGAATGGCTCGAATGGACTTACAATTTAATTTAGCAATTTTTGTTCGATACGTTTTTTAACGCGCGCTATAATTCATCAACCATAATGAAGAAACTAGTCGCTCGGAAAACGATATTTCATTTCGGTTTCATCCTCGATTCCGTGAAACGCGCGAGAGATCATCGATGTCGACTTTTACAGCTGCGAATGTTTCCTGCATACATAATATGCATACATAATATATTATATTTGTTTAGTAAAAATATTGACGTTTTTACGTTCTGGCACAGATAGTAAACTTTCCACGGACGAGAGGACGTCGTTCCATTATTTGCATTACACGGCAGTTTAGATTATAATCCCGTAAGCTACAACTGCTGGGAAGCCAATAACGTAAGCATGCTGATAATGTCAAGCTATTAGCAGTCATTTGAAACTCGTAAATTCACGTAGAAAAAAGCGGAAGAATTTTCGGGAGAGAAAACCGATACGGGCAGTGAAGTGTACACGTGGTGGAGGAACAGTGATTTTTAATATAAATACGTTTTTTAATGTTACCACGATTTTTGATATTGCCATGATTTTTAATGTTACTATTAGTTTTTTAATATTAATATGATTTTTAATATTATCACGCGCGATTTTTAATATTATCGCAATATTTAATATTGTTTTAACAAGTTTTAATATTACCATTATTTTTTAATGTTAATATGATTTCTAATATTGCCACGATTTTTAATATTAATATTATTTTTTAATATTAATACGATTTTTAATATTACTACGATACTTAATATTACTATTATTTTTTAATATTACCACTATGTTTTAATATTGCCACGATTTTTAACATTAATATTATTTTTTAATATTACTATGAGTTTTAATATTGCCACGATTTTTAACACACATTAATATTATTTTTTAATATTACTATGAGTTTTAATATTACCGTGATTTTTAATATTACATTTATTTTTTAATATATCACTATTATTTTTTAATATTACTATAATTTTTAATATTATCACGATACTTAATATTACTATTATTTTTTAATATATTACCATTATGTTTTAATATTACTATAATTTTTAATATATCTACGATTTTTAATATTATCATGATTTTTAATATTGCCATGATTTTTAATAGCGCCACGATTTTTAATATTATCACGATATTTAATATTGGCACTGTTTTTTAATATTACCTTTATGGTTTAATGTAACTATGATTTTTACCATAACCAGTATTTTTTAATATTACTATGATATTTAATATTACCAAATATTTTTAATATTAAATATAATACTAAATATTACTCAATATTACTTAATCATTGTTTTCTAACATTACTGTAACCTTTTAATATTTCATATATTTTAATGTTACTATGATATTTAATATTGTCACGTTTTTTTTAACATCACTATTAACTATGACTTTTTTAATTTTCGAGAAATTTCGGAACTAGCGTATATCATCTTCAGCTTCCAGGAATTATTTCTTCGCGAGAGATAATTCCTTATCGGCAAGCCGTTATCGCGAGTTCGATATCCGTGGCCTTACCGTTAACACTAGCTCGGCCTAGGTTCACAGTGGAAATAGAACGGATCGAGATCCGATCCTCGGGTCGACCCTAAATTTTTCTCACGATTATTCACATAACACCCTAGAAATGTTTGCGGTGCACGTTTTCATTCATGTGCTGATCCCATTATGTAATGGCGTACGTGACATAATAATGCGAATTTCAACACGAACCGCGGAATCGTCGAAATTTTGTTGACGTAACGTTGATCACCGATAACCTTGACTTCGACCAAGTTTTCCCCACGCAGCACTTTTGAAACACTTTCCGGCAACGTATGCTACACTTCGGCGTGGTGATTTCTCACCGGAAGAGAGAATTTATCAATTTTTATGTTACGAGAAACTTTCAAAGGGTGTGATATTAATTGTAGTAGATTTTTAATTGAAATTCGAATTGTAGTAGATTTTTAATTGAAATTCGAATTGTAGTAGATTTTTAATTGAAATTCGAATTGTAATAGAATTTTAATTGAAATTCGAATTGCAATAGATTTATAATTGAAATTCGAATTGTAATAAACCTTTAATTGAAATTCGAATTGCAATAGATTTTTAATTGAAATTCAAATCGTAATAAATCTTTAATAGAAATTAGAATTGAAATAGATTTTTAATAGAAATTTGAGTTATAATAAATGTTTAATAAAAATTTCAATTAAAACAGATTTTCAATAGAAATTTCAATTATAATAAATTTCTAATAGAAGTAGAAATTTTAAATTATAATTTTTAATAGAAAATTAATTATTTCTGGCTACCAGGTCTTTCGAATAGTCACTTGTTATTGTCATTTTAAATATAAAATTCGCCCGGGTAGTATTCCACCCAGCTATCCCCCACCATCCTACTCTATCGAATCGTAACAAATAAAAGAAAGAAAATAGAATGAACCAAAAGAAAGCTGTAATTTCGATAAAATCTTGGTCTAAAACGTCCGAGCCCTCCTAAATGTACAAAAATACCCGAAAACCGCTTTAAATTCTGGCTTACTTAGCATACACGGCTGTTTTTCCCGAAAACTCGAGATATAAATATCCTCAAAAAAGAAGTGCACGCAAGATAATTCAAACATCCGGAGTCCTGTGCGTCACCGTGCCGAAAAACAGCTGCAGGAATCTTCCATGGTAGCTGTCCAGGGCTATTTCCAGAGCTGGCCAAATTTTTAATTTTGAATAATAAAGAACAAAATTAGAAAAATCAAATTCACGCGAATAAAAAGAAAAATTCCGTGTTTGTAAAAGTTACAGCATAGAAAAATTGTTGACAAAAGTTTGGCCAACTTCGAACAACGATAACTCTGCGAAAAATCCACGTAGGACGGTAAACTCTTTTTTCAAATTAGAGCTCGAAATCTCTGCTTCGAGACAGTTTCTCTGGATTTCAAGTTTGACGCGCCGTCGCCACTGTGTGACTCATTAAATGTAACCATAGAAAAATCCTTTCCATGGAACTGACGTATGAGATTGACTTCAAAGTGCTGTCACTTTGCAAAAAAAAGATCGCAGCCGAGTCTCATTTTTTTTTTTAATTAAAAGGGAAGAATCGAGCTTTATCTCGCTGCAAACGGCATCCCCGAAGAAAATTTTACAAACTCCGTGCAATTCGTCGAACTTGGCAATTTTCAATATGACAAGCATGTCTTCGCATTTAACGGTTGCGGTGGTGAAGGTGTGTCTAACTTAAAATCGAGAAATACTGTCGTAAAGTGGAGGTTCCGAGCTTTAATTTAAAAAAAGAATCATCATCCTACGATGATTGTGCGCGGAGTTATCGTCGGTCGAATTTGGGCAAGTTTTATGCTATTATATACTTTTCTACAATTTTTTGGGGACTGTGTATACATTTTTAATAATTATTATATATTTATAAAATCGATTGAACACGCTGTCTCAGCTTCTTCCGATCTCGCAGGACCCTCCCCCCTTTCCTCTTGCTTCGTCCCAGAAACGCAACCCGCGGCGAACGGTGGGCGTCGATTTTTTCGCGCGCGCGCGCGCGATATCGAAAAAAACGGCGCGCTCTACGCACGTGTAAACGTCGCCGTGCCGTCGAGATATGCAAATACAGGATCGCGGGTTCCTGTTACACTCTGGTGGAAAAGCAAAAGGTCCTAGCCATTAGCGGCGATGCGACGCGGCGATGCGATGCGAGGATCCACCGGCGAGGATCTTTTTCTCGTTTCCAGCCGCCGGTTTCTCCGACGACCGGCCTTCGACTCGTTTCTGCGAACCCGGAGCTTCGCCTAACGCCCGAGTTCTAACAATTCACGGCCGTCTTTAAGGCGTCCCACGGTGGCGAGCATCAATAACGACATTCTTCTGGTTTGGGGTTGTATTAACTATTGTACGTTCATTTTATTTTACTTTTTTTTCGATATACATTAATACAGAATTTATAATTATTTTATTTTATTATTTTTCAATATACGTTAGTACAAAAGATATATTTATTTTACTTTATTCTTTCCAATATACATTAGCATATGATTTATATTTATTTTATTTTATTCTTTTCAATGTATGTTAGTACAGAATTTATATTTATTTTACTTTGTTCTTTTCAATATATATTAGTACAGAATTTATATTTATTTTATTTTATTCTTTTCAATATACATTAGTACAAAAGATATATTCATTTTATATTATTCCTTTCAATATATATATTAGTACAGAATTTATATTTATTTTACTTTATTCTTTTGAATATATATACATTAGCACAGAATTTATATTTATTTTATTTTATTCTTTTCAATATACATTAGTACAAAAGATATATTCATTTTATTTTATTCTTTTCGATATATATTAGTAAAAAAGATATATTTATATTACTTTGTTCTTTTCAATATACATATATTAGTACAAAAGATATATTTATTTTACTACACATATATTAGTACAGAATTTATATTTATTTTACTTTACTCTTTCCAATATACATTAGTACAAAGTTGACTGAAAATAAAATTTTATTATCGTCGAGAACCAAATTATAATTGGGAATGGCCAACGCGAAATATTCTTGCTTGCATGAAATAACACTGTCTACGACATACCGAAAGCATTAATGACTCTATTATTGTCGCGTGTTGTCGATTCCCGAGGGGATGGGCTCACGTTTCACGTCACGTGGGCGTGTGTCTAGGTGACTGGTTTGGAGACAATGAACGCATTATTAGCACTTCTGTATCTTTCTCGAGAAAGCGACATGTGTCGGGGGAGACCAGTCGGACGAGAAGTCTGATCTCGGCCCGGTAATTAGTTAAACAACCGGATTTATCGGGGAGCATGCGAGGTCAATAACAATAAACGGATTATCTGGACCTCGATTGTTCGCACCTCGATTAATGCTAAAACATTGAATTAAAAATAAAATACAATGAATAAAATAAAATAAAATGAAATAGAAATAAAGTAAAGTAAAATAAAAATAAAATAAAATAAATTAAAATAAAAATAAAAATAAAAATAAAAATAAAATAAAAATAAAACATTGAGGTTACCATAATTTTTTAAACGAAGTAATCTCTGTTCGATAATATCTTGTTGCAAGATACATTCGAAGAATATGTAAGAGACGAATAAACCGGTCGGACGGTGTCACCGGAAACGGTAAGAAAAACTGTCTGCCAAGATGGAGAATCGTTTTCATTTTTCCAGGCACACGTTATCGAAGTCGATCGTTATATTCAGCTTGTAATTGTTGGACTTTGAGTGCAATCTGTCGCCGCGCACGCAGACAACTTGGTGCCACCTGCTGAGATCCATTGCGACAAAGAAAAAAAAGCGGTCGCTCGAGAAAAAGCTGCGATCGAGATTTATTTCGTAGATCGGACAAGCGTCACGGCAATGTCTCGGCTTGTTAGAGATCGGCCGCGAGTATTCTAATTGACCCACACTCGCGGTGTACTGCGTCGTGAACACGTAAATAATACATGAATTCGTAATGCCGGTCGCGGCTTTGCTAAACTGTTGTGGGAGATCGTTCGTCGTCGCATTATTCGGTAACGAACGACGCCGCGTTTCGAGATGTTTGCGTAACAGCTTTTGTGAACGCGGCGCTGGCGAGTCTAAAGAACGGCTCGCGCTAACGTGACGAGTCATATGGCGAACCTTTGCCCCGTCGTCAATCAGTTTTTGCGGCAAGTAGAAACATCGACGCATGGTCGGACGCGCGCTGGTCGCGCACCTGTCGCGCGAGGCGTCGATCGCCGCGGGAGCGATCGTGGTTCGATTCTGCGTTGCACGAATATTGAGCGCCGGGAACGAATGGATCGAAAAACGGCTAATTGTCACATGGTGAACACCGCTGAGTAACATTTGCCACTCTCGATTTCATTCGAATCGAATTACTTTAATTTTTCAATTATATTTTTAATAATAATAATACGTATACCGATCGCGACGAAAAATATTCCTTGGAAAGATTCCTCGAGCGATTCGAAGCAACTTTTTTCTTTGCGAAAATCGTCTCCGACGCTCTGTTGACGAGTTATTAGCGAAAAACCTGGGACCAATCGGAAAACGAGGGGCGTGGCGAGAACGAAGGTGGGCGGAGCACCGAACGTTTTTCCTCGATAACTTGTTAACGAAGCCATGTAGAACATTGCCGCAGAGGAGAAAGTTTCGTAAAATCGGCTCAGCAATCCGCTGCTCCAAGAGTTTACGTTTCTATTAGTTGAATATATTTATAGATAATAGGAAAATATTTATTTAAATGATACCAATTATATCGATAGAAAAGTAAGACTACAACGTAGTTATTAATTTCTTAAAAAATTCATTGGAGAAGCAAAATTGCGGATTCTTTAATGGACGCTGCACGTCTATATCCACGCAGAGGGCAACGCATCCGGAAAAATGATGTCGACCGATTACGCGAATTCACCCGTGAAAAGGCGGTCGATCGCCGCACAAGAAGCTGCACTGTTCAATGGGAATTATCGATCAATTAATTCCCGTCAGACAGAGAACAGCCGCACGCTTGTTCGATTATGCGAGCGCGCTGTTGCGGCTAATGGAGTGTTAAAGAATCCCCGATAACGCCGGTCCGTTAGAAGTCACTGTGCCATTTGCAAAGTTTATCGCGCACTTAGCTCCCCCGACAATTGGTTCACGCAATGACAACTCTTCCGAGCGATAGTTTTTACAAGTTCACGGCTCGTTGCGCTGCGACGATCGTGCCTTGATTAGATCATTCTGGCTCGTGGAGCCCGACGAAATGTTGATGTTTTGCAGCGATAGGGAAATTCGGTCATAAATGTTCGGTCACGAAGATATATAGTTGCAAGGATATTCGGTCATGAGAATATTCACGAAGAATATTCGGTCACAAGAATATATTCAGTCACGAAAATATTCGGTCACAAGAATATATATTTGGTCACGAAAATATTCAGTCACAAGAATATTCGGTCACGAAGATATTCCACCACGAGAATATTCGGTCATGAGAATATTTGGTCATGGGAATATTCGGTATCAAGAATATATATATTCAGTCACGAAAATATTCGGTCACAAGAATATATATATATATATATATATATATATATTCTTGTGACCGAATATTTTATATATATATATATATATATATATATTTGGTCACGAAAATATTCAGTCACAAGAATATTCGGTCACGAAGATATTCCACCATGAGAATATTGTGGGTCACAAGAATATTCGGTTACAAGAATATATATATATATATATATATTCGGTCACGAATATATTCACCCGCAGAATAAACGATGTAACGTCGAACCAAACGTTTCGCCAAACAGAATGGAATGTCGCTAATTAATCGCCAATTAATTGAACTTCGAGCTTACGCACGCAGGGAAAAAATTTCACAAAAATTAGCCGACGTTGTTACAAAGCCATAAGCGATTTAACGATCACGAGAACGCACCAGGTTTTATTCGTTCAACTATGTATTTCACAGATCGAATCGTAAAGACTGTTTTTACCGAAATCAGTGCTTGTTCAGTGGAATCAATAACGAGCGAGCGATTAGCGTTCCGAGTCGTTCGTCCAATCTACATTTATTCAATTGGACACGATGCAACTTATGCGGTTTTGCTGATAAACAGTGCCATCAACTATCTTTTTTCTAGAGGCACATTCAATTATTTTCTTTCGGTCATTTGTATTATCGAACGGCGATGGTCGTTCCGACGATGATCGTTCCAACGATTTAATGAACTCCGCGCCGAGGTCCCGATAAATAAATAAATAAATAAATTGATCGATGATAAACGTAATTGGCTTTTATACTTCGTCGACGAAACGAAGACGACGTGAATTTACTTCTAATCGATCGCTGATTGATTAGATCTAGACGATTTTTATGTATTTCGAGTTCGCCGATTTCAAGGCGATGGCACCCACCGCGCCGCGCACCTATTCATCTCGGAAAAATATCGATCAGCTCCGGAAAACATTCCAGCCGACCCACGTGGTCGTGTAATATCGTCGGTGAATTGTAAATCGTGACGATTAGCTCGCGTTCGCCAGGCGGGTTTGATACACGGCGACGATGCGAAAAAAAGGTCCTCGATCATTTGTTACAATTTGCGTAATCAACGATTTCCGGTCATTTTCTATAACAGCCACGCTCGGTGCGTTTTTTTCCGTTCCCGGTTCGCGGAAAACAGCTTTGGTATCGATGCGACAAGATCGTTCCGGCGACGACGCGAACGCGATTGCCATACTCTCCTTGAACGATACGCGTTTTATTGTTTCGTTGCATTGTTTTGTGAAGTGAAACTTTTTTCCGTCGTGAGATTCCGGGGCGAACGATTCGAGCCGTTTAGAAAGAAATCTCGCGATTCGCGAGAAATACATCGTGGTTTGCGAATAATTATGCAATTTAGCTTCGTGATTAGCGAATTTTTGTTCGAATTTTTCCTCGTCGGACAAGTAAAAACTAAAAACTTATTATGTCATGAAAATATATTTTATATATTTTAAATATAATATTTGTATATATTATATACTATTATTTATGTATTGTATATCAATAATCCTAATTTTGAATAAGTCTGTCAGTAATTCTAATTTTGAATCAATCTGTCAATAATTCCAATTTTGAATTAGTCTATCAATAATTCTGATTTTTAACGAGTCTATTAATAATTCTAATTTTGTATTAGTCTATTGATAATTCTAATTTAGAATTAGTATATCAATAATTCTAATTTAGACTCAGTCTATCAATAATTCTAATTTAGAATCAGTCTACCAATATTTCGAATTTGGAATCAATCTATCAATAATTCTAATTTAGAATTAGTCTATCAATAATTCTAATTTAGAATCAGTCTATCAATAATTCTAATTTAGAAGTAGCCTATCAATAATTCTAATTTAGAATCAGTTTATCAATAATTCTAATTTAGAATCAGCCTATGATTAATTCTAATTTTGAATCAGTCTATCATTGTCCCACCTCGTCGGGAAAATAAAAACTAAAAACCGATTATGTTATGAAAATGTATTCTATATATTTTAAATATAATATTTGTATATATTATATGTATTATCTATTATTATTTATGTATTATATATTACACATATATTACAGCATTAAAATTAAAAAAACGATCCAACAATCCCCCGAAGCACAGCGAATCGCAGTCAAGTTTCGAATCGCGGTCAGTTTTTTGGTGGAACGTAGCACCGGGGCGCCGGTCTCGGATAGTCGAAAAAAAATAAACACTATAATCTCTGTTAATTTGTGTCGAGCATTGCGAAATCGGCCGTTTTCAGAGGCAACGAGAATGTGCGAGCCCGGTTACCGGTCTGGAAATTACCTAAGAACGTGGCTAAGGTAAATTGCCCGCCATAAGGAAGGCCAATTACCCACTTCGCACAATACGACCATAACCGCTGCAGGCTTCGTTCTTCCTTTTTTTCACTATCAAATTCACTTCCACGGTGCCATGCAAAATCGTCGTCGTCCGAACTGGTCGCGCGAAAGGAAAGCGGACGATGAATTTAGAGGTGGTTTAGAAACGATTATGTTTCCATGCGGGGCACTGGTTGTCACGGTTCTAATTGATCTGTCAGTAATTCTGATTTGGAATCGGTCTATTGATAATTCTAATTTAGAATCAGTCTATCAATAATTCTAATTTCGAATTCGTCTATCAATAAGTCTAATTTAGAATCGGTCTATCAATAATTCTAATTTAGAATCGGTCTATCAATAATTCTAATTTATAATCAGTCTATCAATAATTCTAATTTATAATCAGTCTATCAATAATTATAATTTTGAATCAGTCTATCATTTCCCCGATTTTATTTCTATTCGCGATAACTCATAAACTGATTAAATAATTATCACATAAAAATTCTAGTAGATTAGAAATAGCAATTAATTAAAGCCAGTAGTTACATCAAAGTTCTCTAATTGTTACACCACGATGTTTGTGCCCCTATGACAGGAATGAATGGCGGAGAAGTAGGGCGACCAATTAAAATAATTCGGCCAATTAAAATAATTAACTCAAAGAAATAGTTGCTTACGCAGTCGCAGTGTCGTGCCAATCATGCAAACGGTTTTTCTCTTCGGTCAAATTCCACGGTACAGTAATTATGCATAAAGAGCAGTCATAAGTCATTATCAATATTAATTGATATGGTCAGTGATGTAAATGATAGGTATAGCGATCGCGATAGGATAGCGATTCGCTTCGATTTCTTTCGTTCGAGATCGTGCGTCCATCCAGGCCTGTCCACGGAAACGATTAATAGCGCGGCAAAACGGAGCTGTTACCGTGGCTAACTATGTCGGCACAATTATGTCGTCTGGCTCGACGCCGCAAAATAATACCGAAGCGTCTAGGAAAAGAAATCGGATCATCTTCTGAAATTTCTGTGAAAGCAGGCCGCCTCTCGCTCCGTGCAACTTTTTTTCTAATTGTTCGTCCGGCAACGTGTATTAATCTGTCCGCTGTTTGATTCGTTGAAAGTTGCTGAGTTTACTCATTCGTTTCAATTGTTGTTAATTGTAGCCAGTTGAGAATGTTGCAAAAGTATTTTTATAATTAATATAATTAATGGAAGAATGAAAGATTAAAAATAAAAATATCAGGTAAATGCAACAGTATTGCAAATTTAATTGCTGTTTATTCGAATCGCTATTAAAAAACCGGAAAACCGTTGTATAATTTTTTTAAAACGAGTTTAGCAACAATGTTGCAACTTTAATTGCTACTTATTCCAATAATTATTAAAAAAGAGGAAAATTTTTGTACAATTTCTTAAAATTAACTAGGGCAAATTTAATTTTGCACTGGGATTTACAGTTTATCAACAATATTGCAAACTTTAATTGCTACCTATTCCAATAATTATTAAAAAAGAGGCAAATCTTGACACAATTTTTTGAAATGAACAACGACAAATTTAATTTTGCACAGAGATTTACAGTTTAGCAACAATGTTGCAACTTTAGTTGCTACTTATTCCAATAATTATTAAAAAAAAGAGTTAAATCTTTGTAGAACTTTTTTTTAAATCAACGAGGACAAATTTAATTTGATTTTTCACTGCACGGACAGTATTCGAGGCAGCCATAATCTCTTCGAAATTTGGACCGAACGGCTATCACGGTATAAAAATAATTTCTCACTTACGGAACCATTTCGATAACCTCGCGTGATGCAACATCTTCGTCGGAAGCTGCCTCGATTCGAACACTTGAATTGTAACGCGATGCCGCGGTGTCTTGGAACAACGTTCGCTGAAAACGACAACTGATCCCGTAGGCGGACGTTTTTCGTCGGCGACCGTACGTGCACTGAACGCAGCGGATGAACTTGTTGTGAATCCATCACTTTTCTGTTTCTTTTTCCTCGAACGAGTCTGAAATCGCTGGGGTGATAACCAGTTGCCAGTAGGAGCTGATAAGCAGTTGGGATTGCTCGCCTAAAGACTGGCCTATCGGCCAGAGTGCTGGATGGAGATATCGTGGAGCGAGGCGGTTAACTCCGCCGTTGCTGGATCATCGACGGTTATAGTGAGTTTTTCGGTACGGAGGATGTATTGGGAAATTCAACGTATGCCTGAATATACAGGGTTAAATTATGGTACCTTCGGGAAATGAGGGATTCCTGAGGTCATTTGAAGCAACTTTTTCCTTTGCGAAAATTTTCTACGAAGCTTCGTTCATGAGTTATTAGCGAAAAACACTGACCAATGAGAGGCGCGCTCGGCTGGCGCGGAGCCCGGTTCCGCTCATTGGCTTGGCCGCCGCGCGCCAAGCGAGCGCGCCTCTCATTGGTTAGTGTTTATCGCTAATAACGCGTGAACGAAGCCTCGTAGAACATTTTGGCAAAGGAAAAAGTTGCTTCAAATGACTCGTAATTTTGAGATACCCTGTATATTAATATAAATTACTACATAATATCAATTCGGTAGAAGCTTACATAACTAAGAATAAGACTGCATACTGTCATACGTATAGTACTAAATATTATATATTACCGTATATTATCAGAATGTAATTGTACATATTATCGTTATGTTTTTTATGACATTAAAAATTGATTGCCCCGACAGGAAAACTGTCAAGTATGTTATATACGCCGTTCTATTGAATGATATGTACATTTAGAATCCACGAGCCTGACACGCGCTGATTGACATAACTGCAGCTATTCTAATCTTCGGACTTCTTTGGCCATGTTTCGTCTTCGTTACGAAAGGTTTCTCCGCAGTTCAAATTGTTTACATCTGGAGACAGCTTATCTGTCCGTGACGATATTGTTGACATAGTTCCCAATAGGATCGAGTAACCAGATAACCAGAATTTTCGGGGACTATGTACAGGGTGTGCGATTTGACCGTGCCACGGAAATTATACGTGTCGACTAATCGCTACAAAGAACACTTCAGCTTGAAATTATTTTATATGGAGCAGAACGTAATTATTAAAATATTACTTATTTTTGATAGTTCGGGCGTTATTTTTTAATTATTAAATGTGAAGATGCTTGTTGCGTTACGAAACTGATTGTTGTACAAAGTTTGTTATAATAGAAAATTATGTAATCGTACTACGAGATGAATTGCACTGCGAAGATAACTGTGCTGGAAGACTAATTGTAGTGCAAAATTTATTACACTAATTGTAATGCAAAGAGAATTGCACTGCAAAGCTAATTGGGCTGGAAAAGTTATTGTATTACAAGGCTAATTGTATCACAAAGCTAATTGTATCTCAAAATTTATTATACTACAAAACTATATAATTGTAATGCAAAGAGAATTGCACTGCAAAGCTAATTGTACCGGAAAAGTTATTGTATTACAAAGCTAATTGTATCTCAAAACTAATTGCATCACAAAGCTAATTGTATCATAAAGCTAATTGCGTCCCGAAACTGATTGCATCACAATTATAATTGTATCACAAAGCTAATAGCAGTAGAAAATTCATTATATTATAAAATTGTGTGATGGCAATACAAAGTGAATTGCACTGCAAAGCTAATTGTACTGGACAATTCATTGTATCGCAAATACGATTGTATCACAAACTAATTGTGTCACAAAACTAATTGCATCATAAGGTTAATTGTATCTCAAAATTCATTATATTACAAAACTATGTAACAGTAATACTAAGTGAATTGCAGTGAAAAGCTAATTGTACTAGAAAATTCATTGTATCACAAAACTAATTGCATCATAAAGCTAATTACATCACAAAGCAGATCACAATACTAATTCTATCACAAAACTAATTATAGTATAAAATTCATTGCCCTACAAAACGATATAATCATACTAAAAATCAAATTCCACTAAACTTTACGCTTTAACTTACGAATCAATTTTCGACGAATAATCAACAAACAAATTCAATTGTCACAACTATGCTGATCCTAGAAAAAAAGAACTAAGTTAGAACAGTTCCCCGTGCCAGAGAAACCCGAAAATAATCACACCGAACGCGCGCGCGCGAGACAATAATTCAGCGGGCGTCTATGATCTCAAATGCACGATTTCTAAGCAATTCATGCCCTGAGCATAATTCATACCGGCGAAATTCAAACGTCCCAGTCGACGAATAAATCCCCGCGAAAAACCGGCTATTATTTTTCTTCTCCTAAAAAGGCCCCGTAGATCATTCTCGGCACGTGGGATCGAGAGATTACTGAATGCCATAATTCATATTCCAGAGTGAAGCCGATGCGCCGGAACCGTCGCGGGCCCCGAGAGTCATCAAGGTCACCTTGATACCGACCACGGAATGCGGTTCAATTTTCACCGTCACGACGCGTTGTTACATCTGTCGGACATGAAGCGGACGTCGATGACCCGTTGTGTGGCGTGACCCCCCACCGTAACAATAAATACTATCATGTTTATGTAGTTCGGGGGACGGAGGCAGATCGTCAACGAAACCGGCCTCTAACCAGGCCCCAAGGTCGCCCAGCGGTCGACGCACCAAACATTAGAAGATCTCGCTCGGTCGAGTTGGTTTTTTGTCGCGACATTTTTATGCATCCGCGCCGTTCTTATAGTCGCGCGACAATGAGTTGCGGTTGTCGATCCGCCGCTGTGAAATCTGCACGGTTATTTTCAAAGTCAGTCAGGAGATACCACTTTATCGTAATAAATCGTGTCCAGTAGATTAAGTGTGCGATCAGAGTGTTCTTTTTTCAATTCAGGCAAAGGTGAAGTACGTCGTTTACTTCAGTTAACATGCTTTCCATTTTTGTTGCACGGCTAATCTATATCTTATCGGGGGATGAGGAAACTCTGTGACCAGTGTACTTCCATTTGGTGGCGGCTGTTTACAAGCATATACCAGGGAGAATTGATTTTGGCGGAATCTTGAAAATAAAATTCTAAGTTGAAAGTTTAACGGACGCCCCCTTTGACCTCGTTGGTGGAAACGGTGTCGAATTATAATTTCTGCAGGCGACCCTTGACCGTTCTGGTAAAAACAGCCGCGAAACGAAATTTCATGCGAGCAGGGTTAGGTCAAGGTTAGGTTAAATGATATCTTTTGATCTCTCTGGTATGATACGATGATATATAAAAATTGTGAGAGATGTCTTTTCACCGCGTTTATGGAAAATAGCGATAAAATTATAAGTGGGCAGAGTTGGGTCAGGGTTAGGTCAGGATTAAGTTAAGTGGTGTCGTTTGATCTCTTTGATAGAAATAGTGACAAATTAAAATTGTGGGAGGTGTCTTCTCACTCTATTAATAAAAATAGCGTCGAAATAAAATTATAATTTGGCGGAGTTAGGTCAAGGTTAGGTCTGGGTTAGGTCAAGAGATACCTTTTGATCTCTCTGATAGAAATAGCGACAAATTAAAATTGTTTGACCGTCGACCACATTAGCATCGATAGCGTCAAATTAATAAAATTTTTTATTTAAATTATAATTTCAGAAGGTGTCCTTTGACCCCATTAATGCCGAATTATAATTCCAGGAGGTGTCGCTTGAACCATTTGATAAAATTACCGCCAAATCAAAATTATAAAATATATCTTCGCGCGCGCCACTTTCTGCCGAAATAGCATCAAATTAAAATAGTAAAAGATATCTTCCCCACCTTCTGCAGAAATAGCCTGAAATAAAAATGGTAAAATTTCAACTGAATGAACCTTTAATTGAATTAGTGTTGGAAGAGGTATACAATCAACCGTAATAAAGATTACGACGCACGGTAGTCGGACGAGCATCGGAAGTATTAAATTTCACGGTAATGTGTGCATATTCCGTATACTTCAACGAGTATGCACACGTTATGCTACAGTTTCCGACCCCCACCTCTTGATTACCGGTCGCGTTACCACAACCCCGTCGGCATGCGTCAACGACCGAGCCAATTGAAGGTCGTTTAGGTGATTCGCCGGTCATCGGATCGGTTTCGTTTTATTGAAAGGGTCCGGCGCGAGCGACTTGTAGATTCTCCCGCAATCGAGATAACTGTCAATGGCGAACATTTTTTACAGTCCTTGACGTCACTCTGCTCGTTCGACCACTTCGAGCGGATTATCGTCTCCGTCATGACACTACAACTTGGGCTGGAAATGCAAACGCTGTTTCATGAAATAGGGGTTGTCATTCTTGCGAATACTGCGTTCAGCTCTGCTGATTGGAAATATAGAACGACGGAGATGGAAACACGGCGCTTAAAGTGCTAAATAGCGTTCGAAATGATAGGCTAATTAATTATTAATTTTATCTCGACGATAATGCGAGAAACGCGACGTTGTTTAATTATAGGTAGAAAAAATTCGATTTTACTTTCTTAGAAAAATTATAGACATTTGTTTTAGTAATTGTTTGTTTGCTTTTTAGTAATTAATATTTAGAAATATTTAGTATTTATATTTGGTAATATTTGGCAATATTTAGTATTCGTATTTAGTATAAATATTTACTATTCGTATCTAGTTATATTTAGTATTTATATTTAGTAATGTTTAGTATAAATATTTAGTAGTATTTAGTATAAATATTTAATGGTATTTAGTGTAAATAATTAGTAATATTTAGTACAAATATTTAGTAATATTTAGTATTCATACTTAATTATATTTAGTATTTATATCTAGTAATATTTAGCATAAATAATTAGTAATATTTGGTATAAATAATTAGTAATATTTAGTATAAATATTTAGAAATATTTAGTACAAATATTTAGTAATATTTAGTATAAATAATTAGAAATATTTAGTACAAATATTTAGTAATATTTAGTACAAATATTTAGTAATATTTAGTATATATGTTTAACGATATTTGGTATCAATATTTAATAATATCTACTCCATAACCAGCATTTATTTCATTTGAAAAAAAATGTAAAAAAGAAATATTAAGCACTGCTACAATGCTTGAAAAAACTCAATATAAATAACCAAATGGTCTTCAAGTTCAAAATAAAGTGCTGCAATTTGCTTCTACTTTCACGTAGAAACGTGACCAAAGGAAATATTAAACATTGTTGCATACACTAAAATAAAATAAAAAACATTTATCTCGTTTCCGATTTTCTTCTACTTTCTCCTAAAAAAAAAATAACAGGCAGCAAATATCGAACATTGTTGCACGCCTAATGCATGACCGAGATCATTGACTCTGCGCTGGCCGAGAGTGTGACAAAATCAAAATAAAGTAAATGGACCATCGGCCATGTAAACATTCACTTTCCACGGTGTCCCAATAAGTCAAGCCAAGAAACGTCGAACGCTATAATAACACCTTCGGACAGCGTTGATTGCCGCGCGATTATCAGGCACCGACGCGGCCCTGCGAGATTAGTGCAGCAATATAGGCGATTAAATTTTCCGAAAAATAAGCCCGGCATTCTTGTCGCAGTTACCGAACCGCGTCGCCCAGGCCACGAGGATAACAGTTCGGCGTTTCGGGAAGGGGGGCGTGGCCTGTAGCGCGTCCGAACGTGTCGCGGCAAGCGTAGCTGTTCAATAGCGATCGTAAACAAACTGGGGACAAGAAAGGGTCGCTTCGTTGCCAGGGCCTAATGGCTTTAGTCATCGGCCAAGCGGACCGTCGCCGACGCCTTTTCCATCCTAAGAAACAGAAACGCACCTTTTACGTCCTAATAACACACTGAATCATCCGTGGAATTTGTTTCGTACGTCACGCTTTTATCGCCGACGCGTCGAACGTCGGTCGAACTACATTTTACTGACCCATAAAATGATTATTCGAGATTCTTACTGAATTCTTCTCGTTTAATTCGCATACTAAATTAGCCTTTCTAATTTTTAATTGAGGATGTTATTTTTAAGTACACAGAGCGCACACTTTGCAGCAATTATTCGGCTGTGAGATCTTCAGGCCTGCCAGAACAACGGTGCACTAAAAACTAACATAAAAATAGTTTTATTGAAAGAAAAAAATGCTTCAATATTGAAGGGAAAACGACTAATTTTTATTCAGGTTAGAATTTTCAAAAGGGTTGAAAATATTTTTCTTAATAAATAAAGAAAGTAGAAAGTAATTGATTAGACGCTTGAACAATGATTATATTGTTTTATCGTTATCTGTAGCGTTGATTTAATTGGTAAAAAAATCCAATTAGCATTGTTAAGTGTTTCACCGCGTTGAAAATAAAACGACAGCCGAGACGCGGTCGGAAGCCAACGTGAAAATAATTCAGGCCTAACGTAGACCTAACCTGTCACACCCTCACCTAATCCAGACTTAACTTAGACCTAACCCAGACCTAACTTAGACCTAACCTAGACCTATCTTAGACCAATTTCGATAAAAATGTAAATTTAATGTCAAATTCTATGAACAGAACAATTCTGCAGAAAATTTCCAATTCACTTGCAAACAAAAATCGTGAAAACTCGGCGGTTTGGAACGCGACGGCGACGGTCCGCTCGCGGATAAAAATCTCGGCAAGAAAGCCGACCAGCTCGACGCAATCGTGCGAGCTCGATCGGAACGAGAATCGTACCCCTCGCGCGGCCGAGTATCGATTATCGAGCCGGCTGGGTGCTCCGGTGTTTTTCCCGTCGCATTCGTCCAGTTTTTCTCCCGTTTAATCGGCAACCTTTTTGCCAGCCGCTATTAGACGTAACTCTCCGGCTGTTCTCGTTTCCGTTTCCCTCGAGCCGGGAGACGGACGCGAACGACTTGTATTTTTTTCTTCTCTCTCTCTCTCCCCCCACCGGATTGTTGTTCTTGGTGGGCGGCCCTAAGCGACAGCGTTCGACCTCTGTTCCACGTTCGCGTCCTCCGCGTCGCGTCGGCGCTGCTTCATCTTCTTCCTGTCCTCGGCGGTTAACTTCACGCCTGTTCGCAACGAGACGCAATTTACTTTGACGTGAAGTAAGCAAGCGAACCGGTTCGATATTAATTTAGGTTGCAAGTCATCCATCTAGGCGAACCGAGCAATTAGCGACACGGAGAAAAACAAACGGCTCGCGATCTTGTGCCGATAGCGTGCCGTTAACAAAGCGGCCGTTTTCGAATAAATGAAAATAATAACGCGATTAACGCGACGGCACGTTGAAGGAGAAACGTGAAACACCGGGTTGCCCTTGCGTGGCTTTTTCTTGGTAAATCGATGTAATTATTCAACAGTGCGCCGATTGGAAATGCATCGAGAAATCCGATAAAATTGAATAAATTATTTTATGGAAATTATACGGGAAATTATTTAATTTATTTGATCAAATAAAGGACGCACGATTTAACCGTGCCGATTGGAATTTTGCTTGCTCGCGTTTGGGGAAAAAAATAAAGGAAAAAGTAGAAAATAACAAAAATATATATAATTATATACTTTTTCCTATATTTTTATTATTGTTATATATATTTATTATATTATATTATATTATATTATATAATAATTATTATATAATTATATATATATATATATATTTCCTATATTTTTATATTATATACATAATTATTATTAATCATTAAACGTTTCCGATGATGTGAACTAATTTTGTTCAATTTTAAACGTGTCACAAGAAGAAATCAACTTTTATTTCTAGTAAATAATTCAAAAAGTAAGGAAAGCAAATAATTGAAATAATTGTGCTATTATTGAACAATACAAAATTTATAAGAAAAAATGTCCAATTGCAATTTAAAGCTGTGGAAGAATAAGAGTGACGAACTCGATATACTATAATTATTGAAAATAATGGTAAAAATTTCTGAGCTCTTGTTATCTGCGATAAATAATAAATAATAAATACTACTGCGATAAATAATAAATAATAAATACTACTGCGATACATAATAAATAATAAATAATACTGCGATAAATAATAAATAATAAATATCTACGCGGATATCTGCAATGTAGCAGAGATACTTTACCTGCCAAGCAGATCTGGCTGTCGAACGAGCAAATGCTTCTGCATTCCTCTTCCTCGGAGTCCTCCACGTCTACCCTCTGCCCCCTAATTTTACTCTTTCGCCTCGTTGCACCAGCCTTGCTGCTCTCGCTCCTCTTCGTTCCAATGGTATCCCTCGATTTCCCATCAGCCCTATGATTCGCCATTACTTCTTCATCTTCTTCTTCTTCTTCTTCCTTTTTCGTTTTCGTCGCGTCCTTTTTCCCCCGCTCACGTCGTTTCGGCGGCTTTTGCGCCAGAAGCATCACTTTGGAGGAATGTTAAGGAACAATCAATGAACCATAAATTCAGTACACGTTAGTGTGTTCAATTAATTAAAATGTTAAATGTAAATGTAAAATGTTAAATGCCAAAAAGTTTGAACGCATCGAAAGTTGCAAATATAGAGCAAGACTTAGCCAAAAACTAGCTTAGATCTAACTCAGACCTAACCGTGAGTTAACCTAGATCTAATACGGATCTAACCTGAGCTTATAAAGTTTAAACGCCTTGAACGTCGTAAATATAGAGCCAGACCTAGCCGAAAGCTAACTTAGACCTAACTCAGACCTAACCCAAAACTAAGTTAGATCTAACGTAAACCTATTCTAAGCTTATTAAGTTAGAACGCCTCGAAAGTCGTAAATATAGAGCAAGACTTAGCCAAAAACTAACTTAGACCTAACCCAGACCTAACATAGAACTAACCTAGATCTAAACGCCTTGAACGTCGTAATTCTAGATTATGTCTGCCTTAGATCCTCGCTTTTGTACTATTTCTGCAGTTTTCCATTTTATTACAATTATTGAAAGAAGAAAAATATTTTCAACCGATGGTAAAAACGTAATACGAAGACGTTTAAGAAGTGAACTAATTCGTCTTTATCGAGGACATTACTTGCACTCTCCACCATTTTCGAGACGCTGTCCGGCACGGTGGGCCACAGACAGCCAATGTGCCGCGGGTTAAGCAGAATCTCCCTGGTCTCCATTGTCGGCTTGATCCTTTTCATCAGCAGCTCCGCCATCGAGATTTCCTTCAGCACGTACTGCACCTTGTTCTTCGGCCTCTTCCTCCGGGCCCTCTTTTTCTTGCACTTCCGATTGCCGGCCTTCGCCGCCTGCGGCTGATTATCGTCTTCATCCTCGTCGAGGCAATCGAGCAGCTTCTTCTCCTTCGGCTTCTTGTCCTTCTTAGTCTTCTTCTTCTCCTCCTTCTTCGACTTCCTGTCCTGCTCCCTTTTCCACTGCAAGTACTTCCGACACTCCGGCCGATGTCTCATCCTGGTTGCGCGTCGACGGAATAAGCGATCTAGCCTAATCTTCCGGCATCGTCCTTCCTTCTTTAAATCGCGGTGCCATCGGTGCTGCAGCTTTCCGGTTCTATTGCTGTCATAGTGGATGGATCGATTTCTCAGTTTTTTACGGGTGATTCATGTTTGAGATGTTTCGGCTTCGGTCAAGTCGCCATGTTGCCTGAACTTCGACGAGTCTTCTCGACGGATCTTTTGTTTCTCGCACGGAGATCCGTTCGCAGTTTTCACGCCGCGACAACTGTCATTCTCGAAACGCGCGCGCTCGTCGAAATTGCAAGTAATTAAATCGAAAGTTAAATTTAAAAAATGTGCGGCAACGTGCTCTTCGAGTTCCAGGAAAGCGGCGCGCGCAACGTCCACGGACTACGGAATTAAAATCCGCGGACGACGGTAATGTGCTCGCGGTGGTAATCTTGGTTATGGTTGTTTACTGAAAACGTGGATAATGCTTCGTGAAATAGTCAATTAATATAATGAAATAGTTAATAATATTCGAATGGCAAATTGCAAATAGATGTTTTATTTTGTGCATGTGTTTTTGGAAAATAAAATATTTTGTTTGCTCGGAAGAATGTATTTTTGAAAGTAAAATATTTTATTTGTCTGGAAGAATGTATATTTTTGAAAATAAAATATTTTATACGTTCGAAAGAATGTATTTTTATAAATAAAATATTTTATTTGTTCGAAAAAGAATGTGCTTTTATAAATAAAATATTTTATTTGCTCGAAAGACAATGCACTTTTATGAATAAAATATTTCATCTGTCCGAAAGAAAGTACTTTCAAAAATAAAATATTTTATTTGCTTGAAAAAGAATGTGTTTTTATAAATAAAATATTTTATTCTTTCGAACAGCATCAGATAAACAAGATGGACAGAGCGAAGTCGGTGGTGGAGCTCGACAGGGAGAAGAAGGTGGAGTACAAGACGAAACTGACCTTGCTCGCGGAGTGCGACGAGATCGTGTCCGAGGAGACCGTGAACGCTGTCGGTAGAGTGACCGAGAACGTGCGCGCCGCGGACGACAATGCGCCCAGCAGCGACGAGCTCGACGAAGGTCTCGAAGAGCAGTACAAGGACCTGAACTTCTTTCTGGATCTGCCAGACGACACTTACTCGTTGACCGCGATCAGGCCGGAGCTGCCTACCTGCGTTCGATACGGGGTCCGCGCCGGACTAACTCACATCAACATGCCCAAATTCTCGCCTTTGTCCAGGGGACACCAGGTATATAAAGGGTCCGACTTGGCAGTTAATAGAAGATTTGAAATTGGTTTCACAAATCTGTAAAAGGCAATAATGATTAGAATGGTTTTGAAAGAATTGTTTTCGGTAATTGAAAATACAGTTGGCTCAATTTTCCTTTTCCTCAATTCAATTTTATTTGTTGCCATCTTCCTTCGTCTGGAGGCAAAACGAATTTTATAGCAGAATTTTTCTCGCATTTTCTATCATCTTGGGAACGAAATTGGACAATTTGGGGAGAGGAGACACGATTTAGGTTAAAAACTGAGGTGCAAGGGTGGAATAATAGTGTCACCTCTTTCCTAAGTGTCCATTTTCGTTTGCAAGTCGAAGGATAATTGGGGAGAATTTACTGAAGTACCGGAAGTTTGTTAAAGTAAATTCTCTGGAATTGTCCTGGACTAAACTGGACAGTTAGGGATGAGGAGACACAATTATTGGAGTCTTTCGGCTCGCAGCCTCCCAAATTGTCCATTTTTGTTTATAGGCTGAGGGAGAACTTCAGATAATTTACTGTAAAATCTCCCTAATATTCACGCTTAAATTGTGCAAAAAAACTGCCAGTTAGGGAAGAGGAGACACAATTGTCGAAGTCTCCCGGCTTGCGACTTCCCAAATTGTTCATTTTTGTTTACAAACCGAGGTTATCTATTGTACAGTAAAGTCTCCCTAATTGACGCTCAGATTGCGCAGAAAACTAGACAGTTAGGGAAGAGGAGGTACGATTATTAGAGTTTCTAAGCTCGCGGCACCCCAAATTGTCCATTTTTGTTTGCAATCCGAGGTTATATATTATACAATAAAGTTTCCCTAAGTGACGCACAAATTGCGCACCAAACCGGACAGTTGGAGAATAGTAGATACGATTTTTACAATTTTTGATAATCTACAGCTAAAATACCAATTGGCCTCCGCTCGCTTATATTCGAATCTCGTCTTCCCAAATCGTCCACTTTTGCGCATGATCCGAGCGCCAATTACAGAGAGTTCACTCTACTTTTCCAAACAATTCGAAACGTGCGCTAAAAATCGCCAGGAATCCACGACGTATCATTTCCCAGAAATCGAAGGCGCGTTCGCCCCGAGCCCAACCTCTCGCGATCCTCCACGCTCGGCTAGATCCGCAGTTTCGCAGTTATCTCCCGATAAAACTCGGTCCCCTATAATTCCGTTGATCTCGTGCAATCCGACGTCGATCGAGGAGCGATGATCGATCGCACGGTAATCACAGGGTGGAGCTACGGCGATAGCAGCGTTCGCAACGACGACGGTGTACAAGTCTCGTTGCTGGAACGAGGCGGTGATCGACCAGATAATCGAGGACGGGGATAGCTTCTACTGCGAGTCGTACAAGGAAATCAGCACGGACGACCGTCGGCTGTTGACGATCCTGCATCTAGGTAGGACCCTCTGCGTCCAGAACAAGCTGACCGTGAACGTGACGATCGAGGACGCGGCCTACGCTGGCAAGTTCCGCTCGTCGGAGCCGACCGAGCTGCACCTTGTGAAGGCGCTGGAGCTGTTCTTCAAGCGCTACAAGGCCGGGATTCTGTGCTCCTCGGTGCTGAACATAGCGCTGTGGAAGGACACGAAGTACTTCAACATCTTCGACGGGCAGGCGCGCAAGGAGAACTGCGAGCCTGCGGCGGATGGCCTCAGCGGCACGGCGAAGCTGTTCCTAGTTAGGGACCTGATAGGCGTCCTGTTCATCATCCTGGAGAAGAGCCAGGTGGGGAACGAGCCGTTCGTCCTCTATGCCATAGCCATCAGCGGCGTGGACCATTACACGAAGCCGATAGCCGTCGTGGACACCGAGAAGATCTACGCCCACGCCGTGGAGAGGCGACCCAGCAGCTACAAGGTTCAAGACAAGTACCGAGCGGTGCTCCAGGGCTCCTATCACATCATGCACCCGGCTCTGCCGGCCCTGGTCCGCGGCAGAACCCACATGATCATCGCGTTGGCCAGCCTGGTCTATTCGCGGCTGGTGAACGGCAACAAGTGGACCAGCGGGCTGGTGGACTTGATCTTCAACCAGTCGAACATATACTTCGTCGACTTGGTCCGCGTGCTGGACAAGGACCTGGCCGACCCGGAGTTCGAGTTGAAGATGGACGACGCGATGGGCGACGTGATCCTCGGTGTTTACTCGGCGAAGGTCAAGATTAGGACGAACGTGGTGCCTGGCTACGGGCAGAAGAGGGGGAAGGTCGCGTTCGACACCGGGTTTAGGGAGTTCTTCGAGTCCCAGGCGTGCGGCCTGCTCGAGATCAAGGGCGTCTACTACGCCATCTGGCGGCACGACGACACCTACTACTACATGGACCCGTACGCCTGCGACGACGAGGGCTTCAGGTCCGGCACCGCCGAGATCGACGGGTCTTACAAGCCCGGCGAGGCCGCCTGCGTCACCATGAACAGCTCCATCAACCAGGTGCTAGAGACCATCATGGAGAACACTGGGAGCAGGGACAGGGATCCGTTCATCATTCATGGCGTAAGAGTGCTTTACGTAAAGACCGGGGTGACCCCTGGCGGGCCTTTGGAGTACGTCATCTACCGGGAGAAGGGTACCAATCGCAGGCCCCAGGCCCCACCGGTAGCAGTCGCTGCTAAGTCCCTTGGCAAGATAGACGAGGTTCCGGACATGACGCCGACGATCAGGCCGCAGCTGCTGAGGCTGAAGGACGCGGTGGTCCAGGTGCCGCCGTTGATGAAGGAGGCGGAGATGTACATGATGACGGACGAGGAGCCGAGGAGCTACGTGATCCTGCCGCCTGAGGAGGAGGAACCTGTGCAGGAGCTTGGTGAGGAGGAGGAGGAAGAGCTTGAGGCTGGCAGGAAGGACTGGGAGGAAATGGAGGAGGAAGAGGAGCCCGAGAAGGTGCCCGAGGAGCCACCTGTCCAGAGAGTCATCCGAGGCTACAGGAAGGTAGGGCCTTACCGGCTGGTGCTGCAGGGCTCGAAGAACTGTCTGGATGATAGCTTCGAGGTTAGATCCAGGGGCAAGCAGGGCCTGATGGCTGCGCTGGTGGCTATAGCCTACAGGTAACTTAAGGTCGCTAGCCTAACGAAGATGAATAACCTTAGTAGCAGAGTCTCACGTGTTGCTTCCTGTGTTCTAGGAAGCTGAAGGACCCTAAGCGCTGGAGGAACGTGGACGTGGACCAGCTGATAGACGTCGGAGACAAGACGTACGGCGAGGTGATCGAGTGGATCCGCAAGGGCAGCCCCGCGATGGCCGATAAGACGGAGGCTGCCGAGGGCGAGGAGGAGGAGGAGGAGCTGGAGGAGGGCGAGGAAGAGGAGGAGGAGAGGCTGCAGCCTGTTCCTAGCCACCTGGACCTGGGCATGCTGCCGGCGCGGCTGAAGTTTGGGGAGAACGACGTGATCTTCAAGTCGAAGATGGACGTGATCCGTGGGGACGCCGCGCCCCTGGCCAATCTGGCGGAGGCCCTCGAGTGCTACTTCAAGAGGCACAGCGAGCTGCTCTTGGAGAACAAGCGTCTGATCTACGCGGTCTGGAAGGACAACGAGTGCTACTTCCTCTTCAACCCGTACGGGAGCGACGCGGAGGGCTGGCGCCTTCGGGACTACCCGGCCTCCTTCGCAGTCCTGGGCAGCCTAAACGAGCTGGTCACCCTGCTCCACGGGGTCATAGAGTTCAACGAGCCCGCCTTCACCTTCCACTTCGTCTCGCTGGACTCCATCCAGCCCGGCAAGTACGCGACCGAGGTCGAGGTGATGCCGCCGGGCGACGACATCGAGATGTTCAAGACCAGCTTCCTGCCGATTACCGACGATGACATAGAGAAGATAGAGGCGGAGCTGAAGACTGTCGAGGAGGAGGAGGAAGACGCGGACGTGATCGACGTCCTCATGGGCGAGGAGGAGGAGGAGGAAGAGGAGGAGGAGGAAGGCGCTAGGAGGCCTCGCGCCGGCCTCTTGGAAGAGGCTGAGAAGCCGCTGGTAGACCCTCTTCTGGAAGTCCGCGAGCAGGAGCAGCCGGACGCGCCTTACAGGCTGAACCTAGCGCTGCTCACCGCCGGGCTGAAGATCCCCGAGGAGACCGAGGAGGCGATGCAGCGGGTGCACGCGCAGAAGGCCCTGGAGAAGCTGAAATACGAGCACCCGCCGCCGTACGTCTTGCCGTCGAACAAGACGTTGACGAAGCTGCTCGAGGCAAAGAGAGCCAAGCGGTCGGTACCTTCGCTGGTGTCCAGGTTCTCGATAGACTCGAGGCTTGACGTGAAAAAGAAGGGCGGCTTCGGCACCTCGCTGTTGTCGAGGTCCACGATCGTAATGAGCGCCGGGACCGGCATCGACTTCTTGGTACCCTCGAAGAAGATCAAACTGTGCCCGAAGAGATACCTGTTCTCGCGGCTGCTGCCCATCTGCCTGATACCGATCAGGGCCATCGACGACATGTACATCCAGCACGACGGACCAATTGAGGAGGATCAGCTCGAGGAGACGCCAAAGCGGCTGGGTATGGTCCGAGAGGACCTACCCGAGGCACCGGTCGGGATCCGCATTCGGCCGGCCTTGATTCCCCTGGGCCCCATCATCCGGACTCCGGTTCCCGAGAAGAGGCTGGGCAGCTGTCCCGAGAAGAGGAGACGCAAGTGTTTGCTGTCGAAGGCGGACGCTGGCGACGCGCTGATGGAGAAGATCCTCTGCAACACCGAGGATCTGCTGCTGGAGCTGTTCTTCCCGGACTTCAAAGTGGCTGACCAGGTCTGAACGCTTTTGAAGATAGCTTCGTTCTCGGCACCGATTCCTATTTCTGATGTTATCGGCAGCTGCAGGCGGACGACAAGGCGCCGGACAACAAGAGCAAGATTTCACAGAAAGGGTCCGTGATGTCTCAGGAGGCCAGCACAGTTCGGACCAGGCCTGCGAGCTCGAAGAAGAGACAGAAGCATCCTGTCGGCTGGAAAGTAACGACGCCTGTCACCTTACTTCCTAGTCCTAGCCCTTCAGTCTTTTAGCGGACCTCTGCTGATCCTAGCAGAGCCCGGCTGAAGCTACTTAGACCTAGCTGATCCTAGCTGACCCTAGCCGTTCCTAACTGATCTCCCACCCGTTTACAATCCCAAGGTCACCGAGGATGGCTTCCGGATCCTGCTGGGCGACCTGTGCCTGGAAGACCGGGCATCGACCGAGGAGTGCCACTTCAAGTCCTGCTTCTTCGCGGCCTTGCTCTGCGTACTAGCGAAGATCAAGGTGGACCCGGACAAGTTCCGCGGGGACACGCTGGACCAGTTCGTCTACCTCGGCGAGAAGATCCACGGGAAGACCGGGAAGCTGCGTTTCAAGCCCTACAGATGGTTCCACCATGTGGAGATCATGCAGACGGTGTACAACGTGATCACGAAGCAGGCTGTGTACGCCGATCCGGAGAGCTCCGACAACGACGAGCTCGAGTACATCATGGACAGGTTCTTCGAGAAGAACCAGACGGGCATCATAGCGTTCGCCAATTCCGCCTACGCCTTCTGGGCAGCGAACGGGGCCTTCTATCTCTTCGACCCTTACTCCTGTGACGAGCTCGGCAACGCCGGCGAAGGCGGCTCCTGCGCCCTGATGGAGTTCTGCGAGCTGAACTCTTTGCTGGAGAAGCTCGAGGCGAACGTCGCCGAGAACACGAAGAGGCCTTTCCGGCTGTACACCGTGTGCATAGCCCACATGGAGACGAAGAGGCGGCGACGGAGACGCACGAGGAAGAAGACGTCCTGCGTGGAGAAACCTGAACTGGAAGAACGCGTCGAAGAGCCGCCGGAGGTGCTGCTGTCCCCGGAGTCCTCGGTGTCCTTGATAGAACAACCGGACTGGGTGACCGCCGAGTCGAGGACCAGCTTCGGGTACGACGCAACGGTCCCCGGCTTTGCGCCCATCAGGTTCTGCAACGCCTCGATGCTGGAGGTCACTGTCTTGGAGAACGAGATCACTGCCCCAGTGTTGGCCCCCTTCAAGAAGGTCCCGAGGATCACGGAGGACACGGACGAGCACGAGCTGGCGAAGACCTTGGTCAGGAAGAAGGTTCCCGACAGAAGGTTCAAGGCGGGCACGATGGTCGCGACCCCGCTGGACCTCTGCGTGATGGCCTGGTCCCTGATCCACGACCCCATCACGTGGTCGGTCAGGACGGTCAGAGGACTGTTCGAGACTGTACTGGACTATTCGTTCGACAGCCTGCTGGCGGCCGAGGACTCGACGGCCGCCGAAATGACCGACGGTCTGCTGAACGAGTTCGAGATCGGCAACTACGTCTTCAGGGCGGTGTTCGTGCCTCTTCATTACGGCACCCTGTACGCCACCGAAGGCTGGAATCTGGCGATGTCCCTGCAGAAGGTCTTTGACACTCCAAGCTACACCGGCGCCATCGTGACCTGCGGCAGGGCGCACCTGGGGACCATGAAGAGGGGGGAAAACCACTTCGCCTGGTGGATCGTCGCTGGTACCCAGAGCCTAAGGATCGTCACTGCCGCGGATATAAGGGAGTTTCTGAGGCTGGTCGTCAAGGTGATCGACCAGCCTGAAGAGGAGACCTTCGTGATGCGCGTGATCACGGTGTCCTACGCGCAGAAGGTGGACCCTGATTGCAGCGACACCAGAGGGCTCCACGAGCCCGTCGTGCCGGCAGCCTCGCTGCCCGAGATTCACAGGATGCCGACGGAGCCTTACGACCTGGAGGCTATCTTCAGGCCCACTGTGCCGGACTCCAGGCCGATATTCGTCCACGGGACGGTGGCCCTGAGCAACCGGGACGCTCTGACGGAGCCGCGGGTCAAAAGGTGCTACTTCGTCGCCGTGCTGGCCGTGATGGTGCAGAGGGACATCGTGCAGAGCCCCATGCCCGACATGGTGGACAAGGTCCTGGAGGTTGCCGAGTCGGTCTACAGGGAGTTCCCGGAGCCGAAGTTCCACACGGAACACATCCTGCGCAACGTCACCATCATGAACAGGATCTTCGACTTGCGGGACTGCGCGCTACCGCTGGCCCTGCTGACGGTGAGCCCGCGGACCGGGCGGAACGATTTCTACCTCCAGGTGAGGAAGCACCTGAAGAGGTACTTCAGGACGCACGCCAGCGGCATGATCCACTTCACAAACTGCTGCTACGGCTTCTGGTACTCGAGGAGCACCAACGCCTACTACTACATAGACCCCTATCCGTGCAACGAGAAGGGCAGGAGGGTGTCCTACGGCGGCAGGGCATGTCTCGGCATCTTTCCCGGGCTGTGCCAGATGGTGAAGAACATGTGCTTCAACCAGCACGAGGACACCACCGGCTTCTTCATCCACCGCGTCCACGTGGACTCTGTCAACGTGCCTCCGTTCGACGAGTTCAAGGAAGACCCCATCTGGTTGTATCTGGACTATCACTGGAACTTCCGGCACGCACCGGACATCGTCAAGCCCAGCGCCAAGAGGAAGAGGAGGGAGGAGGATGAGGAGATGAAGGACGAGGGCAAGGTGAAGCAGTTCTGGAACAACTACGCCGTGGAGGTGTCGAACCTGATCTATTCTGCCTGGGGCACCATAGGCGCCTACGACTCCAGGTTTGGGGATCGCGGCGGCAAGAACCAGGCAGCCATTTGTGTCGCCGTCTTGGCCATGCAATACCTGAGTCACCCGTCCAGGTGGGGCCCTGCCATCCTGGACTCAGCGGTGATCTGCGGCGATTCTTATTACACCGAGAGCGTCAGGGGCGCCGCGAAGTGCGCCAAGTACTACAACCACTTCAACCTGCAGCCCTGCTTCAAGATCTTCCCGCACCTCTGGGTGATCGACTTCAGGGAGGCTGTGTGCGGCACTCTATACGGGGCGAAGAACAAGATCACGCTAGCGGCTGCTCTGAACAAGGCCTTCGAAGAGTCACCGAATATTCTGGTCGAGTGCAACAGGGTCATTCTGGCCGGCTTGGCGGCTAAAGATGGTTTTTATATGGCGGATCCTGGATGGGTTGGCCCGCCGTTGTTCGAAAGGGATCATGGCGCCATCTACGTCCTCCGATGCAGGAACATGAACTGTTTGGTCTATGCTATGGTCAAGACCCTTAATACGAATAAGAGGATGGACTTCCGGATCACGCCCGTCGCGTTCACGTTCGAACAAGAGGACTTCAACTTCGTCGATGCTAAGAGCCTGGACACCAAGAAGAAGGTCTTCCTCGAGCCGCTTAGGACTAGCCCTGGGAAGAGCTTCGATCCTGGTGCGTTCGTTGTTCTTCGTGTTATTCAGTTTCTGCGTCTTCGTCTTCGTCAACTTCTTCAGCTTCTTCAGCTTCATCAGCTTTTTCAGCTTCTTCAGCTTCATCAGCTTCTTCAGCTTTATCAGGTTCATCAGTTTCTTCAGCATTTGTATCTTCATCTTCTTCATTTTCATCTTCTTCAGCTTCATTTTCTTCAGCTTCTTCTTCTTCATCTTCTTCATGTTCAGCTTCATCTTCTTCATCTCCATCATCTTCAGCTTCATCATCATCATCTTCATCTTTTACTTCTTCAGCTTCATCTTCTTCATCTACTCCATCTTCCTCATCATGTTCTTCATTATCATCGTCTTCATCATCATCTTCTTCATCACCTTCATCTTCACCAGCGTCATCTTCGTCAGCTTCATCATCCTCATCTTTATCTTTTACTACTACAGCTTTACCTCCTTCATTTTCATCTTCATCTTAATCTTCTTCATGTTCTTCAACTTCATCTTCTTCATCTTTCTCATCATATGCTTTCTCATCATCGTCTTCATCACGTTCATCTTCTTCGTCACGTTCTCCCTCACCATCCTCTTCACCGTATTTCACGCCGAATAACCTTCGCTCTCCTCAGGAACGCTGATCCCGGGAGCCGACACAGTGCCCGACCAAGACTCGTACTTGGTCTACCACAAGAACCTGTCTGCGGGCATCAAGCATGGCGATAAACTAGAGTACCCGGAGCTGCCGTCGGTCGAGCCGACCTTGAAGCGGGACGCCATGACAAGCGCGATGGTGAGCACCACCTGGCACTTGAACCTAGGCCAAGCGGACCCGCTGAAGAAGCCCGAACCGAAGTTCGACCCGTTGCTGATCGCCCACGACCCTGAAAAATGCGAAAAGCGGGTGGTCGGCAGTTTCGAGCCTCGAAGAACCGTTCAAATGTCGATCACCGACCTGCTGGCCGCCTGCGACGATTATCCGAGGGTAGTGGACTTCAAGAGCGAGAGGACCGTTCTCGACAAGCCCGTCGAGTGTGCCAAGGCGACCAGCTTCCTCACCGAGGCCGCGCGCGACGAGTTCAACGTCGTGACCAAGGACATGCGTCGAAGCGTCTACGCCACTTACAAGCATCGCCTGCCGAAGCTGAAGAGACCGCTCGCCGCGTCCATCACAGAGGAAGACGCCGACGCGAGTATAGCCGCGAGCCTAGGTGCAAGTGTAGCTGTGGATGGGGACGAAGAGATCGGCGATGTGCCTTACAACACCGACGCCACGGAGGGCACCGAGGAAGAGACCGGCACAGAAGTGGAAGCTACCACCGAAGATGATTAAGCGTGTCCGGATCGACGAGGCTAATTTTATTTTTTATCAGAAGGTCCGGTCGGTCGTTTCATCAATGTCCAATTTTTGGCGAACTCGTCGAGTCGATTTATTAAAAATTTACACGACGTTTCACTCGGTGCATTAAAACATGCTTCATGTTCGCGTTATCTTAGATCGATGCTTGAGATACGTTACCAGTCGTCGCGCATGTTGACGACAGCGTCGTGACCGTGATTGATGAAAGAAACTATCGTATCAGACGTAATTGTAGTGTTCTGATCGTTACGATGTGTTTCTTGCTTCCAGGCGTTTCTTGCGCGACGCGTGCGAACAAACTGCGCCGATTGGATCGACCGATAGCACGCTGATTGGTGCAATTAAACGTCGCGAGTGAATCAGCGGAAAACCGTTAGCGCATTTTCGTTCGTTTCGCTCGGCTCGAAAGACGATCGATCGGCTGAAATTGCTTTGGCGAAACCGGATCACCGTTCGCATCGGAATACGGTGCAAAAATATTGAGAGAAAAACTTCCGCGAGAAAAAATTACACCGCGTCGAAGAAGACTCTCCCGACCGGCCGTGTGTTGACGATATTTTTTCCTCATTAATTTATGCGGCCGATTGAAACCTGGGAAGCCGAGCCGACTGCGTCGGGAAACACTGATAGCGTTTGCATAAAGAGCGCTCGGGACGATAAAACTGGCACAGGTTGATCAAATTGTAATTTATTCGACATGGAACGTACAGATTAGAAACATCGACGTTGTGGACGGCAATCAATATTAAAATTAAAACTTTACAACGAAGAAATGATACACGGGATCGTCGGGCGACACGTGACACTGGTTTCTCGTTCGATGCATATAAAACGAATATAAAACATTAGGTGGACAGCGCGATAGAAATTCGGGTAGAAACGATGTTTGTAAATGGATCCTCGAAACGCTTGTAAAATCGTATAAGCATTAAGGCGTTTACAGATTAGGTCTTAACGATCTAAGGATACAAAGTTGATGGCGACACGCATAACTAACATAAATCGTTTTTGTCGTGTTAAACAGACAGAGAGAGGGAGAGAGAGAGAGAGAGAGAGAGAGAAAAGAGAGAGCGAGAGAGAGAGATTAAACTAATGTACAAAGAACACATAAAACACGCTTCAAAGCAGCTTGGATCGTTCTGATATGATTCGACGTTTATTTCGATTCTCGACGTCCCTTCTCGTATACGGACACATCAAAGGTAAAAACGCACTGTGCATTCAAGGTGAATCGAAGAAGGACGAAGGACAATATCGTTAACTGGCGCTTTAACATTAATTTCTCTTTTTATTTATTTTCTTTTTCTATATCTCTCGTCGAGTTTCAACTTTCGTAAAATTCGGTAGATTCGCATTTTATTAGTTACAAGTGCAATAAGTGGCCCTCCGAGGGCCTCGGTACACCGGGTATCCCAAAATTATGTTTCCGAGAAACCATGGATTCCCGAGGCGATTTGAAGCAACTTTTTCCTTTGCAGACATTTTCTACGACACACCGTTCACGAGTTATCAACGAATAAACAGCGACCAATGAGACGCGAGCACGGCTGGCGCCCCAGGCGGCCGGAGCCCGGTTGCGCCGATCGGCTCGGCCACCTAGCGTCGTGCCGGCGCCCTTCTAATTGGTCACTCTTTATTCGTCAATAACTCGTGAACGGTGCTTCGGAGAGAATTTCTGTAAAGGAAAAAGTTGCTTGAAATGACCTCGGGAACCCATCGGTGTCCCGGAAACGACACAATTCTCGGACACCCCGTATACCTTCGTATGTATTCACAGTATAGGAAGCAAACGTTTCAAGCGACTCTCAAACGAACAGCACGTATACATATACGATACGGACGTTACACTTAGTTGTTATTATTATTATTATTTAAATACGCGATAACAATAGTAACAATAAAATTTAAGTACATCGATCTCGTCTGAACCTCTCGCGACCGCTCGGTACACTCCGGGAAAATGTCGAACGATCTCCATCGTTGTCGAAGTTTCGCGGCAACGAATTCTCTATCAGCACAGAGACCTAATTAAGTACAAATTATCCGTCGCGGTCTCTGCACCGAGCTTCGCGTCCACTTTTCCATCTGCGACCGACCTGCGCCGCGATTAGGCCAGCTCGCGTCCGTGGTACACTTTCGCGAGGCCGCCGTGGAAAACGCGCGCTCGATTTCAGTCGGTCGCGACTAATGCTTACGGTAACGCGCGTATTTGTTCGGGCGCCTAACGCGCGGTCACTGTCGATCTCTTGCCTGCAAATTACCGCGCGAAATCGATCAGGAATTCGCGGCGCGTAGCAGCAATTTCAGCGGCGGAAAATACGGTCGATTCTCGGTGCGAACAGAGCCCGATACGTTCTGGTTTGATTGTTGTCGTTAGTTCGGTCCCGGGTTAGTGTCAAGGATTCGTTTGATTCGTATGAAACCCCCTTTTGGTTCTCTTCCCTTAGATTAATCAGCTTAATATTCCAAGTAAATCCGAATATACTACGCTAAGGAAACGCTAAAGCTAAGTCTACGACGCCGGATCCTTTTCAGAGAAATGCAACGGCGCGGTGAATCATTGGTCTCCAAATAATTCCTTGAAATCGACGTCGTAAGTTCGTCGCGATTCACCGTACTTTTACATTTCTTCACCCTTTGCACTCGAATGGCCGCTTTAGAAGATAAATGTTATATTTTAACCGATATTTTTTATTCGGCTTGAGAAATTCGTGTTTACTGTCGCACGTCTGCGCAAACTATTCTTTTCAGTGACCGAATTTTAATGTTACAGCTTTCCAGTTTCTAAAATTGCAGCACAAGTATACAGGATGTCTGAAAGTTATCGTACGTCCGGAAAATTAGATTGCTGAGGCGATTCGAAGCAACTTTTTCTTTTACAGAAATGTTCTTCGAGGCACCGTTCTCGAGTTATTGGCGAATAAACGACGGCCAATGAGAGGCGCGATCGCGCGGCGCTAGGCGAGCGCGCCACCTCATTGGTCCGTGTTTATTCGTTGATATCTCGTGAACGGTGCGCCGGAGAAAATTTTTGTAAAGGAAAAAGTTGCTTCAAATGACCTCAGGAATCTCTAATTTTCCGGACGATGATATACGATAATGTCGAAGTATAACAAAAAGAAAAAAAAGAACCGTGAACATCAGAAATAATTGCCAGAATGAACGTTCCAGTTGCCGCGCGAAAAAACAAGATCGAAGCGTTAACGCGCGAGCCGAATGAACCGATTTCTCGTTAAAAAAAATCTCGTTTCGGAAGAAAAAACAGCTCCGAGTGCGAAGAGTCGACGACTAATGGAAATAAATATATAAATTCGAACGTCGGGGCCGCGTGAAATGTGGAAAAGAACAATATTGGAATAACTTATCTTAGATCTACGGACTAAAAGATACAAGCTGAAAAGGATCGGCTAAATGAAACGGGTTCGACGATGGCTGAGTGGAGGATTAAATGTTTCTTTTTATCGTTTCAGGAGCTGCGCTTTCGTTTCGATCGCCGGCAAGGAATCTCTTTATTCGCTGGTGGGCGTCTGCTGTTCCTCCGTTGACTGCGGCTTCGTGTACAAAATCTCGGCGTACTCCGTCTTGTCCTCGTTCAAGCGGCGCGGGTTGCCGCCCTGTTGCTGCTGCGTCAGGTCCAATTCCGCGTAAACTATGCCAGTCTCGCCGGTCGACGGATTCGGCTTGTTTTCCGGCACGGCCGGCGACGTCTGCAGCTGTCAGAACGAAATCATTCGATTAAGGCACTCGCTGCTCCCATTAAACGGCTTTTTTGCGCGATCGGTTCTCGGAACCTTTGCGTAGTGGACGCGCGCGCGCGAACCAATAGACATTGGACCTTGTGGCTCTATGCAGATAAAGGTAGATCAGGATTTTCGGCGCCAGCGTATTTTTACTGCTTTTTATTTCCGATCCAAAATTATGCGAATTTTTTGAAGAGCTTGAAACCGCTCGGTTTTTGCCCATCGGAATGTTGTTATTAGATTATGCGAGAGGAAAATTGTGCGCTACGTTTGCGAAGCGTTTTAATCAGATGGAAATAGTGCAATCGTATTTTAATACTCTTTTTTTGTGTTTTATTGTTTAGTGTATTTGGGAATTGCGGTGCAATCGTTTTCAGGACGATTTTGGTGCAACGATGACAAAATGTGACTCGATTTTGTGGGGATGTTTTGAATTAATTTTTAGTTGTGTTGTCGTGGGAGATTTATAATGCGATGCAGCTTAAATTGAAGCTTGAAGTGTCGGTTTTAAAAGCTGATAGATTATTTTAATTGAATGTCGCGAGAACATTCCAAAAATTCGAAAAATGGAGACCACTGTTTCGAAGGAAAATGACTCGATTTTAAGGGGAAATTTTGAACTAATTTTTAATTGTGTTCTCGTGGCAGTTTTTTTAATGCAATGTAGCTTAAATTAAAGCTTGAAGTGTCAGTTTAGAAACAGGGTCGATTATTTTATGAAACAACTATAAAGACATTTCGAACCATCGAATGGACCAAACTGTTGTCTCGAAGAAAAAAGACTTAATTTTATAGGGAAAGATTAAACCAATTTAAAGTTGCATTTTTATAGAACTTTTTAAATGCAATGTAGCTTAAAATGAAACTTGAAATGTGTGTTTTGAAACCTGTGGTATATTATTTTAAATGAATGTCACGAGAAAATTAAAAAAATCTGGTCTACTGTTTCGAAGGAAAATGTCTCGTCATTAAAGGAAAAATTTGAACTAATTTTAAGTTATATTTTTATAAAGCATTTTTAATGCAACTTAGCATAAACTAAAGCTTGAAATTCCATCTTTAAAACAGGGTTGATTATTTCAAATGGGAATGGCGAGAACATTCCAAAAATGTGCAAAATCTAGACTACTGTTCCGCAGAAAAATGACTCGTTTTTAAAGGCAACTTTGACTCAATTTTGAGGTGTATTTTTATGAAGTATTTTTGATGCTACTTAGCTTAAACTAAAGCTTAAAATATCAGCTTTAAATCAGGGTAGATTACTTTAAATGAGAATTGCGAGAACATTCCAAAGATTCGCAAAATCTAGATTACTGTTTCGCAAAAGAATGGCTCGATTTGAAAGTCGAATTTACTCAATTTTAAGATATATTTTTATGAAGCATTTTTTATGAAACTCAGCTTAAACTAAAGCTTGAAATTCCAGCTTCAAAACAGTATCCTTTCGGTGGCGATACCTTTTCATCGTCGACAGTGACGATAGTTCTCATGGTGTCGGTGTCAGCGCCAGAGACTTTGTCCTTGTTGCGTTTGAAGAGCCTCGAGAAGCTGATTTTCGGTTTTCGTTCTCCACGAGATCCGTCAACTTCCGTTCTGGAGTACCTTCCGGCGCTTTCTGTGTCGCTCCTGCCAAAACAAAAGTATCTTTCAGCGAAACGCGCCGCCACCTTCTCAACGAATCGCAGTCGCGATCGTAGATGCTTTGAAACTCGAGAAAAGGAAATGCACGAAGTAAACACGATTCGCTCGAATATCGTCGCGACTGCGCGAAAAATTATTTAATATATATATAAAAATTTATATATAAATATATAAATTTATTTAAAATAAAAAAAAAAAGGAATTTCAACATCTGAATCTAAATTTATTCGAATTTAAGCGATTGATTAAAATTGCAATTAATAGAAATAGACAATTTTTAAATATCGTGAAATATTAGTTAAGCAACAAAATCAAGGAATTATTTAAACAAAATCGCAAACCGAAGCAAACCGTATAATTAATGGACAATGAAAGAAGATTTTTCGCAGGGAAAGTGTTTGGCGACGTGCGACGGAAAGCGAAGCGGCGAAGCGATTAGCAAATTGATTAATTAAGCGAACCGAAATTATTGTTTCCACGAGCAAATTTCCTGACGCTGAAGAGCGAAAACAATAGCCGACGCCGATCGAACGAAATCGAATCGGTAGTCGAATTAAGACATCACGATCACACATGCAAAATCGTTATATTTTCTCGGGGCTTCTTTTTTCTCGAACGATTTCGCGACGGTAAAACCGGTCCGCTTCGAGGTTCCCACGATTATCGGTTACGACAAGGTTGATTAGACGTTTCAGCGGTCGTCGCGTGATATCACGGCTCGCGTTTTTTCCCCGCCGGCCGATTTTTCACCGCGAACATCGCGGCCCGACAATTTCAACGTGGACAAGTGCACGCGATTTTTTTTTCTCTTGCACCGCCGAAGCGATCGCGCGACGACGATTGAAACGTTTCAACGAGTGAGCACCAATTTGCCGCGGAACGAGCCGGGCAACAAGCGAGAAGAGAAAGATTAAAAACGCGGCCAAAGAAACGGAGATTAATGGTAACGAAGACAGGTGTCGTATATGCACCAGTCACTGCATTAAATTCCCGCGCACGGACTGGCATTGTTTTGAATCACGCTCCGACACCGCGGCTTTTTCTCGCGCGGATCGGGATCCATTTGATTAGCATAACTCGAAGCCGCGATACGGTTGACGTCGCGTACGGAATAATTTCACCGGGGCACCGGTTAAGCGCGGTGACGTAGTTACGTTCTGGGAAAATAGATCGCCGCGTCGACGACTCTCGCGGACGATTTTTAAAGTTCAGCCGACGGTCGCGAGTTCAGATTAATTGTACGATTCTTGGGAAATCGGCGGAAAATGATTGGGCGACGAACGATGCAATGGAAGTGCTTGATTCGTTTGCTGTTGGGAATTCAGTTTTGTTGGAGTATGTTTGCGCAAACCTATTTTTAACAGGGTTTAAAAAATCGAGGAAATGGTTCCAGCAATGTATATCAATGTTTTATTTGCAGAAATGCTAGATTTAATTAATCTGGGTTTAGAAATTCAGATTTGTTGGTGTGGGTTTGCGCAAACAAATTTTTAATAGGGTTTAAAAAATCGAGGAAATAGTTCTAGTAATGTAAATCAATGTTTTATTTTCAGAAATGCTAGATTTAATTAATCTGAGTTTGGAAATTCAGTTTTGTTGGCGTGGGTTTGCGCAAACCAATTTTTAACAGGGTTTAAAAAATCGTGGAAATAGTTCTAGCAATGTATATCAATGTTTTATTTTCAGAAATGCTAGATTTAATTAATCTGGGTTTGGAAATTCAATTTTGTTGGGGTATGTTTGCGTAAACCAATTTTTACTAAGGCTTATAGACTGTTAAAAAATCGAAGGAATAATTCTAGCAATGAATATCAATATTTTATTCTCAGAAATGCTAAATTTAATTCATCTGGGTTTGGAAATTCAGTTTTGTTGGAGTATGTTTGCGCAAACTAATTTTTGCCAGGGCTTATGAACTGTTAAAAAGTTGAAGGAGTAGTTCTAGCAATGAATATCAATATTCTCGTTTGAGATATGCTAAATTTAATAATTCCAGGTTCAGAAATTCATGTTTGCTGTCACATGTTTGCACAAACAAATTTTTGGTGAGACTTCTTGACTGTTAAAAGATCAAAAAAATTATTCTAGCAATGAATATCAATATTCTCATTTGATATATGCTAAATTTAATGATTCTAGATTCAGAAATTCATGTTTTCTGTCAGATATTTGCACAAACCAATTTTTGGTGGGTCTGTTTGACTGTTAATAAATCAATGCAACAATTCTAGCAATGAATATCAATATTTTATCTTCAGGAATGCTAAATTTAATCAATTGAAGTTTAGAAATTCATGTTTGCTGTCACATGTTTGCACAAACCAATTTTTAATGGAATTGTTTGACTATAAAAAAAATAAAAAAACTAATTCTACCAATGAATATCAATATTGTAATTTCAGGACTACTAAATTTAATCAATCCAGATTAAAAAATTCACGATTGCTGCCACATGTTTGCACAAACCAATTTTGAATGGAACTGTTTGACTATAAAAAAATAAAAAAAATAACTCTACTAATGAATATGAATGTTCTAATTTCAGGACTACTAAATTTAATCAGGCCAGATTAAAAAATTCACGTTTGCTGTCCCATGTTTGCACAAACCAATTTCTGCTAAGGCCTGTAAATTGTTGGAAAAGTTGACGAAAACGATTCTCTGGTTCGATGATCAACTATACGTTTTTCCATGAACTTCAAGCTCGTGGAACATGAACGATTAATTATAATTAATTAGTAGAAACACGAATAGCAACATCATAAAACATTAACACAATGCGAATCGAAACCTGTGCGCGCAAGCTGGTTAAAATTTGACTCGGTATTTCCCATGATGATACAACGACGTTGACACCGATGAAAGCTTGATGGCATTCTTTTGATATTTTTTTTTTGTTCGAGAGAAAGAAGTAAAACAGGCTTGCCTTTGCGTATCGATATTGTCTGGGGTGTTTGATTTCTCATAACGAAGGAGACTAACACTCACTGCTGGCTCCGCATCGTCTCTGAAAATTCGTCAGCTGTGTGCAATAGACGAGTCGGAAACGAGTCTCGCTGGAATCGCACCCCCCCTCCAAATTTTTTGCAGATTTTCGAGCAGACTTTGTAAAATATTTTTTAAATATTTTTGTACTTTTCTGTTTTTTTATTTTAGAAGGAATCGAATGCACGATTTCTTTCTTCATTTTTATTTGAACGTGAATTTTTATCAGAGTTTTGGATTTGCTGGCTGATCGATTTAATTTAATTTTTGTGAGTAGACTGTGAATTTTGGAGCAAAAGTGACATTTGTATATTTTTTGGAACTTTCTATTTTAAACTGTGACTATTTATAAATTTTTAGTTCCTTTGTTCTTCCTAGTATGTTAAATTGCATACATATTTTTACAAATATTCAATTTTTTAATATCTCTACTATTTTAATTTGCATGTATTTAATTTTAATCTCTCTATTATTTTTCTGTCTGTAATAATTTGACTAAATTGAAAATAATACATTAGTATGTTAAAATTTTTTTAATATTTCTACTCTTTTCTTTCTGTAATAATTTTACTAAATTAAAAATAATAAATTAATACTTTCAAATTTTTTAAATATTTCTACTCTTTTCTTTCTGTAATAATTTTACTAAATAAAAAACAATACATTAATACGTTAACATTTTTTAAATATTTCTACTCTTTCCTTGCTGTAACAATTTTACTAAATTACACCAAAATATATTAATATGTTAAAATTCACTCGATCTCTTCTCACTATTTCTTTTTTTTAATTAATAATTACTCGATCAGAAACGAATACGTTGAAATTCTAAAATTCTTTTAATTCTTCAAATCATTTGAAATTGCAACTACACGATTTTCCCACGAGTGCGTAAGTCCGATTATAAAAAGCGCTACCGTTAGACGCACAAGAAAATATCGGAGCATTTTATATTACTGGGAGACATCCGCGCCACGAAAAACAAAATTATTATTATTATTATTCCCCTATACTGTCCGCACGAAAAGATAATTCGCCAAGCTGCTCGATACTGTTCTACTGTGAAGCGCGCTGGCAGAGAAATAAGTGTATTAGTTACGGGACTCGGAGAAGAATAATCGTAACACCAATATGTATATAGTATAGTAGTGCAATGTGCTACCAGAGATCCACTACGAAAACACCTGGAGGAAAATGAACGTGTACTCACGACTCGCCGAGGTTTCTAGTTGTTGTGCTACCTGAAAAAAACGGCGAGAAAACAGAGGCCATCTTTAATCGTGCTGCTTAAAATTAGATTATAATTATTTAATAATATCAATAATTAATAGAAAATATAAAAGTAAATATTATAATTATTAGAAAATATGAAAGAAATATATTATATTAATTATAATTATAATATAATATTATAGTATATAATAATAATTATTATTATAATATTATATTATATATTAATTAATTATAATATAATATTATAATATATAATAATAATTATTATAATATAATATAATATTATATTAATTATAATTATATTAATATTATATTCATATTTATAATAAAAATAAAAATAATATTTATATTAATATTTTATATTTATCGACATTTTCGAATTTTCGATCGCCATTGAAACGTAAGGATCAATGAATCGATGAAAATTAAATTAAATAGAAATTAAATACCAGAAATTGGGAGAACAAGATTTCGGTATGGAAGGAGGTGAAACGTCGGTAAGGCAGATTTCCTCGTGTACGTTCGTCTGTATTTAAAACAAATGTTTTATTTCAAAAATCATATAATACCTAAGTATAATATCATAGCGATGAATGAACTTACAGTTAATTACATACAGCTCTCTATATATTAACTTCATTTGAATTCTTAATTAGATTTACTCTTGCCTATTGCGTTTGTATCTACAAGTACAGATACAAAATGTTCATGTTCGTCTCGGTATTGGTTATCATCTTGTTCGTTTTATCCATCCGTCGTGTTCCCGTGTACATGCGCTCTCTCGCCTCTCTGTTTGTATGTACGTGTGTGCGCGCGCGCTTCTGTGCGCACATACGCGTATCGGTGTCCTGTCTAACGTGTGATGCATGTTCCTTGTGTTACATATGTATGTATTTATGTATCTCCTATTCCATCGAAATCGACCGTATAACATTGAAACCACCGGCTGTGCTCCGTTCGGTTCTCGCGATCCTTAAAATCACGCCTTCGCTTCTCGCGTCGCGATTCTCTTAAAATCGTATATTTATTATTAATTCTCGTTAAATCGTTTCTCGTAATCGGAGCGGCGGTCTCTGAAACGTTCTTAAAAAGTACTCGCGCGCGATGCTGTCCAATCATTGGGCCGCGTTACACAAGGGTTATTAAGGTCGGTGCGGAGACGCCGCTAGGATCTAGATCATCGCGATCGAAATCATCATGGTCGTCGCTAAGATCAAGGTCATCGCGATCGAGATCATCGTGATCATCGCCAAGATCAAGATCATCGTGATCAAAATAATCGTGATTGAGATTATTGTCAACGAGATCATCGTGATTGTCGCCAAAATCAAAATCATCATGATCGAGATCATTCTGGTCTAGATTATCGTGATCGAGATTATCGTAATCGAAATTATCGTGATCGAGATCATTGTGATCTAGATCATAGTGATCTAGATCGTCGTGATTGACATTATCGTGATCGTCGCCAAGATCAAGATCGTCATGATCGTCAACGTCGCCAAGATCAAGATCATCGTGATTAATATTATCATGATCGTCACCAAGATCGAGATCATTGCGATCAAAACCATAGTGATCAAGACCATCGTATTGAGATCATCATGATCAATATCATCGTGATCGTCGCCAAGATCAAGATCATCGTATTGAGGTCATCATGACCAAGATCATCATGACCAAGATCATCGCGACCGAGATCGTCGCGATCGACGAAACAAACGTCCGTGAACGAGAATGGAAAAGGAACGCGGGAAAATAAACGTTTCCTCCTCCCGCGTGAATTTCGCATAAAGGCTCGCATAAAACTGTCATCGGTCTTGTGACAACTTTCTAAAAATGTTTCAGAGAACGCGCACACCGTCGTGTTCAGGTATCCGCGACACCGTCCCGTAGTCGTCGTTACGGTCGTTAATTTAATACCTAAACTTACGTTAACATAAATATACATATTATTAGCCTGGTAATAATACATATATAAATATTTATACTCCATTGTATGGCCAACGATCATGCTTCTTACAATATTACAATATTAACCGCCTTAAAGTGTTAGTAGAAGTTTTACAAAAATTTTCAACCCCGCGCCCGCCTTCCGCACTATACTTCATTTACAAACCGAATGCACAAAGAAGATGTGTGGAACCAACGGCGGCGATCCCGTGGATCTAGGATCCGATCGCTCGAACGAAACGCGTCACGTTCCTTGAGAGAACCTCGACGAGTTTTCTCGCGATTTCGCACGTTCGCTGTCCTCTATCATCGATCTCGATGAATTTGCGTGTCGGCGGTAAAACCGAAGCTGGAAAGTTGACATTTCTTTTTCGAAGCTGGAAAGTTGAAATACCTGATTGAATATCTGATCGAATACCTGATTAAATATTTAATCAAATACCTGATTAAATACTTGATCGAATACCTAGTTAAATACTTAAACGAATACTTGATTGGATACTTAAATACCTGATTGAATAATTAATCGAATACCTGATTGAATACTTAATCAAATACCTGATTGAATAATTAATCAAATACCAGATTGAATACTTAATCAAATATCTGATGAAATATTTAATTGAATACCTAATTGTATATTTAAACGAATACTTGATTGGGTACTGAAATACTTGATTGAATAATTAATCGAATACCCGATTGAATAATTAATCAAATATTCGATTGAGAGAGAATACTTAACCAAAGATCTAATGACATACCTGATCAGATATCTAATTAAATATCTAATTAAACACCTACTATCCAATGAAATTCGTAATCAAATACGTAATTAAATATGTAATCAAATATCTAATTCAGTACCCCCCTATATCCACTTTTTTTATCCAATTAAAAAAATAGTGCTCGTAATTAAAAAATAGTTCTCACAATTAACGCGACAGCGAACGTGCGAATAGCGCGTGTTTCGATGTTTAGTCACTCGCCAGCATGATCATCGCGTATAAATTAATTATCGATTAGCATTAGAATCAATCATAGAAATCAATTACGAAATAAGTGGCTTAACATTATTCAAAACTGTACCGCAAGCAATTTCTGTGTTCTCTTTTCTTCTTTTTTTTTCTTTTTTGTACATTAACGCGTAATATCCATAAAACTCCCCGTAAATCGATTATCGTATCGATGCTTCGTCGCGGTGGCCGCCTGTGCAGGCTGGACGGTGCCGACATGGCGTTGAGAATTTTTTCGATCGATCGATTCAGAACGCAATCGATTCGATCAGTCGGCGATTCTGATCTTTCCGCCGGAGACAGGTCTCTCTGCGAGAATGCCGTTGCAATAATTGACGATCGTAACATGATTTTCGCGCATGGCAGTGGTCGCCGACACGGGTCCATAATTCATGAAACCTGTTCGAGCTGTTCGTAATAATAATAGAAAAGTGGTAATATAAAAAGTCTGCGCAGTATCGAACAAACTAGATTACTATAGAACGCTAGAAGATTCCTGTCGAGGTTATGATTCCCCAGGCGATTTGGAACAACTTTTTCCTTTACGAAAATCTTCTACGTGGTTTCGTTCACGAGTTATCGAAGAGAACAACGGGCCAATCGGAGGGCCGGTACCGTCCGCGCGGTAGCAAGCGCGGCACCGCAGTATCGTCGTGGGCGGGGCGCCAGCCGCACTCGTCCTCCGATTGGTCAGCGTTCTCGCTTGAATATCTCGTCAACGAAGCGACGGAGAACATTTTCGCAAAGGAAAAAGTTTCTGCGAATCACTTCAGGAATCGTTTGGTTTGATTAGATCATTCGCGTGAGATGCAACGAGCACGTACGGTCGCGGGTTCTCTAGGCAGTCGGTTCTGTATTTTAAATTAGTATAAAAATGGCAGGAGATTCAAGAAAACATCGCGAAATAAAATTGTGCAAAGTGCTGGACCATAGGGGGGGGGGCAGTGAGCCGGCCCTGGCCTCCGGCATCGCATAATCGCGTCCAGCCCGCTGCAATCGGTTTTCCACACGCGACGCGTTCCGCACCGCGAACACGATACAAAGTACTTAATTGGCAACATACATCCACGTAATCGATCCTCTTAATATCTCCTTAATATCCATCTATAGTTATTTCTCGTCTCTCCTCTCGCCACCCTTCCCCCCGCTTAGAACGTCTCAAATCACACTGAAGTGTAACCCTATTTTACTCTGCCCGATAATAATTAGTCTTCCTCTCAAAAATTTCACGGATAACGACAGGTCGCACGGCAATTGGAGTGCAAAATGGATAAATAAGTATTCAGTTAATATTCACGAAGTTGCAAGCCAAGTGCCCCCCGACACAGAATATATATATATATATTTATATATTTATATTCATTACTATTATTCAATCTCGTACTATATTTATATTTTTATATATATATTTATTTATATATATATATTTAATATATACAACACGCAGTAATTCAGATCGTCTTCCACCCGACGAGCTCCCATTCGAATATTTTCTTAATTCGATACTTTCTGCCGTGCCGGTACAAGCGAGAGCGTCGTCGAGCGATCCCTGACGATCCGAGCCGAATCGACGGGAATCGGATCGAGATCTCGGGGAACTCGCCGGACGGGACGATCCATCTTTGTAAGTGAAAACACGATCGCATATGGAAAAAGTGAAGGAGTGTATGTGCAGAATTCGGAAATGTTTCGTCGAGTGACGGACGCACGGGGATCGATGATCGACCGATCGATCTCGCGTCTCGTACGTCTGTCGTCGTCCAGCTCGTCTCCCTTATCCACCGAACAGACAATTCTCTTACAAGATTCGATTCGATAGTCTTTCGTACGACGCCGTGGTAATCCACGTTCGTGAACTGCTTCATTCTCTTTCTTTCTTTGTTCGCCGTGTGTCGATTATCCTGCGTGGCTGTGTCTTCTTCTGTGTATATGTGTGTGTATCTCAGGTTTCGTTTAGTTTCGTTCCGCGAGGACTCGGCTAAGCAAAGATCACCCGTACAAAAGTACAAACAACACTTATTGTCGACGGGAATGACAATGAAATTACGAAGGTCGCTTCTCGTGAGAAAGTATTCCGGTCGCTACACCTACTCGCCCTCGTTCCGTCTACGGAACTGTGTCCCAAAATTTTCGTTATTTCCGAAAGAAAACGCGACGAGGCGGTTGCTCCGATGATTTAGAGCAACTTTTTCCTTTGCGCGAATGTTCTACGTGGCTCCGTTAACGAGTTATCGAGGAAAAACGGACGGCGCCACGTCCCGCCGCGCGTCTTCGCCCCGCCCACGGTCTCCGATTGGTCCGCGTTTATCGTTAATAACTCGTGAACGGAGCCTCCTACGAAATTTTCGCAAAGGAAAAAGTTTCCTTAAATCAGCCGAGGAATCTTCTCGTTGCAGATTAATATAAAATTTTACCAAAATTGTTTTCTAGAAAATATCAGCAAAAATAAAGTTAACAAATTGCTCCAAATTTTTCGACAATTTTTGCAATTGTATGAAACGATGAAACGATGCAGAATAATATTTTCTCTACGTAAAAAGACTGTAAAAAAATCTTCCAATCGTCCATTCGGGTGTACGCAAATGGCTGCGATCGTTGAGTATTTTATTGAACTTCGTCGCAAAAAACGATGAAATTATCCGGCCCGTCGATTCTGTCTCTCGTGCATGGAATAAAGAAGAGGTAAATAAAGAAGAAACACGTGACACACTCGAGGACAGACGTCTCGGGACGTAGGACGGTTATTTGGTAAACGCAACGCGTCCCTTTGCGATCATTGTCGTGGGCCAATGAAGCGAGAATACTTGGGAATACTGTTTCCGTCGCGAACGAAAGGGAGAATGTCAGACTTGGCCTCAAGGCAGCGAAACGGTCGACAGTGACACTTTGACTATCGGAAGAACGAAACGGAAATGTCAGATTCGATGTTTTGGCAATTCTTGTGGGTTTGTTTATTTTATTTTTTTATGCTATAAACGATTTTTATCTTGCACTGATTTCGGACAATTTTAATCTTGCTATAGATTCAGACAATTTTAATGTAGTTATGGATGCAGACCATTTTAATCTTGCCCTAGATTGAGACTATTTTGTTTTTGCTCTAAATTCAGACAATTTTGTTCTTGCTATAGATTGAGGCAATTTTAATCTTGCTATACAGTCAGATAATTGTAATATTGTTAGAGATGCAGGCCATTTTAATCTTGCTCTAGATTCAGACAATTTTGTTCTTGCTCTAGAATCAGACAATTTTAATCTTGGTATAAATGCTAATAATTTATATCTCGTACTGATTTCAGACAATTTTAATGTTATTACAGATGCAGACCATTTTGATCTTGCTCTAGATTTAGACAATTTTGTTCTTGCTCTAGAATCAGACAATTTTAATCTTGGTATAAATGCTAATAATTTATATCTCGCACTGATTTCAGACAATTTTAATGTTATTACAGATGCAGACCATTTTGATCTTGCTCTAGATTCAGACAATTTCGTTCTTGCTATAAATTGAGGCAATTATAATCTTGCTATACGTTCAGACAATTTCAGTCTTGTTATAAATGCAGATCAATTTTAATCTTGCTCTAGATTCAGACATTTTTGTCCTTGCTTTAGAATCAGATAATTTTAATCTTGGTATAAATGCTAATAATTTGCATTTCAAACTGATTTCAGACAACTTTAATCTGGTTATAGATTCAGACCATTTAAATCTTGCTCTAGATTTAAACAATTTTGTCCTTGCTATAAATTGAGGAAATTCTAATCTTGCTATATATACGTTCAGACAATTTTAATCTTGTTATAAATGCAGGCCATTTTAATCTTGCTCTAGATTCAGACAATTTTAATGTAGTTATGGATGCAGACCATTTTAATCTTGCCCTAGATTGAGACTATTTTGTTTTTGCTCTAAATTCAGACAATTTTGTTCTTGCTATAGATTGAGGCAATTTTAATCTTGCTATACAGTCAGATAATTGTAATATTGTTAGAGATGCAGGCCATTTTAATCTTGCTCTAGATTCAGACAATTTTGTTCTTGCTCTAGAATCAGACAATTTTAATCTTGGTATAAATGCTAATAATTTATATCTCGTACTGATTTCAGACAATTTTAATGTTATTACAGATGCAGACCATTTTGATCTTGCTCTAGATTTAGACAATTTTGTTCTTGCTCTAGAATCAGACAATTTTAATCTTGGTATAAATGCTAATAATTTATATCTCGCACTGATTTCAGACAATTTTAATGTTATTACAGATGCAGACCATTTTGATCTTGCTCTAGATTCAGACAATTTCGTTCTTGCTATAAATTGAGGCAATTATAATCTTGCTATACGTTCAGACAATTTCAGTCTTGTTATAAATGCAGATCAATTTTAATCTTGCTCTAGATTCAGACATTTTTGTCCTTGCTTTAGAATCAGATAATTTTAATCTTGGTATAAATGCTAATAATTTGCATTTCAAACTGATTTCAGACAACTTTAATCTGGTTATAGATTCAGACCATTTAAATCTTGCTCTAGATTTAAACAATTTTGTCCTTGCTATAAATTGAGGAAATTCTAATCTTGCTATATATACGTTCAGACAATTTTAATCTTGTTATAAATGCAGGCCATTTTAATCTTGCTCTAGATTCAGACAATTTTGTTCTTGCTCTAGAATCAGACAATTTTAATCTTGGTATAAATCCCAATAATTTTTATCTTGCACTGATTTCAGACGACTTTAATCTCGCTATAAATACCAACAATTTTAATCTTGCTATAAACGCAGATAATTTTAATCTTGCTATAGATTCAGACAATTTTAATCTTGTAAATGCAGACAATTCTTGGCTCGCACAAAATCCATTCCAATTGAAACTGTCCGAATAAACACGCAGTTCACGTGAGAAAGTATCTCACATCTGAACCCATTTACAATTCAATGTCTCTCGAATAGAAGCACATACCATGGAAGAACGTTGAACCGAAGCATGGCAATTATGGATTGAATTGGTAATCGTTCTGGTATCGATCGTTCGTTCTCCGTTAGTCAAAACGCGGTCACGTCGACGGTCCAACGAATTGCCGCGATATAAAACATTAGAATATAGTGTTCGAGGAATGGTGTCTTGGTCGTACGACGTTCGATAAATTTGTAAAATTCGTTCTATAAAACTGCTCGTCCGGTAAAAAGTCTTGGTATCCGTTGGAATGTTTCCAGTCTTCGTCTTTTTGTTTCGAGATATAAAAAAGGGTGCTCGGATGGCTGCAGCTCTGACTAAAAGTGGCTCGCGATTCAACGGCGAATTAATGGAAATAGTCTGCAAGAGGGTCGATCTAACTTCCCGTTAACCCTTCGTTTCTCCCCGAAATCTTCTCCTCGCTCGTAAAAAGAACGCTTCTAATTTGCCCGTATAAAATCACTCATCGACCGTGAAAAAATCGTTTCTACCCTTAAAAAATTCTGTAAAATCCAGCTTTCTCGCTGCTCGATAGAATGGCATAAAAATTCGCGTTGATTTTTTTTTTATTCGATGTGCTTCCGAGCTGGCAGAACTCGAAGGGTTAACGCTACATGCACGGTGTCTTGAAATGTATCGCGCGGAAAAAATGTCCGCGGGTCGGCGGCCGCGGCGCCGAAAAAATCGGCGCCGGCGCGACCGTTTTCGATTGGACGCCGGCCACAGATTCCGGGAGCTGAGAGCTCCGGTGTAAAAATAATACTGTCCGAGAAACGCTTTAAATTACAAAAAAAGGCAACGCCGCGATCGCGCGCGCGCGCGCGTTCCGATGGGAAACGAAAAGACCCGGCCGCGAACCGAAAGCTACATCGTGGAATGTTGTTCGTTTGTCTTCGAACGTGGCGACGGCGCGATATTTAATTGAGTTTTTCCTGGCGGCTGCACGTGCCGCGCGTTTTTCCCCAGCGACGGTCACATTTCTTCGCGAATTTTCCACGTTCCACACGTCGACTTTGATTTTACAAATTACAGATTTTCATTTTGCAAAACGCTTCGCTGATTTCGGCGACGATTTCGTTCGTTTTTTAAACTTCGTTGAACGCAGGCTGGTGAATTTAAAAAGAACTACGGACGGTGAATAAAAAATATATAATACATATATTATATTATATATTATATAATATATTATATCATATATTGTATTGTATATATTATATATTATATTATATCATACATTATATAATAAATATTATATCATTTATTATATAATATATTATATATGTATTATATTATATATTATATCATACATTATATTATACATTATATTTAATATAATATAATATACTGCAAAAAATCGCAGAATCAAGTCAACAAAAAATTGATGTCTTCGATGACGGTGGAACGTTAATTGCAAAAGTACGAGACTTTCCGTCAATAATATCGTCGCTGGCCAGCGGAACTGGACGTGCAACCGCGATCTACGATATTTTGTTTCATCTCTCCCCATCCCCATACCCAGGACATCGACGTGTCCGCGATTATTTTTAGAAAAAACCTCGACTACAAAATTTGATTTGTTCGCGTTATAACGTGAGTTTCTTTTTCTTTTTTTCTTTTTTTTATTCTCACGGCGAGAGAACCGGTTCGTCCTCCCGTGTTCGCTTAATTAAATCTCGTTTAATCGTCGCCGCGAGCCTTGTTCTTTCGCGCGGATTCGCGATGTCGAATCTCGAGACGATCCGCGCACGATGAAACGCAAACGGAACCGTTTGTGCGAGTAGAAACGATCGGGCATCGATTAGGAGGAACCTGGGGCCGTATTGAAGCTTGCGAATTTCGAGAAATTCTGTCAAACTTTGTCAAACTTCGCCAAACTTCGTCAAACTTGGTCAAACTTCGTCAAATTCGAAGCTGCTTTCGATATATTAATATTCGAAAATTGTTAATTGATCAGTGATCTATAAATCCTCTTTTGAGCGGCACGAAGAAACTTTGGAACATCGTCAAACTCTTTCAAACCTCATCAAATGAAAAGCTGCTTTTTGTACGTCGAATTTACAACTTCAGAAAATTGTTTACCGACTTCCGAGTTCCACAAAGAAGCTTTCCAACTTCGACGAACTCTGTCAAACTTCGTCAAATTGAAAGCTGCTTTTTATACATCGAGCTTACAACTTTAGAAGATCGTATGCTGACCAGTGATCGAAACAACGACTTCAAAGTTCCTAAAAAAAGCTCTTACACTTCGTCAAACTTCGTTAAACTCCGTCAAACATCGTCGAATCGAAAGCTGCTTTTCACACATCGAATTTCCTACTTCAGAAAATCGTACGCCGTCTAGCGATCGATAAAACGACTTCTAAGTTTTCCAAAGAAGCTTTCACACTTCGTCAAACTCCGTCAAGCTCTGTCAAATCGAAAGCTGCCTTTCACACAGGAAAACTTACAACTCTATAAGATCGTATACCGATTAATTATCCACGAAGGCGCGTCAGAGTTTCACAGAGAAGCTTCCGGGCCTCGTCAAACGTTCTCAAACCTCGTCAAACATTCTCAAACCTCGTAAAACCTCATAAAACCTCGTAAAACCAATAAATGTCCCTCTCGCTGAATCGATTTTTCTTGCGTTTCACCGCGCACAAGATCTATAGATCTCGGTGGCTCGCAGCCCAAGAATGGACTGCTCCTTCCCTCCTAGCATAATACATTTTAAGGACAGCTGGTAAACACGTGTTACTTAAACGATATACCTTAGCGATCATGCGGCTCCCCGATCCATCGATCGCCGCCGGATCCGGGTCATCGTTAGACGTGACAGCCGTGATCCAACGGATCGCTGGGCGGTCCACGATCGGACCGGGGACCCTGCGACGTGCAGTCGTGTGTTAGTGGTGTGTGTATATGTGTATGTGTGTGTGTGTGGTATAATAATAATAATCTCGATCTCGGTGTTCGCGCGAGAAGAAGAAAACGGGCGACGCGGCGCATCGGCGTCGCCCCGAGAGCGTGCCTCCTATTTACAAAACTCTCCGCCGCTGGCGAACGTGTTGAACACGCGCGGTCTTACGGCCGCGGTTCTCGAGGATCGTCGGGGCCCAATCGATCGTCGCGTCGATCGCCGGCTGATCGACGCGATTTACATATAATCCGGGCTACGAACAGCTGCCATTCGAAGAGACGAAAAATCGTAGAAAAATAAGGGCTCGCGAACCAGGGGTGGGGGGAATCGGATCGAACGAAATTTACTTTCTCGTTTCGTTTAGCGTGTGTCCTCTCTCGCTTTCATCTCGCCTCGTTTTCGTTTCGCTCGCGCCCCCCGAGGACGACCGGGCGCTCCTGTCGAGTTTCGAATAAATTAATTACGTAACCGTCTGTCTTAAACTAGCTGAGATTCGAGGCGGCAGGATCACGCGAGGACTCCGCGATCCTCGCGATCATCGGTCCCGAACACGCCTTTGCGCCGATCTGCCGAATAATCGTCGGTTCTTTTCTTTTTTTTTCGATTTTTAATTGGCCGCTGTTTTGAGAGAGATTGATATGTCTCGATGCTCGTGTTTCTTCCGAAGCTGGACTCTTGAAAATTCGATCGTGGATCTCCCCTGCTTCTATGGATTTTTAGGCGATAAATCGCTCTGCAAAATCGCAGACATGTCTGCGTCGAAATATCCGCCGAACGTGCCGCGGTTCTTGAAAATAACCTCAACCGTGTGGAGACTCGTGTATAGTCCGCGCGCGACAAGTAGGCGCCTCCGCGGTTGCGTTCCCCCACTCGCCGTAGCCGTCGGCCGCCGTCGGCGGAAACCGGCGGCGGTCGCTAGCGAGGCCGCCCCACCACCGCAGCCATCGGCCGCGGCAGTGGGACGGCCGGTGGGGGAACGCGAACACGAAGGCGCCTACTTGTCGCGCGAGAACTCTACGCGTCTCTTCGCAGTAGTTAAATGCTAAGACAAAACCGAGAGACTCCGAGATATCAGCGAACTCGTTTACATTAACTATGAAATGTAACGGAAAGACAGTGTCTGAAACGCTGGAATAAATACTAAACAATATTTAAGATCTAAGGCGAAGGATACGTCTCGGCCTTCCAATTAGGCTATCGCAGCATGTCGCTACAATATATTGCGTGAATAAATAAAACAGAACTGTTATTTATAAAAAGAATCGGTCGAGTTGTCGCCAGACTGCGGATGCTCTTACGCTTCAACACGAAATTCTGAACTTGTTAGAGCTTCGATTCTTGGTTATTATTATTATTATTTCTTTTTCTTTTTTAAATAACCTTGCTATTTTTATACATTTTATACTTTCTCTATTTATATGCTTTTTATACTTTCTATTTTGATACTTTTCGTATTTTCGATTTAACCTCGACGTTTTCGCTCGCGTCCGTCGCGCGAACATCGGCAGCCTGCGGACGATCCGCGGCCTCGAAGAAACGCATCGAGCGTAAGAACGGCGGCTCTTTTTTAGAATGGCGCAAAGGGGTCTCGCGGGGACCGGTGCGGCACGGCGACGGCTCATTCCCGCGTCGGAGAGAACGCGCGGACGAACGTCGTGGTCGCCTGGTCCGTTCTTAAACGGGCGTATCCGTTTTCTCGTCCTTGTTGTTCGGCTCCTTGAGGTCCGCGCGGCCGTTCACGTATTCGTTGCTCGCGTGTATCGGATTCTCCTGGCCGCCCTGCGGTATCTTCTCGTCGATGATGCGCGGGTCCTCGTGATCCTCTTCGTCCTCGTCCCCGGGTGTGATGTGCGCCTCGCTTCCGGCGCCGACACCGCTCGCAGCCTCCTCGTCGCCCCGACGCCTCGCTGCAACAAGCAACGCCACGATCGGTCAAGGCAAAAGTGTGTGTGGGTGTGTGGATTTCTTCGGCTTTTTTTGTTTGTTTTTTTTTTGTTTTTGTTCAACGGTTTCGCGATCTTTCTCAGCTGTTCTTTTTTTTTTGCTCAAATCGTTGTTGTTAGATGCTTGCGAAGCGGACAGAGATCCGTCGGATCTCGATTATTGTTTTTTTGGGGACGTGCGATGCGGGGTCCGAAGGTCCGCGAACGCGCGAGTCGAACGCTGTTGCCGATTTTATAGCGACCGTGAAACACTTTGGAACATTGCTGTACGATAACACGCTTCTAAATTCTTGCACGAATAACTGATGACCGGGCAATAGGGTGTCCAAGAATTTTCGTTGCATTCAAAAACAACGAATCGATTCTACGAGCGATTCAAAGCAACTTTTTCCTTTACGAAAATTCTCTACGCGGCTTCGTTCACGAGTTATCAACGGCCAATGGGGGAACGCGCGCGGCCGGCACCCCGCCCTCGCGGTGGCGCGCTCGGCGCTGTACTGGCCGCGAGGGTGGGGCGTCGGCCGCATGGGCCGTGCGTCTGCCGCGAGGGCGGGGCGTCGGCCACGCTAGTTCCTCGACCGGCCCGCGTTCTTCGTCGATAACTAGCAAACGGAGCCGCATAGAGAATTTTCGTAAAGGAAAAAGTTGCTTAAAATCGCCTGAAGAATCTCTTGCCGCTCTCTTCGAGAAATTTCCGACTGCAACGACAGTTCTGGGACTCCATTTCTACGCAAATCTAACGAATAATACCGGCGGATATGCTTCGAGCGAAGCTTTCAGTTACGCGTTCGTAGACTTCCACCGCTTCTTACGTCGGTCTTTTCACCTAGCTAATGAAGCGTCGCGTACATTTTAACGATAGTTGTTTTGCATAGGCGCGCGTAGTCACGCGTCGAATAAAAAGCGGTCCGGTTACCAAGAATCCCGATTAATCACGCACGTGTCACGGCCAGTTTTTCGCGGGCTCGTTAAAAACGGCGTGACCCGGCAAGAACTAACGAAGCCGTTTGACGTCGTTCGCGATCGAAACGCGTTCGTCGACAGATTCCGGTTTTTCGGCGACCGCGTGACTCGGGCGTTTGCGTTCGATCGATCGTACGATCGATCGATCGATCGATCATCAGATTAATAATCATAACACATTCACAGGCAATTCATCGCACTAAACGATACAGAGAGCTTCATAAATCCAAGCATAGGTAGACGTGAGAGCGAAACGTGAACGTGGGCGATAAATTTGAAACACGCAAAAAACAGATCTAATTTGTCGACTAACAACACTGAGATATATGTATATACCGTGTGTTCTCGGATAGTTCGGGATCGTTTGGACACTTGGCGGACTCTAGGGGACGATAACGAGCATGCTTGAACGATCTAAGAGATCTAAGGGGGGTGGAGGGGTGGGGGAGTGCGGGACAGAGCTGGTCGTTACTTCGTCCGGGAACGATTCGAACGGCTCGCGTTCGAACGAATCTCACCACACTTGCCTTCGCCGATTGGTTGTCGTTGCTTGTCGCTAACGAAGACGTTCTTTGCTCGCAGAGGTGGGCGTGTCGGAACTCAAACAGTACGACGAAGCTTTCGGTTCTCTTTTCCGTGCGTCGCCGCTTCGTCCCGTTTCCGGCGGAACGGTCGTTAAACTCCGAGAAAGTTGCGATCTCTCTCGGCGAATTGAATTCCGTTCGAAATGAGAACGACGAGTTTGTCATAGTTTCGCGAGCGTATCGAACGGACTGCGAAACAACGCGCGCCGAATTGAAATCGTTTGCGAACGGAAACTAAACAGCGAGTTATTTCTTCCTGCAGATGACACCTTTAAATTCTTGCACGAATAACCGACGTACGGATGATAGAGAGTATCCAAGAATTTTTGGCTGCGTCCAGAAACGACGAGGCGATTCCTCGAGCGATTCTAAGAAACTTCTTCCTTTGCGAAAACTTTCTACGTCGCCCCGTTAACGAGTTATCAACGAAAAACTCGCGCCAATGGGAGAACGTGCACGGCGACGCCCCGCCCTCGCGGTAGCGCGCTCGACGCTGTACCGGCCGCTAGTGCGGGGCGTCTGCCGCGAGGGCGGGGCGTCGGCCGCGCTAGTTCACGGTTCGGCCAGCGTTCTCCGTCGATAACTTGCGAACGGAGTCATGTAGAGAAACCTCGTAAAGGAAAAAGTTGCTTCGAATCGCTCGAAGAATCGCATCGTCGTTTCGTCGCAGCGGTTTCGTCGATGTTTCTTGCAAAAGTTGCATCATCTATCGCTCTCATATTTTCATAAAAATGTCAACAACTGTAAATATGATGAAAACGTTGCCACGATTAATTTTACTTGTCTATTTCCGTTAGAAATCGTACGGATTTAATTGTCTTGTTATAATTCATGAAATTCAGTCCGATTAAATATTCGCTCCTCGGACACGTTCGTTGTTGTACTATATTTTCTCGAGAGAAATGATCAATTGTTCAATCTCGACGGCTCGTCAACTGTTCTTCAGCAGAAAAATCGATCGAGACGAATTCCTGCGCGGTGACGTTAACGATCACGTTTCCATTAGATTTCATACAATCGACTGTAAAACGAACGTACGCGGCGCGATTAGAATTTCAAATGGCCGCGATCGTAAAATCCCGACGTCGAACTTTTCCTTTGGCCACGTGCTCGCCCGAACGTGTTAATGCATATTTGACGAGCGAGAAATTAGATGACAGTCCATTCAACGCACTATCACAAGGGATTAACTGGACCCTGAAGAAATAAGTCTAGAAAAATCGACGAATGAAATTACAAATGACACTCGCATTTTTCTCAAAAATTTTAATGTTTTTACCGTATAACAAAGATGGAGTTCGACGTATTATGATATAATTGATATTGTTTTTCAATCAACAGCAATTTTCAATTAATTTACAATTCTATGAAAATCTTTTCTACTTTCGAACTGTCATTTATCCTTTTATATTATTACTATTATTATTATCATCGTTGTTATATTTAATAACAACAAATCCGCAATTTACAGGAAACAATAGCGAGTCCATCTATCGAAGTTTTGCCATTCCCTTTGAACCGCCTCGATCTGTCCATCAGCTTGATCAACCATTAAATCGACGAAACAAATAATCGCTGGCGAACAAGAATCGTCCGTGGCGACATTTTTTTCGCGGAAAAGCCGCCGAGCCGATAAACGGATCATTTCGAACAATGAAATTTTGATTTGCTCATTGGTGCCGCGACGCGAGTCCCGCGTTTTTTTTTGTTCACCGCTCCCCTTTTTTCCTCCCACCGGCGTTCGTGCGACGAGGCAGGCTCGAGTGAAATGGAACAAAAAAAGAGGAAAAAAGAAAAAAAATGAACGGAAAACATCGGAGAGAAGCGTGGAGATCGATCGCCACCGGAATTGATCCGCGGGGCTCGACGTTAACATTATACCCGCTCTCGCCGGGATTTTATTTCCCGGCGGCTTTGTGCGATCGCAACTTTGAATACATCGGCCTACGCGGTTTATTCGCGTCGGCTTTTAAATGCAACGCAAACATTATCCGTCCGATGGACCCGTGTTTGCCCAGACACAAGCGAAATCACTCGTTTTGTATTTAACCAGTTTTATTTTTTACCTTGCGCCCCTACCTGCTCGACTAGCGCCCCTGATGCGTTCCGCGGGAATTCGCTGACGGAATTTCAGAGATGGAACAATCGATACGCTTCGTTTACATTTGCGGGACGATCGGGTAATCGTGGCTACTTGTCCGGCGGCCGACCGCCGCTGACCCTCGAATGGTGGGTCCTTTTCGACCCGCTGGACGCTTATGTTCGATCCATTTTTTTTTCTTTTTTCGAGACGATGGTGAGTCAAAATTTGTGAAAGTGTGGAGTCGTAATTATGTGGTAGGAAAGAGAAAAATTTTGTTGGAAAAGACTGACTTGGAAAATTGAGTCCAGAAAGTTCTGAAAGGGAAAACAGTTTTCACTTAGAAAGGTCTGATTAAGAAAATTGTGTTCAGAAGGTTCTGAAAGGGAACACAGTTCTCATTTAGAAAAGTCTGATTAAGAAAATTGTGTTCACAAAGTTCTGAAAGGGAAAACAGTTTTTATTTAGAAAAGTCTAATTAAGAAAATTGTGTTCAGAAAGTTCTGAAAGGGAACACAGTTCTCATTTAGGAAAATCTGATTAAGAACATTGTGTTCAGAAAGTTTTGAAAGGAAAACAGTTTTCATTTAGAAAAATCTGATTAAAAAAACTGTGTCAAGAATGTTCTGAAAGGGAAAACAGTTTACATTTAGAAAAGTTTGACTCGAAAAATTGTGTTCAGAAAGTTCTGCATTGGAAAACCAGTTTCCATTTAGAAAAGTCTGACTCGGAAAATTGTGTTCCATAAGTTCTGCATTGGACAACATTGCCCAATTAGAAAAGTCTGATTAAGAAAATTGTGTTCAGATAATTCTGACCTGGAAAACAGTTTCCAGTTAGAAAAGTCTGACACGGAAAACTCCGTTCAGATAATTCTAACACGGAAAACAGTTTCTAGTTAGAAAAGTCTGACTCGGAAAACTTCGTTCAGAAAATTCGGAAAACAGTTTCCACTTAGAAAAATCTAACTAGGAAAACTCCGTTCAGGAAATTCTGAATACTTGGAAAACCGATTCACTTGGAAAACTCCCGCTGGGAAAAATCTTCGTCGGAAAGCTCGAGGACGGAAAACGATTTCCCCCGGTAAAAATAAAAAGAACGAAAGTCGAAGCAGTACCAAAAAGAGAAAACCGTAAGAATTGATAATCGTGAGATGTTATCGGGTCGTAGCAGGAAGCGTTCGAAAAGGTCCGTCTTCCGAGAGTCAAAGGACAGAGAGCCCAGGGTGTCTGTGCAGTGATTAAGTGGTTTCCCGTCGATGAACTGGGCCGACAAGAGGAGTCCGATAAAAATGGTCGTTGGAGAAAAGAAGTGATGGCTAGCAGAGAGACGAGCTGATGATGAACGAGAGGGGAGGAGCGAGCAGTACCTTGCAGATAAAGGGTGGGGGTTGGTTGCTGGTTTTGTTTTTGCTGCCTGAGGTGACTTACCCCTGGACAGTGTCATGCCTAGAGTACGGAATCGCAAGGTAATTGTTGATGTTTCTCCTTACTCTTTACTTGGCCCGACTTGCATGCTGTCCTATCGGTAGCGGCACAACACACAAGACATTTGTATACATACAAATATATATGTAAATATATATATAATTATATTACTGTAGATAGATAGATAGATATCAAATAAATATTAAGATAGTGTGGCAGCTGCGGGGGATCGCGTGGACCTAGAGAACAATACCCATCGCACGCGCATATATTTTCTTTGTTTTGGTTTGTTCTTTTCTTTTTTTCTTTTCGTTGATTCACTCGATGCACAGGATTTTTTGAATTTCCCGCTTATACTGGAAATTTTCCGAGGATATTTTTCGTCTCGATGGGAACTTTTAAGGCATTCCCTCTCTATCGTCGCGCTACTTTCAAAGAAATTTTTTTATTATATTTTTGTAATCTTTTTAAGATGGTAGAAGAATTGAGATTCGTGGACTATGTGAAAAATAAATACCTGCATGGAAAAATCTGACTCGGGAAATTGTTTTTCCAAAAATCTGACAATTATGTTTCAACAAATCTGACTTGGAAAATCGTTTCTGGAAAAATCTGGCAATTATTGTTTTAACAAATCTGACTCGGAAAATTGTTTTCCCAAAACTCTGGCAATTATGTTTTAGCAAATCTGACTTCGAAAATCGTTTCTGGAAAAATCTGGCAATTATCTTTTAATAAATCTGACTTGAAAAATCATTCCTGGAAAAATCTGGCAATTATATGTTAACAAATCTGACCCGGAAAATTGAAGGGGCTTTGTCGAAACGTGACAATAGAGAGGGAATACAGTGTCTCTCTAAACCGAAGCTCTGCAAAAATCGAACAGTAAAAATAAAAAGACATCGTGGAGCATCTCGAGCATCGGAAACAAAACAATCGAATCTCGTTTGGTGAAAACAAAATCGGTGAATATTGAACATCGTGACAATCAAACGAAAGCGAAAACGTTCTCGCATGTAGCTCCACTTAGGACACAATCGAGGGCATCGTGTACGACTTGACATTGACCCGTGCTCGAACATCGTATCGACAAACGTAAGCGACAGAAATCAAAATGAACAATCAATCTGCGAACTGTACGCTTTGTCCTCTTGCACATCGACAATAAATGAACTACACCGTTTCTCCTTGTCAGCTCACAGAGTGTGAAACCTCGCTGAAAAAGAGAATCCAGAAATCCATCGCTTTCCCGACAATTCTCAACGGAATAATTTATCCGACAATTATTCGCAAATCTTTTCGACAATTCTACGTGAATATTTTTCTTCTATTTTTTTTATTTACGGAAATCCTTTGCAATACTTTTTGACAATTCTTCAGAAATTTTCGTCCGGAAAAATCTTTTCGGCAGACTTGTCGTTCGTTGCATCCACGGAAAGCAACGAAGGTACACGAGAAATCGCCGTAGGTGGGGAAAGGAGCACGTGACTGAATAATATGAACAGTGAAATCAGAACGAAGTACTCACCTGCGAAGCACCAGCGGCCGGTTATGCGGGCAAAGATGAAGAGGAAAGCGGCGAGAATCAGCAGCAGAGCCCCGACGACGATTCCGATGATGGAACCAGCGTCTAAATCAACGCCTGAAATTTCGTAAACGGACATTTAGTCGTTCCCGTTCCGATCATCGCCCGAGACCAGCGTTCCCAGAGAAATCAGTCGGATCTGACTACGTTGGAGTGGGGATGGTGACTCACGCGCCGCTGTGCGGGGCTCGCGGCGCACGCGTCGCCATCCCCACTCCTCCGAGGCCGGCTCTGACTACATTGGAGTGAGAATGGTGACTCACGCGCCGCTGTGCGAGGCTCGCAGCGCACGCGTCGCCATCCCGACTCATCCAGATCTGACTTATTTCCCTGCGAACCCTGCCTGAGATTTCCCGCACGACGCTAATGCTCTCGCTAAACGACTGATCGCTACGTTGCCGGATCAAAATCCTCCCGGAACGTTCCACGTGATATATAGAGTGTCTCTTTTCAAATATCTTCGTTATTTTTGCCGGTACGAGAAAAATGTATCAGAGCAAACTTGTTCGGCTCCTAGCTAGGAATATTATGATTCGTGTGGATAAAAAAAAATACGAAGATATCCGAATGTGCAGGACAACAAGAACACTCTGTACAGAGCCGACAGGTTCCGTTCGAGCGCGTCGACGCGTCCCGTGTCCAAACACGAAACTCGCACAAACGGACGCATATGGAGAATTGAAAAATATCTTGAACACCATGCGTCGATATTCAATTGGATACGAGCCGAATTCCCGGTGATCGACGGACAGTGTAAGCCCAGCCGAAGCTTCGAAACTTCGAAGGGACAATGGCGAGCCAACGCGGCGGGGGGTCTCGTTTCCGAAATAATTGCGCTTTTCTTTCGTTCATGTTCCACACGGTCTTGCGAAACGTCGAACGGAGAGCTGCGAGCGCAAACAATTTTTTTTTCGTCGCGCGCTTCCGACGGAAACGCGTCGGCGTGGCCGTGACGCCGTTCGGTTCTCGACGGCGCGGACGCGAAATAATTGTTGTATTGTAAAATTTCTGATTGTTGTTCTATCTCGGTGATTTGTCGGCGAAATTTCGACGCGTCGCTTTTTCGAACGCCGTGCTGCGCGACGCGTTCGAATCTCATCGGAATTAATCGTTGGCGAATAATTATTGTAAATTTGTTTGTTAATTAGTTAAGCGATAAGTTTTGAAAAAAATCAGGCTAATTTGCACGAACGTTTGCAACGCTTTCGATTATTTGTTCAGCTTTTGATTTCACAGTGGAACGTTTCAATGTATTATTCGGTGCTTCGCGGACACGATTAAATGGCAACACTGTATTCTCTTGCCGGCGACGCTCGTGGCTGCCTAAAATAAAATTAAAAAAATAAAATAAAATAAAATTCCGAATTCACGACGTCGTTTGAGAAGAATTTCGAATATTTTCCACTGTCACACTTTTCGCTGGGAAAATTACTTTCGAATAATTATTAAGAAATAAAATAATTATTAAAACCACGAGATTCTGTATCAAATTTACACCGCAGATTTTCCTGCGAACTAAAAACCGTGCAACGATACTGCGCCACGAGAAATCTAGCCCCTTGTTTATTTTATTTATTCATTCAATCAATCATTTCATTGTTTAAACAATGGAGCCAGCGCAACGATATTCCCAAATTGTTCGAAGAAAATCTTCCGATCTGTTGAGAAAAAAGATCTGCGATGCCGAGATGCAACGTTTATGTCGCGGTTCGCGAAAACTCGCACCAACGTGAACCGAGCGACGCCTTTCTACCCCTCCCCCCCCTCCGCCGTCCTTTCAGCCGGCGTGTTCGCGTCTCGGGAAAACGGCTTCGAACAGGCATTCAAAAGCTTTCTCTCCGCGTTCGCCGATTGAAACGCGGCCGAGCTAATATTTAGGCGAAAAAAGAGAGGTGTGCGCAAAGAAACGAGCGTACGGCGAACGTGTGTACGTGTGCTGGCCGATGCGAGCCGTGCGCGGGTGTGTGCCTGTGTTTGTGTTCAGCACCGGCGAAAGCGTTAATTTATAGAGAAGCAATCGAACAGAAATCTATTCGCGCCGGATCGGAAATACGGGGATGCGGCATCCGGCGGTCACGGTTCACACCGATCAAAATTGTAACGTTACACGCATACACGTATATCTATATCGTATATCTATGTATCTATGTACATATATCTTTCTATATACATATATATGTATGTATGTATGTACACACATATACGGGACGCGTGCGCCGCGGCGCGGAGTTCCATTCAAGCGGGATCCATTGAGACATATCTCGATCCCGATCACGCTATAGATCCGCGGCGGTTCTCGTTTCGCTTGTAAAACCTCGCGGACCGCTGGCGAAAATTCTGTGTACAAGGTGTCCCGAAAATGTCTCGCGATCCGGAATCGGGTTCCCGATATCATTTGGAGCAACTTTTTCCTTTGCGAAAATTTTCTCCGAGGCTTCGTTTACGAGTTATTAGCGAACGAACATTGACCAATGAGACGCGAGCCCGGCTGCCGCGCGGCGGCCCAGCCAACGAGTGCGCACAGCCTGCTTCCGCTCATTGGCTGGGCCGCCGCGCGCAAGCCGGTCTCGCGTCTCATTGGTCCGTGTTTGTTCGCTAATAACTCGTAAACGGAGCCTTGGGGAAATTTTTCGTAAAGGAAGAAGTTGCTCCAAATAACCTCAGGAACCCCCCGGGACACTTTTTTTTCTTGACGTCACTGGCGAGCGGTTCGGCAGAGTAGAGGGCAGCGCAAACGTAAAAAGATATCCTAAATGTTTCCATTATTCAATAAACCGTTGTTTACGGCTTCTCAAAGCGGCAACTGTTCGTTCGCGATACAATCTTGGTTGGAACTCGGCGCAGGGGCCAGCAGCGTCGTCTACTTACGTATAATAATTTGAAAGAATGACATTACCTAGTGCGTGCATGTGTTCGGAGAGCTTACCATAGAAGTGACTCAACGCCCCTGTGTGAGTGCATGCGGTGAAGGATCGATATTCGTTAGAAGATACATCGAAAGTACATACGGGCGGCTCGGAAACCGGCCGGCGTCAGGTCCATTGTTCTTAAAATTGAGACGAACAAGAATTTCGCGAATTGATAGCGAAAGGAATGACCGCGGTGCCACCGGCAATGCGAAAGCGCAATTTAATTGAATAAAAAGAATTCCAATTAAATGAAAGGAGAATTAATATTTAATTATATCTGATCGAATTGTTCTGAAAATCTGTTCTATTCATCATTTATTTATTTATTTATTTACTCATTTATTTACTTATATATTTACTTATTTATTTATATACTTATTTATTTATACATTTATTTATTTACTTAGTTATTTATTTGTTTACTTATTTATTTATTCATGTATTTGTTTATATATTTATGTATTTATTTAGGTATTTATCTATCGATTTATTGATTTATGTATTTATTTGATTATTTATGTATTTATTTATGTATTTATTTATTTACTTATTTAGAAGGATTCTATGATAAAGATGCGTTTGCATTAATTGTCAAGGTAAATTGGACCTGCACCGATCGTCTTCTGAACCATCTATGTACACAAAGAACAGAGACAATGACACAGGAAAGAAAGAAAGAAAGAGAGAGAGAGAGAGAGAGAGAGAGAGAGAGAGAGAAAACAATCGAATAAGAAAACAGATATTCTAATTGATATTTTCGGGCGAGACCGAAGGTGTGTAATGATGGCTGACAGTACGTGAAGGTGACAATGAACGTGACGTAGATCGATAGACAGCGAGTGAGTATGCTCGGCTGGACGAGACGAGAAGTGACGAATATATGTATACATATATGTATATGGAGTGCGTGTGCTAACAGCATGATCGACAGCTCTACCAGTGATTTTCGAACGTTTTTCATCGCGATCCGCCGATTTTCCGGCATTAAATCGTTGCCGGTGATTAAACAATCGACGGAATAATTAACAGACCAGAATCAGAGCACCGTGCATCATTTTCTCGATCGCTAAATCTTTCACACGATCAGCTGGAATTTTTGTAGAAATTTATAGAAATTTTTATTTTATAGAAATTTTTCTGTGTTAAAATAAATAAATAAATAATCCCTCTCGAATTCACGAGGCCATAGAATTATTTTAATAGAAGTAAATTTTTTGAGACTATTTTCGCAAGGGTACATTTAAAAAAAAATTATTTTATCTGAGAAAACAAAATAATTATCGATATTCTCAGGGTTGCAATTTTTCTGTTCTTTTTGCCAGCATAAGAAAATCTATTGTCACGCTAGACGAATTGCGAGATGTGGGTGAAATGATTCGGGATGATTGATCATCGCAACGGTTGTTTCGATGGTTTACCTGCGGGTTCTGTGGAGGTTGATAAAACGATACTGTATTCGTAAGCTCCCTCGTCGTTACGAGCTTCCAGGACGTACGCCTTCTCTGTGTCGGATTTCTGAACGCTGTCGATAGTGAGGATCACGCTCCACGCTCCTCTTCCCTGGAACGATAAACGTGTAAATTATTTGAAGGAAATTCTGCGGCTTAATGACGATCCGGTAGAATGTGTATTCTGATGTGAGAATATTCTAGATGGTTGATAAATTTGGTACAAACTGAGACAGAGTCAAATAAGGTCAAACAAAGTCAATCAGAGTCAAACAGAATCAAACAGAGACAAACAGGGACAAACTTATAAAATTATCAAACACTTTTTATCATCAGATTTACTTTTCTTGTCGAACAGAGATAAACAGGGTAAAACAGAGTCAATCAGAGTCAAACAGAGTCAAACAGGAACAAACAGAGACAAACTGGTGAAATCTTCAAACAATTTTTCATCCTCAGATTTACGTTTCCTGTCAAGCAGAGACAAACACAGTCAAACAGAGTCAAACCAGAATCAAACAGAAACAAATGGAGACAAACGGACACAATCTTCAAACAATTTTTCATCCTCAGATTTACTTTCCCTATTAAACAGAGTCAAACCGAGTCAAACAAAGTCAAACAAAGACAAACAGCGACAAACAAAGTCAAACAGAGCCCAACAGACAAAATTTTCAAACAATTGTTCACCCTCAGATTTACATTCCATTACATTCATTACATTTATTTACTTTCTCACCCATCATAATTCTCATAAAATAACGTATTTATATCAAATATCATCTTCCAATTACAATTACTCCTATATCAATCCAACGGTTACGAATAAGCAAAAAAAATTCTGTCCATCGACAACGATTATTAATTCAAAACAAATTCCTTTCACTAACATTAATTATCACAGCAAGGAAAAATTGTAATCATTCATACTGTTTATGCCTAACAAGAAATCATGTAAATCGAAGTCGTATTAATTTTTATATAGTAACTTTAAAAATTAAGATTCAATATTTCATACGTATATTATCAAAATTTTCGGGCTGGAAATTCAAACGCGTTCCAACGACTGCGATCACCGAGCTCTCGTATCGTCTAGCTTCCTCCGGTCGTGCACAGCGACACAAAAGAATCTGCCGGCCAAAAATCGAACAATCGCGGACAGGCGAAGTGTCCGCGCTCGATGTCGCGATCTCCCCCCCCCCCCCCCCTTCACATCGAAAAAGGTCTCGCTATTGCTCACTGTCGCCGCGCGCGACAAACCGAAGGAAACAAAACCCGGTTGACTCCCCCCCCTCCTCTTCGCAATTGTGTCGTTGCCGTTTACCGGCAACGCGAGCTCGCGAAGATCAACAACGTTTTTCGCGCGGCAAATGGCTGGCACAAGACAAATCGTCGTCGACCGTTACAAAAGGACACGCAACCGTTCCGATCACCGTAATTGCGTTTTCATTGAAAGCTGCTCCGCGCACGTTGAAACGCCTGCACACACCCGGCACGCCGCCGTTAGCGCGCCAGGGCACCGCGATTTTGCAGTCGGCATCGACGACTGCAAAAGCCATTCATTCCGGGTCCTAGGCGAGCGACCTCGAATGCACGGTTTCGGTTGTTTCATCCGCGGCGATGTTGTTAAGCTGTGCCGCCATCCGGCGAACAAACAGCAAAGGCCTCGGGATCAAATGCTCGGATACGCCCTTACCGGGTTTCCAACGTATAGGATAGTGGAGCCGGTTACTGTGCGCGGGGTACCCAATTACTGAGTCTTTAGTTCATTTTCGAGAGGATTTCAACGTTGGAATTTGTGTGTATATGTTTCATTGTTTCGAACTTGATGGTAGAATCAAATTTTTATTTAACGTTGTTAGAGACGTGTTTGTTGAGGTTTGATGCAGTTCTTTTTTACCTTGGTTTTTTCACAACCAATGAACAATTATATTTCATTGTTTCGACCTGGCTGGAAGAATGAATTTTGTCTAATATTGCTGCAACCATGTTTGATGAGGTTTGATGCAGTTTGTACTCTGTTTGAGTCATTTTGTTTGTTTTTCCATTGTTGTTCTTTTTATCATTGTTCTGATACACATTTTCAATAATTATGCTGTTTGTTCTGCAATGTTGACGCCTGTTTATCGAGGTTTGATGCAGTTTGAATTATGTTTGACCTATTTTGTGTGCTTTTCTGTTGTTGCTCTTTTCACCATTGTTCTGATACACATTTTCAATAATTATGCTGTTTTTTTTCTGCAGTACTGGAGCCATGTTTGTCAAGGTTTGGTGCAGTTTGTCTTGTGTTTGACTCATTTTATGCGGCTTTCTGTGGTTATTTTTTTCACCATCATTCTTTTACACAATTTCAATAATTATTCTGTTTGTTCTACAATACTATCGCTATGTTTATCGAAGTTTGATGCAGTTTGAATCCCATTTGACTCATTTTGCATGGTTTTCTGTGGTTGCTCTTCTCACCATCATTCTTTTACACATTTTCAACAATTATACTGTATACAATAATAACGCCGTGTTTGTCATGGTTTGATGAAGTTTGTCCTCGATTTAACCTACTTTATATGGTTTTCTGTGATTGCTATTTTCACCATCATTCTTTCACACATTTCCAACAATTGTTCTGTTCATTCTACAATACTGAAACCATGTTTGTCAAGGTTTGATGAAGTTTGTCCTCGATTTAACCTACTTTATATGGTTTTCTGTGATTGCTTTTTACACCATCATTCTTTCACACATGTCCAACAATTGTTCTGTTCATTCTACACTACTGAAACCATGTTTGTCAAGGTTTGATGAAGTTTATCCTCGATTCAACCTACTTTATATGGTTTTCTGTGATTGCTATTTTCACCATCATTCTTTCGCACATTTCCAACAATTGTTCTGTTCATTCTACAATACTGAAACCATGTTTGTCAAGGTTTGATGAAGTTTGTCCTCGATTTAACCTACTTTATATGGTTTTCTGTGATTTCTTTTTACACCATCATTCTTTCACACATGTCCAACAATTGTTCTGTTGATTCTACAATACTGAAACCATGTTTGTCAAGGTTTGATGAAGTTTATCCTCGATTCAACCTACTTTATGTGGTCTTCTGCGGTTGCTTTTTTCAACATCATTCTTTCACACATTTCCAACAATTGTTCTGTTCATTCGACCGCCGCGAACGAGCCTCCCCCCTCCCCCCGCCCCAAAAGATCTCGCTGCGACACATTCTGTTTCCTGTTCCGTTACGGGATATCGGAAATCGTTGCGCCAGCCCGCGATTTCTCTTAACGCTCGATGTCAACCGACTCCGCGAGGTTCCTCTCCCCTCCCCGTCCCTCCACCCGAAGCCGTTACCGGCGGAATTCGTCGGGGCACGCCGGCCGGGATTCAACGAGACAATCGATAAAACGTTTTATTGATAAGGCGCATTAGACTTTCCAAGCAGTTGGCAATTTGATTCGAGGACGGAACATTTTTCCGTCGACGTGCGCGCCCGCACGTTCCGACGGAGCCGCGTTCCCAAAGCGACGTTCCGCCGAGTCGGGATTCCGATGCACTTTCGTCCTCCTTCACGGTTCAACGCCGCGTCGTCTGTTTCTTTATTTGCCTACGCTCGGAATGGTCTTGGAACGAGCCGTTGCGTTACAGAAACGCGATAAACGAATGTATGAACTCGGGGATTCGCGACAGTCGTTCGCGCTTTTCCAGCAATTTTTGAAAAGCAAACGACGACGTTGAAGTTCATTTGAATCATCGTGCGATTGACTTCTGCGGCACTGGAGTCGATAGAGTGCGGAAAATAGTACACAGGGTGTCCCAGAACCGCGATTGTATCTCGAAACAACTGCCATTGTATTCCCGAGGTGTTTCCGAGCAGCTTCCTCCTGTGCGGAAATCTTCTACAAGGCTTCGTTTACGAGTTATCGAAGAAAAATGAAGATCAAACGCGCAGTCGACCGCTGCGGCGTCGGGCCCCGCCCACTCGACCGCTGCGGCGCCGCGCTCCCACTACCCTGCGGGCGGAACGTCGCAGTACTCGTTCCACGATTGGTCCGCGTTTTTCGCCGATAACTCGTGAACGAGGCCTCGGAGAACATTTTCGGAAAGGAGAAAGTTGCTGCAAATCACCTCAGGAATCATCCTGCACTGTCAGAGAAAGTTTCGGGCGTGTCTTGAGCTCTGAAACACCCTGTACGATGGAATACAATGTCAAATAAACGAAGGAACGAAATTGAATGAACAGATAATGATTGTTCGATGTAAGAAATTAATGAAACCGTGGCAAATTTACCAGATCGACAGCGGTCGAGGTCTCAAGTCGGTTGCTCTCGTCGGGACGACCCTCGTTGATCTTCTCGTCGTTCACTCTCCACAGGAAACGGGGTCTTGGGTTCGCATAGATGGTGACGTTCACGATCCCCTTGCGCCCAATCACGTATCCGAAACGCTCGATTGTGGGCTGCGGCTGCGGAGGGTCTGCGAAAGAATAATTCACGCTTAATGTTTTGTTTCTTTGATCGATTCATTTCGGCAGCCATCTGATTTCGTTCTTCAGCTGTCATTCTTATATTGTTGACATAATAATTCACCACAGCCGTCAAATGTCATTTATAAATAAATGCGTTTCAAATCTTTCTGCAAGTAAAAATAGTACGATAAAGTTTCGTTAATATAAATATACTATTCGTATGAAATCAATTGATATAATATTTATATATTAATAAGTATATATATTATTTAATATATTAATAATTTTAAAAAAATATTTCTAGAAAATCAAATTAATTCGTCAGAATACTTACAGTACACCTGCAACTGCATAGTGGTCTCCTTAGGCTTGTCAAGGGCGACGTGACTGGCAGCGCACCGCAGAACCCTGCCGTTGTCGGTCCAGTCCAGGCTGCGCGACGCGTTCTGCACTGCCAACGAGTTGTCATGCACCTCCGAATCGTAGATCATCGGTCTCTCCTCGTTGCCGATTGGCTCGTCATCTGATGTGAGACCAGGATAAACGAAATGATACTTGAATGTGGTCGCGTATAATAACAAAAAAAAATTCGACAAATTAATCACCGAGGAACAGATGTACGTCCGCCGCTGGTCTTCCGCCGGAGGCGGTGCAGCTCACTTCCAATTTCTCGCCTTTTCTGTAGACATTTCTGCCGTAGTAGCCAGGGTTCGTGTTGATCTCAGGGTTGTTTGGTGGCTCTGCGAATTAGGTCAAGGTTATTAGGGCCGAACTGGGTCAAGGATCATCGATTTATTCAGAAAAATATAAACGAATTAAGAAACAATGATATAATTGTTCTTTTTTCTCAAACCTAACTTAGACCTAACCCAGACCTAACTCAGACCTAACCCAAACCTAATCTGGATCTCAGTAAATAAAATAATAATTTAGTAGGCTAACTGAACCTAACTGAACAAAACAGTAACAATCTATTAATAGACCTAACCCAAACCTAACCTGAATCTGAGTAAATAAAATAACAATAATATAGTAGGCTAATTGAACCTAACTGAACAAAATAGTAACAATCTATTAATTTTTTTAGAAGACTCGATATCAAATTTTTTTCAGTCATAATTTATAACTAAACCAGATCTAATCCAAATCTGCATGAATAAAATATGTATTTTATATAATTATATATTTATTATTATATAATGTATCATTAATTTTTGTTAATTTCAAACTCTTTTCAAACTTTTGTCTCGAACAAGAAAAATAATATAAAAAAAATCTTCCTATTTATACTAAACAATTTCTAAAAAATTCTTCCTAATTACACTATATTTCAAGGACGTTCAATTATCTCTCTTATTAAATAACCAATTTTCACTTGCAACAGTGTAGCATAAGCTTCGATAATCGACGATAAAATTGTCGTTAACTTCGTCGATAAATTCAAGTTTTAATTGTTGATTTATTAGTTGCTGATTAGAATCTATCGAACACTGACTTGCAACGATGATCCTGACGGACGCGGACGCCTCCGCCCGGTTGTCGACGACCGCCAGAGTACACTTGAAAATGCCGTCGTTGCTCTCCTTGATCTTCTCGATGTGGACCCCGCACTGTCCCTGCTCGGTGCCAGCACCGTGGTACATGATGCCGTCCTCGGCCGGCTCGCCCTTACTCAACACCATGCCGCCGTCCTCGCCGGGTATCTCGACGCGGCATACCTTCAATGGTCTGCCGACTCGGCACAATATCTGTAGACTCTCGCCGAGCCGCACCGCCACCTGCTGTTTCGGCTCAATCTCCACGACCAGATTCGACTTTGACGCTGAAACAAACGTAAATAGCCGATTCAGAAACAAGTTTCCGACACTTCGTTAGATCGACGGAAGTCGGGCGAACGTCTCGGCCATTCCCGTTTCGATGCACTGGTTTACATGCAAGAGAAATTTAGGGGATTGTTTTTTACTGTTTTAATTTTTTATGGGAAAATTGTTGATGGCGGTGTGCCGTGTAAATATTGAAAATAAATGTAGCAGATTATATTATATTATAATATAATATATATTGATCATATTATATTGTTAGGCTATTTTATAAATATACCAGTGTATAAATATATTATTGTCGTATTATTACTGTTGTATAATTATATTCTTGCACAAAAATGAAATTGTAGAAAAATATACTATTGTACAAAAATATAAAATTGTAAAAAGATATATTCTTGTACAAAAATATAAAATTGTAGAAAAATATGCTGTTGCACAAATATAAAATTGTAGAAAAATATACTACTTTACAAAAGTATAAAATTGCAAAAAAAATATACTGTTGTATGAATATAAAATTGTAAAAAAATATACTATTGTACGAATATAAAATTGTAAAAAAATATACTATTATACGAATATAAAATTGTAAAAAAATATACTATTGTACGAATATAAAATTGTAAAAAAATATACTATTGTACGAATATAAAATCATAAAAAATATACTATTGCACGAATACAAAATTGCAAAAAAATATACTATTTTACAAAAATATAAGATGGTAAAAAAATAGACTATTGTACAAAAATAAAGCTGATTAAACATTATTGAATAACTGTTCCATTATCCGAACGATTGAGGTTCTACCCTAACAAAATTTGACTAAATAATTTCTTCTCGTTTATCAAGAACGTTCAGGTAAAAATACTGACGAATTTTTCAAAATCGTTCTCGTTTCAGAAGCAAGGTCTTCGCGGCGTACACGCTAGAAATCTGACAATATATCAATTACCTCGAAAAACACGGAATTCTTTACGTTCCGTACCGAATCACGTTTTTCATATCTCGCAGGAAGGTAGTCCGCGGTGGCCGACCTAGTCTTCCTAGGGTTAATCTCGCTTTGCGGGAGGTGAAATTGAATTACCAGACGGAGCGGGGAACTTTCATAATTCTTCATAATTCTCTCGACCTTCTTGTCACGGGCTTAGCGAGTCCCCGCTTTCGCGGGACATGTTTAAGTGCGCGTTTTTTCTCATTCCACGGGTCACAATAATGACATGTTTATGGTATGCATCGCCGATTAGATGCGGCCTTGTTGCGGTCCCGACCCCCGCGGCATTATCTTGAATTTTTTTCTCTTAGAAAATAGCGACTGTTTGCTTGTTCTATCCTTTAATTAGCTAGCAGTCCAATGTATCAATTAAAAATCACAAGATCTCTTTGTTATTGACAATAACACGCGGCAACATTTTAAATGAATTTTAAACAGCAGTGAAATTAATTATACATTCTTACACAAATTTCTTTGAAGCGAATTTATTTACAGTAGAAAAATATTTTAGGTCCTCGAAAATGATTCTTCGGGAGATTTCGAGCAACTTTTTCCTTTGCGGAAATATTCTCCGAGGCTCCGTTAACGAGTTATTGAGAAAGAAACATAGACCAATCGGAGCGCGTGTGCAGTACGAGTAGGCGACGCGGTAGCGAGCACGACGCGGCAGTGGTCGCGGGACTCGAGGGCGTGGCGCCAGCGTGTGCCGATTGGTCGGTGTTTTTCGTTGATAACTCGTTAACGGAGCCTCGGAGAAGATTTCTGCAAAGGAAAAAGTGGCTTGAAATCTCCCGAGGAATCACTTTCGAGGACGTAAAATATTTTCTGAACCATTTTCAAGTAAAACACGGTTATCATTTAGTATAATTAATGTTACAAATCCCACATCGTTCGACTCCAATTTTGATAGTTTCTTTGACATCGCAGCAGATATTCGAGAGCCAATATTCGAAAGGATCGCGGGAAACGTGCGCCGCGCAAATAAATTTTAATCGACAGCCTCGGAAGTGCCGGCCTAAACGGCGAGAACATTCTCTCGCGATGGTAGAGATCGAAAAACGATTCCCGGGTCACGGGAGTAGCCAGCTCCCTCTTCTGCAAGATTTATGAGACAAAAAGGAAAGTTGATTAAATCCTATCCGATCCTATCCCCATCGTCGCCATCTATCGTCCCGTTCCTGTATTTTCCTTGTTCCGACACGCGCCGCGAGAGCCAGCCGACGAAACTCGCCCGGCCAGTGTCTCTCATTCCTTTCGTTCCGCCGGGTTGCTTCCACGTTCAGCCGTCCATGGCAATTAGGAAATTTCAATATTTTTGAAATATTTCCAATAAGGAAAAAATTGTTCGGAAAATTCTTTCGAGAAGAAATTCTTTCGTGATTTGTTGTTTTTTTCTGAAGGGGTTGTTTGTTACTTTTATGATGAGCTGTTATTTTTGTATTGGACTGTACTTGAATTCGGCACTTGAATTGTTATTTTTGCGCCTAGTTGTTATTTTTATACTGAATTGTTAATTTAACACTGAATTATTATTTTTACGGTGAGTTGTTATCTTTTAAACTGAATTATTAGTTTGGTACTGAATTATTATTTACACTCCGAGTTGATATTTTTATAATGAATTATAATGAATTTGGTACAGAATTGTTAATTTGGTACTCAATTATTATTTACACTCCGAGTTGATATTTTTATAATAAATTATTATTTACACCCCGAGTTAATATTTGTATAATGAATTATTAATTTGACACAGAATTGTTAAACTGATATCGAATTATTATGTTTACACTGAATTATTATTTTGTTCATTCCGTGTTATTACTTTTATACGAAATTATTATTTTCATACTACGTTATTATTTTTCTACCGCATTTTGTTGTATTTAAATTGTACCCTTATATTTATTTTAAATTATTGTTGTTACCCAAAATTATTACCTTTACACTTTATCATTATTTCTCTCCTAAATTATTAATTTTATCCTGACTAATTATTTTTTAAATGTTATATATTTCCGGTAAACGAATGTTTCGACGAAAATTCCGTTTCATCCCCTGTATCAGATATAAAACAGACGTGAAAATCCCCGACAGATTGAATAAAAACATACTAAAAAATTGATTAGGGTGTGCTGCACTCTCGGATTATCCACAAATCGTTCGAGAACGGTCGAAATCCTGAACGAGAGAAACAGGAAAAATTCGTGAGAATTTCCTTGCTCGGTTCTCCCCCCCCCCTCTCCCTCCCCCATTCGGCCACTCAGCCGGTTTCCCGGAACTTTCCGTAATCGCGGTGATGTGTAATGGATAACGAGAACCGGCAGGCGGCGAGAGCAGTCTGCTTGTACTGTAAATGAACAAAAGTTTCGTGGCGCAAAAAGCTTCGAAAGTATCGACCGCAACGCCCCCCCTCCCCCCAACCGTTTGGCCGTAGGGCGAGGAAAAGGTGAGAACGTGTACCGACGTTTTCCATTAATAACTGCATTGTCAAACCGGCGTTCGGCATTCTCGCCCACGCAGGTCGCATTATAAGGCCGCGCGGCCCCCCCTCCGGCGCCGGATCACCCGCGGCCGGGTTGGGGGGGGGGGGGTTGTTCGCGGCGTCGAGCTTTCAGCAACAACATCGGAAAGTAACTTCTCGAGCACCGTGCATCGGCTAAGTATTATTCAATTAATTTGCAACGCCCCCTAGAAAAAATATGATTCTTTCTGTACGAAATGAACGCTCTTCTTTTTTATCAACACCTTGTGATGTTTTAGGGATCACGGACTCGTCACGGAAATTGTTTGTAATAATCTGATTGGGATGAATGTTATTTTGTTGCTTCGAGTAGGAATTTAGTTCTGCGCTTAGTATGTGTTTTAGAATATTTTAGAATATTTTATGGTACTTTTTGTAATATTTTATGTATTTTATAATATTTTGTTGCATCTTATGTGTTTTAGAATATTTTTGAATATTTTATGGTACTTTGTAATATTTTATATGTCTTATAATATTTTATATCTTATATATTTTAGAATATTTTAGAATATTTTATGGTACTTTGTGATATTTTATGTTTTAGAATATTTTATTGCAGATTATATATTTTAGAATATTTTATGGTACTTTGTAATATGATATTTTGTACCTCATATATTTTAGGACACTTTAGAAAATATTTTATAATATTTTATAGTATTTTATAATATTTTATAATACCTTATACACACACATATATTTTAGAAAATGCTTTAGAATATTTTATAGTATTTTATAACATTTCATAATATTTTATGTATCCTGGGCTATTTTAGAATATCTTATATATTTTAGAATGTCTTATAGTACTTCATACTATTTTAGAACATCTTATATGTTTTATAGAATACTTCAGAATATCTTATATATTTTATATATTTAAAATTAGAATTAAAAACAGACGTTCACAATTGTTTAGCAGGCTGTTATTAAAAATAGGCACCATGTATTTTCGGTACTCAGAATCCAGATTTCCAGAATAGGAAAATGCGTGAAAGATTCCGCGAAGAATGAACGTGGAGGAGTCGCTCAGATAAATATTGTGCATTCCAATTAGTCGAGCTCCCAGTTAGTACAATTAGCTGCCGAGTAATTTTAGAAGTAGCAGCGCAACGTGACAAAGCAGGGAGAAGGCGGGAGAAACTGCGCGATAGACAGATTACGACTGAGAGAGAGAGAGAGAGAGAGAGAGAAACAGAGAATTAGCAAGAGAGGGAGAGAGAGAGAAACAGAGAATTAGCGAGAGAGGGAGAGAGAGAGAAACAGAGAATTAGCGAGAGAGAAAGAGTGAGAGAGAGAGAGAAACAGAGAATTAGCGAGAGAGAGAGAAAGAGAGAGAGAGAAGACTAGAGAAACAAAGAGTTAGCGGAAGAGAGAGAGAGAGAGAGAGAGAGAGAGAGTGAGAGGCCAGAAAATTAAAGAGTTAGCGAGAGAGAGAGAGAGAAACAGAATTAGAGAGAGAGAGAGAGAGAGAGAGAGAAACAGAATTAGAGAGAGAGAAAAAGAGGAACAGAATTAGCGAAAGAGAGAGAGAGAGAGAAACAGATTTAACGAGAGAGAAGGAGAGAGAGAGAAACAGAATTAGCGAGAGAGAGAGAGAGAGAGAGCGCGAAAGATTGGGAGAAGGTTAGAGAAACAGAGAGTTAGCGTGAGAGAGAGAGAGAGAGAGAGAGAGAGAGAGAGAGAGAGGGAAGATGAAAAAGCCCACGGCTTCCAATATTGGTTAGCTCGCGGCTTCACACTTTTAACAACGCCGTCCGTTATCTTGAGAAATCCACGGGCCCGAAGCTCTCCGGTATTTTAATACTGGCCGATAATTAATTATTCTCCGGTCGGCCGACCGCGCGCAGAATGTTCGAAAATAGCTGAAAGTAATCCTGTAATGGCCGGGTTATAACGGCCAGGCTTTCAGCGGCCTCTATTCCCGAGCACTTAAATCAGCAACTTCCATCCTAAGAGCGTCCCGACGCGTCCGAACGTTTCGCGACCCACGAGTATACTTCGTGTTTATTGTTATTCCTTCTCCTTGTTACCCGGTCGCGTTCAGTTCACGCCTATTACCGGCTGCTTTGCGCGACGATTCCCGCGCGTTCCTTTAACTTATGTACGCACGTGTATACGTACGTATGTACGTACGTATGTATGTATGTATCGCAGAGCTCAAGATCGTATTTACATAGCTAACTAACAGCGAAGTTCCCTCTCCCCTCCCCCTCCACCACCCTTCGCGTCCGTGTTCCAGCACAGGCCGCGAAAACTTCTTGCACGCGATTGTTCCATAATTGATCGAGCTACGACGCGGCGGAATTAGGTTCGTTATGGTAACGCGGCGCGCATTCTGAAGTGCAACGGAATTCTGTTTATCTGTAAACTTTCGCGCGGCGGTGGAGGGGATTTTGTTGATTCCTCGTGATGGAGTCTCTCGTTGATATTTAAATGTGTTAGACCGACGTTCGCGAACGACTTTTTTTCTCTACCCCCCCCCCCCTCCCCCGCTTCGCGAGAAACGTCGGTGCGCGTTTGTAACGAGATGTTCGAGAAGAAAAACTGCAGTGACAACCTTGGCCTAACGCTGACCTAACTTGGAATTAATATCTAGATCTAATTCCTGACTCGATGTGTTGGGTGTCCCAATTGAATTGGAACTGTAGAAAGTTTCTTGGACGCGCGATTGAAAGGGAACAGATTAGTGTATATTTTTTTGGTTGGTTTTTTAAAACGTTATATTTGTGTGCTTTCTGTTTTTGTTACTTTTTGTGCAGAAATATTTGGAGATTGGAATTTTGTTTGAGCTCATTTAGCGGTTTTAATATATTATTGTTATGTTATTATATTGTTATATTATTATATTATTATATTGTTATATTGTTGTATTGTTGTATTGTTATATTATTATATTATTATATTATTACATTATTAGATTATTATATTTTATAAGCTATATTTTCAATTTCTAATAGAAAAATAGAAATAGTACATAAAAATATCAAGATATAAAATACATGTTTAAACGAAAGTCAAAAAAGAATAATTTTAAAAAATAGAAAAATACAAATATAGAACGCGAGCGTTTCGGAGCGATTGAACGAGAACGGCGCGACTTTTATCGGGTTAGAAGCGCATTAGATAAATGCAGAACGGGCCGGAGATTCTGATTGGCCGGTAGGGGAAGGGGGAGCCGCAAGGGATCGCGCGGGCTCGGCCGATCGTAAACCCATAAATCCCATTTGATTTTCCGGCCGTCAATTTGTTACACGGCTGACGTCGCGATCTAATTTGAAGCGGCCCCCGCGGAGGACACCTCTCGCATTCCGAAAACCGCAGCAACAGATGTGATGATTTGTGGACAGCGGCCGTGCATCGTTGCACCGGTAAGGTTGATGCGCCTTGCACGCCGCGCCGCGCCGCGCGGGCGATGTTGCGGCCAGCGGCAACACGGTGTCCGCAGTTGAAATTTCACCGGCTGTCCTCTATTTCACCTTCCACCGCCGCCGCACCGCGCCGCGCAGCCGTGATCTACGGGTTTCCTCCGGCAACTTCGACGTTTCTGCTCGGACGGCTTCACGAAAGAGTCCGCCGGTTCGCTCTTTGTTCAAGAAAAGATATTTGACGGTCGACTCGAACGATAGATTCCCAGGAATTTGCAATAAATCCATTTATTTATTACGCACTACGTATTTTTCTGTTCGTTGATTCTGCGTCACATATTTTTGTATTTATTTATACCGTGTTACTTATTTTTATATTTATTTATACCGTAGTATGTATTTTTATATTTATTTATATCGTGATACATATTTTTATATTTATTTATACCATATTACATATTTTTATATTTATTTACACCGTATTACATATTTTTATATTTATTTATACCGTACTACATATTTTTATATTTATTTATACCGTACTACATATTTTCATATTTATTTATCATGTGTAATGCATAATTTTATATTTATTTATTCTGTGTCGTATATTTTTCTATTCATTTATTATTATTTATACATGCATTTACATTTAATTATTCTGTATTATATATTTTTATATTTATTTATACCGTGTTACGTATTTTTATATTTATTTATCACGTGTCACACATGCTTTTACATTTAATTATTCTGTGTTATATATTTTTATATTTATTTACACTGTGTCAACATATTTTTATATTTATCTGTCACGTGTTGCACATTTTTATATTTATTTATTATCAATCACACGTTCTTGTAGTTATTTACTACGTATTTTTATATATATATTTTTATTTTTTTATATTTATTTATTCTGTTAGATGGTTCCACATTTATTTCATATTTTTAAATTTATTATTGCAAATCTCTAAACGCCGTCACATTTTCATCAGATTTTTACAAATCACAAATACCACGACGAAGAATCACGATTTATGTAAATCGTTCGCGCAGGTATATACCGGCGATATCTCGGCAACAATTAAACGCGAAGATGTTCCGAACGAATTTAAATACACGCGCAAATAATCTGGGCGAAACACACACACACGCCGGGAGCCGTTGTTATTTTATAATTATAATATCCATGTCCGGCGGAACGGTTCTTATTCGGTGGCCGGTTAACAAAGGCGAGGCCCATACTTCGAGCGGTTCGTTAAAAAAGGAATTATTAACTGCGAGAGATAGAGAAGTAAATGAGAGTAAAGATCAGGCATTTTCATTTACCAGCCGGGTTAAGGATCCGGCTGAGACAATCAGCGTCTAGAAGAGACTTCTTTTCCACCTAAGGAAATCGTTTAGCGAGGTCTTTCAACGGGCGAAGGGAAGAGGACTGCTCTCCTTGTTCCGTCCAACGGGACTGGAAAAGAGGAGGGAAACGATCGCAGCCACGAGCGAGCTCGTGCCGGGATTTAATTACGAGCCTTAAATAAATTCGAACGAAATATATCCGCGAGCAACAACAAATATTCACGACGGCTCCTTCGACGTTGCATGGCGCTGCCTCGTTATTATTCACGCGGCCCGCATTAATGCATAATTTACTGTAACAACAACGTCATTATAATTACCGGCCGTCGTTCGTAACACGCACGCGATCGAAAGTCGATCGTGAATTACCGACCAGCGAAAAAACGCGAGCGGGAAAAATTATTGAAACAACTGGGAACGGATAATGAGACGGTGAGTGATAATTTGTTAATCAGAACGACGGATATTAGTATCTGTTGCTCCGGGGAATGGAACAATCATCGATAATCAGTTTCCCGAGAATTATGGTCAAATTATATCCGAAGAGAATTGTATTCAAAAATATCTTCGTCGATGTGATTCCTGAGGTGATTTTAAGCAACTTTTCCCTTTGCGAAAATCTTCTACGAGGCTCCGTTAACGAGTTATTGAGAAAGAAACGTAGATCAATCGAGCGAGTACGGGTCGAGTAGGCGGCGCGACGCGGCAGTGGCCGCGAGGCTCGGAGGCGTGGCGCTAGCGTGTGCCGATTGGCCGGTGTTTTTCGTTGATAACTCGTTAACGGAGCCTCGGAGAAGATTTCCCCAAAGGAAAAAGTTACTCGAAATCGCCCGAGGAATCACTTTCGATGACTTAAAATATTTTTTGAATATCCTATGAAATTTCTACGAATTTTCTGATGTTACAATTTAACAGCGTTTAACCAGATCATCATTTAGTTCACAATGCTGGAAATATAATTAATGTTATAACTTTCCAGTATTTGACACCGAGTTTAATATTTTTCTAATTTCACGTCAGAGTTCTGCATTATTATGTTTTATAAAAATCCGAATTAGTCAACAATCCGTTTCTGCCGCTAAAATATTTTCTCCGCGGTAAAAATATGCTAAACAGAGTGGAGATATTTCGATGCAGGATGCGGGCCACTTAAACGGCCCGGAAAATGTCTCTCTCGTTATACCGATTCTATTTATTCCGGCGAAAAAACCGGTCGACAGCGGGGCCATTCATCAAGCAAACGATCCGTAGGAGACGCGAGAAGCCGCGCAAGCCGGCGCAAGAACCGCCGATACAATCCGCGACTAGTTATTATTCGATGCGTTAAAAACCGTGTCAGATGAAATATGATAATCGTTACCCGAGCCACGCCCGGTTTATCATATTTCTTCGGCCGCGCATTATCATAATGGCGTCGTGCGCGTGATCGAGCGCATTCGGCCCGGCGAGAAACGGTGTTTCCAGCTCGTTCGAGATTGATGCCACCTTCTAACGAAATTTCACCGCGTCGCGCTACGAGATCTCCCTGCGGCGGACGCGAATTAGACGATCAAAGCGGAAGCTCCACACCTCCCCCCCCGCCCCTCCACGCGTTTTAATCGACGTCGATGAAATTTACGACGCGCGAATTCGATGATATTTCTGCGCAGAAAAAAAATGATTGCACACACACACACACAAATGCTGAAAATCGTAACATATTTTATTACGAAACATATAATATAATATATATATATACAACAAGCAAACAAGCAACAAATATTTCAATGTGACAGACTAATAAATAATAAGAAATTATGCACGAAAATATTTGCAAAAATTCTGACATTGATAGCATATTCTTGATAAGATCTTTAAAAGCACATATTCAGTCTGACAGCTTTTGGAATGTGCTTTACGATTATGTCATAAAACAAAGGCAAAACAAACTATTGATTTTTTAATTTTTTTCCACTGCTCGCATTACTGTGCGATAAGGCGAGTAACCGGGATTCTTCGACACGGGCGACCCGAGCCGCGTATGACGACCCTTAAATTCTCCTTTTCCGGGTGACATAGTAACGCGGTCAGATAATCCCCGGTTATATGCGGAATGAAAGCTACCTCCGGGCTCCCTCCCACCCCCCTCCAACGTGCTCCCAGTGCTACATACTATTTCCCCGCTGATTTCCAATTTTCGCTATCGCGGCCTCGCCCTCTGGTGGATGTGGGTCGGCCGGCGATATAAAATGAAATACAGCGGAGGCGAAAGGGTGACAATAATAGGGGGCGACGTCGCGCCGGAGTAAGGGGGAGTGATCGAACGGAGAGAGAGAGAGAGAGAGAGAGAGAGAGAGAGAGAGAGAGAGAGAGAGAGAGAGAGAGAGAGAGAGAGAGTAATAAAGAGAGAGGGAGAGTAATCGAGACAGAGAGCAATACAGAGAGAGTGCGAGAGAGAGCGCGAGAGAGAGAGAGCGCGAGAGAGAGAGAGCGCGAGAGAGAGTAAGAGAAAGAGCGAGAGAGAGAGAGCGCGGGAGAGAGCGAGAGGGCGAGGGAGAGAGAGCGTGCAAGAAAGAGAGAGAGCAATAGAGAGAAAGAGCGAGAGAGAGTGAGAGAGAGAGTGAGAGAGAACGCGCGAGAGAGAGTGAGAGAGAGCAATGGAGAGAGCGAGAGAGTGCTACAGAAAGAGAGAGAGAGAGAGAGAGAGAGAGAGAGAGCGATGCATAGAGAGAGGTCAACGAGCAGAGAAACCGAAAGCGATGATTCCATAAAGGAATCTTGTAATCGATCCTTTTTGTCGCAGCTGGTCGGTTCTAGAATTTCCTTGTTAATTCGATAATGAGAAACCATCGAACGCAGCTGGTTTACAGAGGAAGACCATTACAGATTTCATCGTGTTAACTCAACAGTGAAAAACGTTTGCAGAACGGATACTGAATTATTCTTGGTTGTTTAAAATTATTTAAAGGAAACACGAATGTTTGAGCGATCTCTGCATTATGCCAAGTTTTATTTTACAGAGAAATACTATAATGTAATTATATAATAACATAATTATTTTATATAATTAGATGCAGCTTAATTACAGTTATAAATAGTTCAATATGGTTCTATTATATTGTTCGACGTAGTCGAACACATTTACACATGGTTCTAAATATACTAAATTTACTTTTTGTTATTCTATTATTTTTTCCCTATCATTTTGTTAAATTCCAAAAATATCAAAATATGACGTCTCTTTATGCCACTTTCTCGACACCATAAAATGGATACATCATATACAAAACATATAAATGATTTAAAAATATACAGCTACATTATTCCAACACGTTAAAATAATTAACAAACAAAAAGAGTCGATATTTGCTTCGCATAAACATCCACGGGGAAATTATTAAATCTGCGAGGGACTCGTTCACAGGATGATTAATTAGCCGCCGAAGAAAGGAGGAATCAGTGAAAATATTAGAACGAGATGGTCGCGGATAGAGGGTGCGAGGGGAAGGGGATCTCGGATGCGACGAAGCAGCAGCAAACCGCTGCGGTCAGCTTGCATGTGCAGAAGTGCAACGGGTGGAACTAATCCAAGCCGGCACTTCTCGTATTAGATGATATTCCCTAACATTGCTAATTGCGCTCCGTGCGCCGCCACCGCCGCGAAATATGTGGAACCCGGTCTCCTTCCGTCCGTGCACGCGTGTGCGCCCCTTTTCCAACCCGCTTGGCTCGACTGTGCAGTCGCGAACGAAACGAGGAAACTCGATTTTAGATGTAATCAGACTGTTTCATTGTAACGCGATGAATCGTGTACATGGATCTGTAATATCTATGTAGATAATAAATCTATAGATTTATTAATAGATTAACAGATTTATTATTGATTTAGAAATCTGTCGATAGTAAATAACCGTTCAGATTTATATAGAACTATATGGAATTATGTACCTGAATTATGTGGAATTATCTATGGAACTGTGTTCCCGAGGTCATTTGCAGTAACTTTTTCCTTTGCGAAAATCTTCTCCGAGGCGTCGTTAACGAGTTATCAACGAAAAACAGTGACCAATGAGGGGCGAGCGTGGCTCCGCTTATTGGCGAATAGGCGGCGCGTCGGCGAGCGCGACGAGGCAGTGGCCGCGAGACTCGAAGGCGTGGCGCCAGCGCATGCTGATTGGTCCAGATTTTTCGTTAATAACTCGACAACGGAGTCTCGGAGAATATTTTCGCAAAGGAAAAAGTTGTTTCAAATGACCTCGGGAACCCTTCAGTTCCTTTAGGTAACATAATTCTGGGATAACTATTTAGGAGTGTATAGATAATTATTAAGAACTATGTAGAAATATCGTGCAACTTCTTAGAAATATACGGAACCGTGTACAATTGCATATAATTATTTGGAATCGTATAAAACGCTGCGTAATTATTTGGAATCGTATAAAACGCTGCGTAATTATTCGGAACCATAAAACCACGCAGTTACGGAGAATACGATAACTGTCCGAGCGCGCTTGTTATCCAGTCCTCGCAATCAGTCTTTCTCCGTTTATTAGATTCGCGTCGCTGTTTTCGCGAGTGCATTTACACCCCACCCGCTAACCCCTTTACCGACGCTTTACTGCGAGCCTCGCGGAGCATAAAACTTCAGTTCGAACGGAAGTCCATTACAATCCTCAAAGGAAGTGAAATTGAAATTTTAATAGACGTTCTATCGCGGCGTGGCTCATCGGGAGTTACATCCTTTCAATTTTGTGAACCGCTCGCTTCCGTATTCAAACTTATTGGCACTTCAACGTCCCCGCGTATCCGGCACCCCATCATTTCCACACAGCCGCGATTATTGGTCTTTTCGTGTACCTTTTACTTATTCACGATTTTAATCCATGGCTTTTGTTCGTCAAATTTTCATCTGTAACTTTCGTTTATCGAACCTTCTCGTATCTTTTATTTATTCGATTTTCGGCCTCGATTTCAATCTAGTTTTTTTTATTTATCGGACTCGGACCTATTTTATTTATTTATTCAATTTCTCCCGTGTCAGTTTGCACCGTAGGAGTTTTAAACAATGAAACGGACAACGTGCAATGTTTTTCTGAAAATCTTTGAATGGTTGCGAGTCGCGAGTCACGATAGAAATTTTTATTATTATTATTTGTTATATTATCTCTGTATTGTTGTTACTAGTTATATTATTTTCCAGTCTTTATTGTTCATCAGACGCATCCAAGATACGTTAATTTTTCGATAGACAATTTTACGATAGTTCTTTTACGACAATTTCTTCATTTTACAATATGAAAAGTTAAACAATTGTTAAAAAGTGACAACAATTGCATCTGTAATTCACGAAATTATTTACCTCTACGCAATGTAACTATTTATTCCAAAATTGTTACTTAAACAAAAATTATGGAGCTTCTTTTGGCTCGGTAATTAAAATGTTTATTTAACAAAAATTTTATTGAACGAAAATTTTAATAAACCATCAGCCCCTAGAACAATATTCGCACCCTGGGTCCGAACGGACCCCACTATCGCCGCAATAAACATTCTCGGCCCGAAAGTTCGGATCTTCGGCGAGCAATCGCCTCGAGGCAATTAATTAAGAGCTTTGTGACGTCATCGCGTTGCCTGGATGTCGCCGGCAGTGCCGCGGCATCGCTCATTCGGTTTCCGGCGGAAATGCGAGGCGGAATGTATTAAAAGGACGGCGGAGCGGCTGCTCACGCAAAAAGTACCCGACAGGGAAAGTTTTCGTTTACAGGAGTGGGGCGGAGTAGGGGGGAGGCGGTAGACACGACTATCGAGCACGCCGGGAGAGTAGCTCTCTATGTTTCCAATCCCCGGAGCTTTTTCCAGAGCAACCGAGCTAGGAAAAGGGTACATCATTCAAGCCCGGGAAAATAGAGCAATCTTGTGACACATGGGAAATCCATGCATTACTAGCCGGCGCATATGCGAGCGCGCGCGCGCGCGCGGTTACGGTGTGCAGTTGCTCACGAATGCATTGCATTTTCGCCGGCCGACCGACTTCAGCGACGCGAGAGAGCCCCGCGATCAGCAAATGGACGTAGCCCGGCCATTCACGTAGCTCCCGTTTGATGGGTTAATGACGACAGTCAAGTGTTAAAAAGGCTCATCGAGCGGCGCTTTAACAATTACCGATGCGCGACCGTCCGCGCGGCACGGTTCCCGCGACGCGAAAAACCGATTCGCAGACTCGGCATTTTCATTAGCGAATAGTCCCCGCCGATTCGCCGATATTCTCTCGCGTTCTGATATGTCGTAACATGAATGCTTGCTTTGTTTCGCGACGCTGAATGCGGTAAAGTCTCCCTAATTGATGCACGACCTGGAGATGAAAATGGACAATTCGGGAAGACCAGATGGATTATTCGAGCCGCGAAGCTCGTTTCTGTGATTGTTGACAATCGGCGACTATAAGAACGATTATCGCCGAGCGTCAATTAGGGAGACTTTATCGTAAACTTTACTTTCGGGGCTCAACATTTTTTGGCTTTTTCTGACGTATTTCCGTAGGTATCGACGAGAGGATGCCGATAGTTCGAGTTCCAACGCGCGGAATTCATTGGTTCGAAAGTTATGCGTATTCAAAGTCGCCGAGCGTCAATTAGGAAGACTTTACCATAAACTTTACTTTCGGGGGTCAACATTTTTCAGCTTTTTCCGACGTATTTCTACAGGTATCGACGAGAGGATGCCGATAGTTCGAGTTCCAACACGAGGAATTCTTTGTTTCGAAAATTATGCGTATGCAAAGTCGCCGCGCGTACTGCGGTGACGCTCGCGCGATTGTCACGTTGCGTCGGTCGACAAACATTTCGTATTAATTGCCAGAGGCTCGGTAAACGTCCGTTTAAATTATTTCTCCGAAAGTTTTATTTATTTTATTTTATTCTTTAATTATTTCGCCCCAGAACTCGAGTAGCTCGGACATAATTCATCCAATCGAGCGTCGCGAAAACTTGGCCCGGATCATTTTCCATTTTAATCCTGGCTATCACGACACGAAGAAAAATCGGCGAAATAAACGATTTGTCCAGTCTCCGGATTTATTACCGCTGCCATTACACTCCGCACATTTTGATTAAATCGCGCGCGCTCTCGTTCGGCATAGGATCCGCCCGATCCCCTCCCCCTGGGAGGGTTATTTAAATAAATCGCGGTTTCCATTTGCAAAAGTATCACGGCCGTTATTCCGTTTAATGTTTTTCCTTTGAGCGGCGCGCGTAAAATAAATTACTTTTTTCGCGCCGCCGATGCTTGCATTAAATGTTATAATCCATAAAACGGCCGGGGGTGGGTAGGGTGGGGGGAGTTGGGAGCGTGCTCTCCGTAGCCTGTATTACGAAATTCGATGGAAATCACGGCGATCAGATACTGTGCTGGCACGGTGTCGTACGCGGTTTCGCGGACGAGTTTCAATTTGTTTCTCATTATTTACGACGCCGACGCGAGTTCGTTGCCCGAATTGCTGCTGGCAAAAGTATTCCAATGGTAAATTAAAAAATTCTGTTCGTTCCGCAACATTGTTGCCCGGCGGTTTACATTATTGAACGAATCCGCCGCGTTCGATATCTTCGTTATTTATAATTAGACCGCGGATCTTGCCACGAGAAATTTTTAAGCGAAGAAACATTTAATGAATTCCGAAATATTGTCCTGTTTTGAAGCAACAATTTTCTCAAGGTTGGACAGTTTATGATAGCATCTACTGTGCGTCGAAGATTTGGAAGACACACGATCGTTTTTCATCGGCAATGTTGAATTCACGTATACAGATTGTTCCGGGAGATGATTTGGAGCAACTTTTCCCTTTGCGGAAATCTTCTACGAGGCTCCGTTAACGAGTATCGAGGAAAAACGTGGACCAATCGCAGAGCGAGTACCGGACGAGTAGGCGGCGCGGCGGCGAGAGCGACGAGCCAGTGGCCGCGAGGCCGGAGGGCGTGACGCCAGCATACGCTGATTGAGCCTCGGAGAAGATTTTCGCAAAGGAAAAAGTTGCTTGAAATCGCCTGAGGAATCACCTGTATTCAGGATTACGTCGAACTCCCTGTATGCTATAATAATTGTACGATTTAAATGTAAATCAGTACTGGTTTATGAATGTCTATCGATGAGACGAAAGTCCAGACATTTTTTCTTCAACCGATATGTTTAAGCATTAATCAATTATATTTCGGAATTGGTAAATTCAATTCGGCGAGAACTTTAATCACCGGCGTTTCTGGCACGGTTCGCGGAAGAACAGCGCGAACTGCATCGACCAGGCTCGCGAGGGGGCGGCGGTTAATTAAAATAAAAAATCAATAACGGGAACCGCTCGTCGGTTATCCGGTAATTACGAAATATTTATTAGCTTTCGCCGCGTCGAAATCGCGCGAGCCGGAGCTCGTCCTCTTCTCGCGACCGCATTAATTTGAATGATTATCAACGATACACCTCTGCCGTTATTCGATAACGAGTAATTAGCAGGGCGCGCATCGCGGAGCGGGTTACACGCGCGCCTCGCGTACCGTCCTCCGCGGCTCCGAACGCGAGACACGTTAATTTACAACGTTAACGCGTGAAATACGATTCACACAACGAGATGTTAATTCCGCTCGCATAACCACGCGGTTTGTCAAAAATTTATACGACGGTTTCGCGAGCGCCGCGACGACATGCTCGCCGGCAGATTAACTCTTGGACGCCGATCAAATATTCTCAGATTAAGCGCTAAATGAGCCGGCGCTCCACTTCGATTGTTTGCCGTGCATTTTTACGCCGAACCCCGCCCGCAACCTCCTCCCGCTTATGTTAAACCGATTACGCGACTGGCCGTTTTCATTTCCCAAAAGCCGATGTTGTTGCGACGTCATTATTGTTTTCGGAGGATTCGCATTGTTGCTATTTAGGTTCCGACAATTCAGATTGAATGATTATAACAATTGATTGTACACAATGACTACTGCGAAATATAAATTTCATAACTAACTCGTAAACCAGTACCGTTTTTTTTTATTTAAGTCCTACAATTATTATAGTACGTGTTCGACCTGAATACAGACGATTCCTCAGGCGATTTCAAGCAACTTTTTCCTTTGCGAAAATCTTCTCCGAGGCTCCGTTAAAGAGATATTTATGAAAAACGCGGACCAATCAGCGCACGCTGGCGCCACGCCCTCGAGCCCCGCGGCCACTGGCTCGTCCCGCTCGCCGCCGCGCCGCCTACTCGTCCGGTACTCGCGCTTCGATTGGTCTACGTTTCTTTCTCAATAACTCGTTAACGGAGTCTCGTAGAAGATTTCCGCAAAGGAAAAAGTTACTCCAAATCACCTTCCGGAACATTGTGTACACGTGAATTCAACATTGCCGATGAAAAACGATCGTATATCTTCTAAACCTTCGACACACGATAGAAGCTATTATAAACTGTTCAATTTTGAGAAAATTATTCATTCCTTGAATTTTTATATTATTATTAAAAAGAATGCTACACATATCAAATCTATTTACCCACGGCGCGATTCGACACAATTCGCGATCTTTTAAATAAACAAATTCACCAAAAATAAATATCCTCGCGTAGCCTAAAGACTAGTCTATAAATCTGCGAAGAGTTTATTCTCTTATCTTGGATAGTTCTGCCGAAAAAAATTCGCGAAGATGCCGGTTACAACGAGACTCCTTGAAACGATTTTTCGGCAGCGTGCGCTGATTGTAACGCGTCGAGGATTCCGCGAAGGAGTCGTAAGCCCGGCTTGCGGAGGGTTCTCTCTACAGGGGATTTCGTTTACGGAGGCAAATATTAGTAGAAATTGAATATCCCGTTGGTAGTTCCGAGGTGCGCGAAGCGTTTAACGCCGGGGATCGCTAAAAATCAGCAGCAGAAGCAGCGAATGCTCGCGGGCCCACCCCACGCGCCGGTTTAATTGTCACGGTTTAACGAACCGTGGCCGGGGCTGCTTTCGAAACAAGAATACTCGACGTCGTTGCCAGCTACGGCAACAACGGGGAACACCGAACTTCCCGAATAAGTAGAAGGAAACGCCGGCGCCGCGCCACGGCAGCTTATAAACCATCGGCCATTGTAAGAAAACAGTGGTATCGCGATAACTGGCTTCGCAACGATCTCCGCGGGAAATAGGCAGCTTCGTTGACCAACTTTCGAACACCTCAGAAAGCGCCGCCGCTGTCGCCGAGACGTTATTGAACCGCCGATATTGTCCCTTTCCCAGACAACCGCGCGCCGGCTCCCACAAAGACCGCTATGAATTTATTCGTGCGAGACGCTTCGTCGAAACTCCTCCCCCCTTCCCCATTCAAAACACAGATCGTGTTACAGAGTTTGTTATTGTAATGCGAGAACCGTTTAAGGTCTTTTCTTCGCTTGGGATCGCAGTGCTGAGGAATGTTGTTTTGTTGCGTTTTCTTTTTCGACGATGTTACTGTTTTTTGGGGGATGTTTTATGACTTTAGAGAGGTCGTTTCTTGAACTATCTCTTGAAAAATTGTCTTGTAAAAATATTAATTATTGTAGTCGTGAGGCGGAGGAATATGAAAGGCTATTGAAAAATCGAAGCGATGACTTTCGACAATTTTTTTTTTGATGAAGTTGTAAAAATGTTTTGTAAAAATATTAATTATTATAGCCGTGACGCGGACGAATATGAGAGACCTCCTCTCTCTCTCTCTTTCTCTCTCTCTCTCTCTCTCTCTCTGCATCGGCGATGTTGAAACAAAAAAGCGGAGCCCGCGAGCCGAACACCGGTAAAGCGAAAGTTCGGCGCGGCGGCTCGCGGCCGTATCGCTGCCAAAAAATTTCACGAGCCCGACTCCTGTTTCTCCATTTGCCGGGCTGCGCCGCGTTCTAGATTCTTACTTTTCCAAATGACCTCGGCATAAATCTAATTAAACCAACTACCGATGCGTTCCAAATAAATTCTGCTCCCCCGCCCCCATCCACGAGATTCTCTCCTAACATCGACAAATTTTCCTCCCCCGCTCCCCTCCCTTCTCCCTCTGCCGCCTATCCGACGCGCGCTGTTTCTCTCTTTTTCTCGGAAATCCGGAGCCCGGTTGCGCCGCCGGACCGAAATTCATTCGGGTGCCCGAAAAGTTCGCGCCGATTCCTCACTGGCCGCGTTCAAATACGTCTAAACAAACGAAAGTCAATGAACACATATCACACGCCGTACCGTCCGTATATGTGTGTGCGCGCGCGCGCGCGCGCACGCGTGGCTGTGTGTTTGGCCGCGCTACGAGAGGTTCGTTTTTCACCGGTCGCTTTCGGACATTCGTTGTAATTAGTCGCGTTTTATGGTCGTTTCGCAAAAATAGTACGGCAATAAATGAAACGCCGACACCCGGTGCTATTTCTTCTCCGGGAATGGCCGTTAACGCGCCGCGGATTCTTCGCGCCCGATAGAAACGGATCGGCCGCGGTGTGAAACAATGCGAGCGTTGTACGGCGAAATGATTTTGTTGCGGAACGTACGGGAAATCGGAGAGTCGGTGATGAGGGGAATACTAACGCAGACGTAACCGGGACCTAATGCAGACCTAACGCAGACCTAACGCAGACCTAACGCGGACCTAACGCGGACCTAACGCGGACCTAACGCGGACCTAACGTAGACCTAACGTGGACCTTACGTATACTTAACGCAGTCTAACGCAGACTAATGCAGACCTAACACGGACCTAACGCAGACCTAACGCAGACCTAACACAGACCTAACGCAGACCTGAGACAGAAATAACGCAGACCTAACGCGGTCTAACGTAGACCTAACGCGGTCTAACGTAGACCTAACGCAGTCTAACGTAGACCTAACGCAATTTAACGCAGACCTAACGCAAACCTAATGCAATCTAACGCAGACCTAACGCAGATCTAACGCAATCTAACGTAGACTTAACGCAACCTAACGCAATCTAACACAGATTTAACGCAGTCCTAACGCAGACTAACGCAGACGAAGGCAAACCTAACGCAGACCTAACGTGGACCTAAGGCAATCTAATGCAGACCTAACGCGGACCTAACACAGTTTAACGCAGTTTAACACAGACCTAACATAGACCTAACGCAGACTTAACGCAGCTCTAATGCAGACCTAACACAGCCTAATGGAATCCAACAGAAACCTAATGCAGACCCAATGTATTCTAACGCAGACCTAACACAGACCTAACGCAGACCTAACACAGACCTAACATAGACTAACGCAGACTTAACGTAGACCTAACGCACTCTTGAAAACTACAAATATAAATACTCCGTGCATCTTTATACAGAATGGAAATATTCCAAAACGATTTTAAAAAACAAGAACGACATAAGAATAAATTGCTTATTTTCTAAATAATTTTTATAGCTTAAGAACACAGTGTCAATGTTATTAAACCGTCCTGAAGTCTTCGAGCTATCATATTTCAACTACCCAATGTCGCCATAAGCCCACAGTGCACTCCAATTACAAACGTATCAATTCTACGTTAGGTCTGCGTTAGGTTCGCGTTAGGTCTGGGTTAGGTCTTCAGTTTTTCTTGAATATCTCCTGAACCGAAACAGATATCGACATTCCGTAAAGGAAAAACTTGTCGAGACTGTCAAGCTCTACAACATTCTTGAGTTTCATAAAAATCCGCATCGTGTAAATTATTATTTAAACAATTACCGAATGTATCGTGAGAATATTTTTTCGCCGCTACTTTCCATTTAGTTTCTCAATTATTTCGCAGAATCGCAGCCTAATTTTGAGAGCTCTCTCTCTAAAATAAAAAATAGTTGTTTTCGTGGCCGACGAGCCGCGAAGCCCCCCGAGTTTTTGGGAACACGATCCGAGTAGAAGCGGCAGCGAATAGTTCACGGTTACCGGGGGAACGAAATTCAGCCGTCGGCCGCAAAACAGGCCCGGCTCGTCGGGTTTCATTTATCAGCGAACGCGATCTCGGGGCGTAGAGCGTAGAATTATGAGTGACCGTGCGCCGGGGCACTCGATGTCGGCCCGAAAGGTGTAAACTCGACCCCAAACATTATCGCTAAACCCACGCGACCGGCCTCGGGTGCCGCTGGATTGGCGAAAATTGCTCGCAATTCGAGCCGATGACGCTTGTCGCGGCATTATTCCGCGTCCCCTCGACGAGCCCCCCGTTCACCCAATAATAACCGGCCGCGTTCTTCGCCGTGCTTTCGTCGCGATTTGTCTCAACGCCGGCGAATTGCCGCGGGAAAAGAAGTCCGGCCGGAATTCAACAGAGAAACGAGACGCGTTATCGTAACGACACGCTGATTTCACGGAATTCTACGCGATTCGCAGGAAAAAATAGCGAAAGGTATTCTTCAAAATACAGTGCTGCCGGTAGTGCGTGTTTTTATGCAAAGTCAAAATTGCGTGGAAAATTGTTTCTTTTCTTCTGACAATAAATAAAATTCAGTAAAAATTGAAAATGTTCAGTAAAAATTAAAAATGATAAGTAAAAATATTCAGTAAAAACGTTCGATAAAAATTGAATGTGTTCTGCAAAAATTAAAAATAATCAGTGAAAATGTTCGGTAAAAACGTTCAGTAAATAAAATTCAGTAAAAATTGAAAATGTTCGATAAAAATTAAAAACGATGAGTAAAATTGTTCGGTAAAAACGTTCGGCAAAGTCCACGCGCTAAACATTTGGTCGACGTCTGTGACATGAAGTACACGATCATCCACGCAGTTTCCATGGCACGTACGACTATGATCGATCGAGCAATCGATAATAAGCTCGACCGAGTCTGAAAAGCTGATTCCTAAGGGACGCCGACGGATGCGTGGCGCGGGGACGAGACACGCGATAGTTATTTAACGTGAAATCCATTTTGCGTAACTCGATTCCAACGTCATCATCGAGCCGAGCAAAACCGATTTGCTCGCTCGGTGGCGGCGAGGCGCCGAGGAGGCGGCGGCAACGTCGCGGCGGCGTTGCGCTAGCATCGAGGCCGAGAGGACTCGACTTTTCCTTTCTTTGCTACCTTTTTCATGGTAAGTTTATTCATACTAATTATCATTTTCTGCCTTAAAAAAATTCTTAACAAATTATTAATAATTTGACATAACCCCGCGATCGTTGCAGACAATTTCTATTCTGCCAAAAAATCCTCGGTATAGTAATTAATAGCACAGATATTAATAATTGCTATTAAAATCAATCTTATATTGAATTAATATTATAAATTATTAATAATTTGACATAACCCTGCGATCGTTGCAGACAATTTCTATTCTGCTGAAAAATCCTCGATATAGTAATTAACATCACCGTTATTATTTATCAATATTAAATTAAATTTCATATTGAATTATTATTGTAAATTATCAATAATTTGTATAAATGTTATATTTCGCGACTCGATGGTCCTCTCGAACATTCACAGCACTCGACACGAATATCTACAAATTTGTCGACCGAGTGCGTGCATATTTCCATCCGGACAAGTGGTATCGAACACCCATCGCTCGAGTTTGTTATTCGCGTAAACCGCTCTTGCAATTTTCGAAGGAAAAAGTCGCACGAAATCGCGACCTTTGGCCACAAATTACCGTTTCCCAGGCTGCGGGGGCCGCGATCGTGTCAATTCGAATCAATGGAACTACTGGCGTCCCCATTGTACCCGACGCTTCGCGTCCGTGGTCCCATCGTATCGATGGTAAATGTTTTTAATCAAGCTTTCCAAAACGTTTGACAATTCGCGCCGGCAAATCGGGCAAATGCGGGAACCGATTCGACGGCGGTGAAACAAAAAAAAGAGAGAGGAAAAAAAACGGATGAAAGCGAGAAAAATGGAAAGCCACACGCGACCGAACGAACGGCCGACCGTGCCAATTTCACCCGAAAAAAGGATATTTAACTTTCTGCAATTTAGTACGCACCCGTAAGCTTTTAAACAAATTTTCTACCGCCGCGATTTACATATTGCTGCGCTGCCGCGGATTGACGCGTCTCTCTCGCGCTCTCTTTTGCGCTCTCTCTCGCGCTCTCTTTTGCGCTCTCTCTCGCTCTCTTTTGAAACTCTCTCTCTCTCTCTCTCTCTCTCTCTTGCGGTCTCTCGCGCTCTCTTCTGCGCTCTCTCTCACGCTCTCCCTCTCTCTCAAAGCTCTGCCTCTCGCACTCTCTCTCTCGCGCGCTCTCTCTCTATGTTCTCTCTCTCGCACTCTCTCGCTCCCTCTTGAAACTCTTTCTCTCTCGCACTCTCTCGCTCCCTCTTGAAACTCTTTCTCTCTCGCACTCTCTCTCGCTCTCTCGCGCGCACTCTTTCTCTCTCGCGCTCTCCCTCTCTCTCGGTCTTTCGCGCTTTCTCTCGCTCTCGCTCTCTCGCGCGCTCTCTTTCTCTCTCGCGCTCTCCCTCTCTCTCGGTCTTTCGCGCTTTCTCTCGCTGTTTCTCTCTCTCGCTCTCTCTCTCGGTCTTTCGCTCTTTCTCTCTCACGCTCTCTCTCTCTTTCTCTCTCTCTCCCTTGCGCGCTCCCTTCATCGCTCTTTCTCTCTCTCTTTCTCTCTCTATCGCGCTCTCAGCCCCTATCGCTCTCTCTCTTCCTCTCTCTCTACCTCTCTATCTCTACCTCTCTATCTCTACCTCTCTCTTTGTCTCTCTCTTCTTCTCTCTCTCTCCACCCCTCTGTCCCTCTCTTCGTCCCTCAATCGGCCTCTCATCGATTGATTTTTCATTTGGACGCGGCGTTTTGCAGGATCGGTACAAATGCAGCCATTACGTGATCACAATATGAGAGTTAAACAAACGCCCATTGTTCCCCGAACGAGTACTTAATTTAGCGGGAACATGCCCGCGGAACTCGATCCAACGAAAAACGAACGATCCGCGCATTTCTCCGTTAATCACGCGCCACTGTTCCCCGGATCGTCGTTAACAAGAACTTTTCACGTATCGATCAGAACGGTCCTCCAATCTGTTAAAATCGACCGATAATTTCGACTATTAATTGTTTACTCGTTACCCCGGGAAGCTGGGCCGAAACGCTTTCGAAACGTGTACGCGCGATAGACGGGACGAATTAATAACGGAAAATACTAATGAATTCGAACGAATTCTCGCCGAAGTATTTATTGAAATGGTCATTGTCGTTGAAATTTTTTCAGTGCAGAAAATTTTTTTTGATACCAATGAATTTACCCTGTCAGAATTTTTCATGGCAGAAAATAGCATTGTATTCAAACGAATTTGGTAAAAAATTCTGCAGCATTGTCTCAATTTTTTGGGACGGAAAATATTAATTAATACCAATGAATTTACCCTAAAGATTTCGTTAAAAATATCAACAGCATTGTCAGACTTTTCCAGGACAGAAATTATTATGAATTGATACGAATTTGCATTTAAGAATTTGTTAGTGTCAAATTATTAATAATTTTTTAATATTAATTCAATATAAAATTGATTTTAATAGTAACAATTAATAACAGTGCTATTAATTACTATACCGAGGATTTTTCAGCTGAATAGAAATTGTCCGCAATGATCGCAGGGTTATGTAAAATTATTAATAATTTTTTAATATTAATCCAATATAAAATTGATTTTAATAATAACTATTAATAACAATGCTATTAATTACTATACCGAGGATTTTTGAGCAGAATAGAAATTGTCTGCAACGATTGCAGAGGACAATAATTGCGCTGCGTTTAAATAACCAAACTTACTTATAATAACCAAATTAATTTAATAACAAAGTCGACAGTGCAGTCGTCTGCGAGTCCGGTCGAATTTATCGCTTGCGAGCGTCCGATAATGTGGCGTTACCGAGTACCTACAGTTTGATTAATACCCCCGATCCCCCTTTTTCAGGCACATTTCCTGATAGAAGAAATAACTCAAGGTGTCCAAGGGAGGCGTCCATCATCCACTCCGTTTCCTGTTTGAAATTATAGTCCAGTTGCTGGAGGAGGAAAATCGATTTACGAATCGCAGTTTCCTGCCAGCGAACATCGTTTCCTTCGATTCCACGTGGGAACTGTTTAAACCGTGCCAATAACCGAATTATAAACAATTATTTGTCAATCGATTTTGTTGATTTCATTTTGTTCATCAAAGTTCGTCGATATTTAAAAATTGTCCAATCAATTTTTTCTTAATAATGTTGTATCCATTTTGCAATAATAACTGAAATAATAATTTGCAATCATTTATAATTATTTTTAAACATTTGTAATCATTCATAATAATTTGTAATCATTTATACTTATTTTTAAACATTTGCAATTATTCACAATAATTTGTAACCATTTATACTTATTTTTCAACATTTGTAATTATTCAAAGTAATTTGTAATCATTTATATTTATCTTTAAACATTTGTAATTATTCATAATAATTTGCAATCATTTATAATCATTTTTAAATATTTGTAATTATTCATAATAATTTGTAATCATTTATACCTATTTTTAAACATTTGTAATTGTTTATAATAATTTGTAATCATTTATAGTCGTTTATAATTGTTTGTAATCATTTAAAATCATTTATAATCTTTTATATATATTTATATATTTAATCTTTTATAATTATTTATAATCGTTTATAATTGTTAATATATCATATTATTATCGTTAATATAATATAATAATAATTTATAATGCTTTATAATCATTTATATTGATTTATAATGATTTATAATAATTTATAATCATTCCCATACACACAGTTACCGTTTATCAACAAATATAGAAACAGTCGTTGTTGACAATCAGCGACTATAAAAAAACGTATCGCGCGGCTCTAATAGTCGAGTCTCCTCTTCCCAAACTGTCCATTTTCCTGCGCAATCAGAGCGTCAATAAGGGAGTACTTACTGTACCTACTTTGAACGCGTTCGAGTCCCACAATTCATCCGAGTCCCCTTCATTGCGCGGAATGATTTTCCGAGGGTTATATTTTCTTCTTTTTTTTTCAGAGCGCCCACGAAGTCCCGAGGATTACATTTTCGGTCTTGAGAGGCCGCGCGCGACGTTTGGGGAATCCGGGGCAGCGTTTTCCCCTGGAATCTCTGTTCGCTGTCTTTGTCCCGGGGCCCCGCCGCCCGGCAATTTATCACCGGCGTAATATAACCCGGGGAACTTTTGTTATTCCTCGGCGTACAAGAGGAAGCCTCATTGCCGGGCAACAAATTCTTTATTAAAAAAGTTTTTCGGAACAAACGTACGGCCGCGAAATTTCCCTCGCCGAGGAACCGTAATACACCATGGATTCATGGGCAGCGTCGCGGGCAACTCTTGATTACCATGCCCGGGTCTTTACCGGACGCTCTTTTTAATGTTCCGACGCGTTTTGACGCCGGTCAATTCCGTGTCCCTCTGCCGGGCCTCGACGATTTCGACCGATAAAGATGCAGAATATAATAAATAATATATAAGATATAAATATAAATATATAATTACTGTAATGTAATAATATAATAGTATAATAGTATAATAAAATAATAATATAGTAATATAATATAATAATATAATATAATAATATAATATAATAATATAATAATACAAAAATCAAAATCAATAATCCATTAATCTCTATTTCGCTTCAATTATTTAATTGCACATCGCCAGTCAATTTCTGTCAAAATTATAATTATTTCATATCAATTCCAGCCGTCCATTTCGTTTAGAAGCGCGTCGCAGCACTGCGCCCAGACGTCGCATCTTTTCCAGCACACGTACCAAAGCAACCCCGAAAAATACATCTCGAAGTTCTAACACGTCCGCCAGGACACTCCGGACCAACGCATCCGAAAGTATACAGAGTTCTGTCATCCCCAAAATAAGCCCCTAAATAATGCAGAAAGGTCTGAATAGCCTCGAAGTGCATCTCGGACTAGAAAAAGAGACCCGTCCGGTCTACGGCGGAGTCGTCGGTTATCTGAGCGTCAATTAGGGAGAAGTTGGTGTAATTTGAGCGTCAATTGGGGAGAATTGACTGTGATCTGAGCGTCAGTTACGGAGCAGGTACTGTAATATGAGCGTCAATTAGGGAGAATTGAGCGTAATTTGAGCGTCAATTGAGGAGAATTAATTGTAATATTAGCGTCAATTTGGGAGAACTGACATAATCTTAGCGTCAATTTGGGAGAATTGACTTAATTTGAGCGTCAATTGGAGAGAATTGATTGTAATTTGAGCGTCAATCGAGAACAATTAATTGTAATCTTAGTGTCAATTAGAGAAAATTGACAGTAATCTGAGCATCAATTCAGGAGAATTGACAGTAATCTGAGTGCCAATTGAGGAGAATTAATTGTAATCTTAGCGTCAATTCGAGAGAATTGACTTAATTTGAGCGTCAATAAGGGAAAATTGACTGTATTCTGAACATCGATTAGGGAGAATTGACAGTAATCTGACGTCAATTAGGGAGAATTGATAGAAATCTGAGCATCAATTGGAGAGAATTCACGTAATCTGAGTGTCAATTAAGGAGACTTGACTGTCATTTAAGCGTCAACTGGAGAGACTTGACAGTAATCTGACGTCAATTAGGGAGAATTGACTGTCCTCTGAGCGTCAATTGGGGAGACTTGACAGTAATCTGACGTGAATTAGAGAGAATTTAATGTAATTTGAACGAAAATTGAAGAGAATTTACTGTGACTCGAAGATTTTCTGCGGACTGGGGAACAACAGGAAGAGTTCAGCTTCCGCGTTGTTTGCAAACTGGAGATTCGCGCGGACCGTTCGAATCGGGGACAGGAAAGATCCGCGGAGCCATCCGGTCCGTCGATTGTTTCGCTAAATTAAATCCACGGGACACCGGTGTTGACCCACCTCGGTCCGGATTTCTTCGCCATGGAAGAACGAAGCTCCCTCGGCCGTGAGATTTTCACGGGCCGGAACGTTCCCGCTTTGAAGGGTGGATTGTGGCGGCTTGTAATTCATCGACGGGAGAGTCACTTCTGGCTTTTTTTGCGGGACGTCGTTCGCCCTTCCTCTCGTCGTCCTTTCATCCCGCCCCGTTCCCACCGACGGCCTTTTCCGCCGCGACTCGTTGTCGTTCAATGATTTTTTCATTTCCCGGCCGCGCGGAGACACTCCAACGAAGTACACTCGTGGCGAGACCCTGCCCCCGTCCCCCCGGACCCCTGTCCCGGGCTTAAGGATCATCCATTAGAACCGAAGAATACCGGGCAACGAAATCACAGTCGGATTACCCGTCGCTCCACCATCGACTTTCGACCGTTCTGCTCCCGATATCGAACTATTCACCAGGACACTCGTACCCCGCGATTGTTCCACGAGTTATCTCGAGCACATTACGAGGCCACGGCTTACTTTGGTTAGCTTCTCTCGCTGAATTATGGTATATCTTCTCTAATTGACGTGTCGATTACAGTAAACTCTCCCAAAATTGATGTCAGATTACTGTCAATTCTCCCCAATTGACGCTCAGATTACAATCAAGTCTGCACAATTGACTCTTAGATGACAGTCAATTCTCCCTAATTGACGTCAGTTTACTGTCAAGACTCCCCAATTGACGTTCAGGTGACTGTCAATTCTCTCCAATTGACGCTCAGATTACAGTCAATTTTCTCTTATTGACGCTCAAATTACAGCCGATTCTCCCCAATTGACGCTCAAATTACTATCAAGTCTCCCCAATTGACACTCAGATTACAGTCAAGTCTGCACAATTGAAGCTCAGATTACCGACAATTCTCACCAATTGACGCTGAAATTATAGTCAATCCTGCACAATTGACGCTGAAATTATAGTCAATTCTGCACAATTGACGCTCAGATTTCAGTCAACTTTCCCTTATTGACGCTCAGATTACAGTGAATTCTTCGCAATTGACGCTCAGATTACCGTCAATTCTCTCCAATTGACACTGAGATTACAGTCAAATCTGCACAATTGACGCTCATATGACAGTCAATTCTCCCTAATTTACGTATAGATTACAGAAAACTCTCTCTAATTGACGCTTGGATTACTTGAATTCTCCACAATTGATGCTCTGATTGTAGTCAATGCTCTATAATTGACACTCAAATTACTGTCAATTCTCCCCAATTGACGCTCAAATTACTGTCAATTCCTCCTAATTGACGCTCAAATCACATTAAATTCTCCCTAATTGACGGAGAAACGAATCAGCAATTTTTTAACCTCGTTTCGCCGACGATTTTCCTGCGAGCATCCTCGGACAACATAATTTGCAAATTACCATGGGAAACGAACGTTCGGCGAGGAAAAAATCTCCGCGCGATCTCGCTCGAACTTTTTCTCGCTCGCGAGTCTTTCGAAGTTTCCTCGCTGATCGCAAGAGATCGAAGGAAACTGTGTTCCCAATTAAAATCAGGATAGCCGAGGCGAGGCTCGAACGACCGTTTCCGAAGTGTCCCGATGAAATCGGCGGACCCGGGCGCAGCTGTCGACCTTCCGCCCAGGAAAATTACGAAGAATAAGGGCCCGAAGGGAGGCGGTGGCGGCGTCGGCGAGTGGACATTAATTCGAAAGTTGCCGGCGGGGGGTGCGAGAGGGGAGGGTGGCGCGCAGGGATGCACGAACTCGGCAGAATGCCGGAGTTTGAAACTGCTGCGCGGCAGTTAAACGGCGCGCGAGTCATCGAAGAACAGGGTGGCGGCGGAGGGGGGGGGCACGTTCGCTTCGACTCAAAGGGAAAGTTATACAGTCGGCGGCATTGTAAGACACTCGCGATCCACGGAAACGGCGCCGGATTAGCCGGTTCAGGCGAAACGCGGCGTATCCGCATTGATAATCAAACGGGGGACGTCTGTGTTACAGCCACCGGCTAATATCCGCGAGAATTCATTACCGTCGTATCCACCGTAAACTTCTCCGATGGAGATTTGGCAACAGCGCGAACTAATATTTAATTCGTTACAAATTGATTTTAGCATAGACTGACGAATTGATACGTGACGAAACTGATGAATTTTAGTGCATTTCTTATGATAAAGAACGTCAAACTGTTGTGACAAACATCGTCAAACTATTACGTCAAACGACGTCAAACTATCATAATAAGTGTCGACAAATTATTGTACTATAGTACTATACTATACTATCATAATGAGTATCGTCAAATTATTGTACTATAGTATGTTAAATAATTGTGATGCGTCGTCAAACAATTATGATGGACATCGTCAAACGATTACGATAAACATCGTCAAACGATTACGTCAAACAACGTCAAACTATCATAATAAGTATCGTCAAATTATTGTTCTATAGTACGTCGAACAATTATGATGGATATTGTCAAAAAATTATGATGAACATCGTCAAAGGATGTCAAACATCGTCAAACATTGACGACGAACATTGTCAAACGATTCCAGCAAACTACGTCAAACAATTATGATGAATATCGTCAAATTATTGTACTATAGTATGTTAAACAATTATGACTACTATAAAGAATATCGTCAAACAATGGCGACGAACATCGTCAAACATTGCAGCAAATTACGTCAAACAGAGGCGACGAACATTGTCAGAACCGGGCCCAAAGATTGGTAATGCAGGGAGCGTCATTACCCGAACAAAACATTTCTCGCAAAATTTCGAATTCCAATTTGAGTCTGCAAAAATCCTTCTCGCAAACCTTCTTTTTCCCTGAAACGAAGCCGCGTGCGAAACGCGTGCAAAATCGCGGCGCAAAAATGTCGAACGTCGCCGAAGGTCACCGAAGGTTAAAGAATTTTACCACGAATTTATGATCGGTACCCGGCGGACCGAGAACGCCGCGGGAGGCGCGCGGGACGGCAGAAAAAGCCGAGATTACAGAAACATGGAATTTCGGGGGGAATAACGGAAAGTCGATTACCGTTGAGCAAGCCGAGATTAGGCGAGCGAGACCGTGCCGTCGGAATGAAGATATCTTAAATTCTATTCCGGCGGTAATGACACCCGCAGGGTGAGGGGGGAGGGGGTATTCTTAAATGCGCGGGAAATGGGGGAAGAATGAGAAGTCGGGGCTTATGAAGCGGAACAGACCGCACACAACCCCCCACCCCTCCTCCCTGTCCGTACACCGGCCAATTTAAAGAGGATTCCGCTTCAAGCAAAGTGGCCGGCGCGCATCGACGCGGCCACCGGATCCAATATCTCGCAGCGGTTACCGAGAAATTCGGCTCCCGGATCGGTGTTCTTCAGGCGCCTCCGAATCGCCGGTCTATAAGCCCTCATAATCGACTTCGCTCGCAATTCCGTCTGATCGATTCGACGGTAATATCATCGGCCGGGATCTATGGATCTTCCGTGTCCTTGCCTGACGCTTGCCGCTAGGGGCGCTCCACGGAAATTGATAATTGTCCATGTGGGACTTCGTTTTGAGGCTTCGCTATCGTAACAAGCAGCTCAGGAGTGCCCTATACGTTTCCGGAAAGTCCAATCCATGTCCGAGCGAAGCCCGAAGTGCAAAATTTTATGTCATTACGAAATAGATGACTCCGCAATGACCTGAAAGCTGCCAGTCTTTTCTCCCAATTGGTCAACTTCGACCGTCGACGACTCCGCGAAAAATCATCGTAGGAGAAGGATCTTCCACTCAAATTAAAGCTCGAAATCTCTGCTTTCAGACACCGTTCCTCGATTTTACGTTCGACGTACCCACGCCATTGTAGCCCTTTGAATACAAAGTCCGTTATACTTGTGGTCGTTCAACGTTTGTCGTATTCGGCGAAACGCACGGGCCCGGTGAAATTTTTCTCGCGGATGCCGTTTGCAATCGATCGGAGTTCGATTCTTCCCCTTTAATTAAAAAAAAAAAAATGAATCGCGGCTGCGATTTTTTCTCGCGAAGTTACACCTTGAAGATCGGACCTCGTCGAGGCGAAAGGTGGACTGGCGGTTGGGCCTCGTTCTTTTCCCATCTGCGCGATTGAAGTGTTACACCGAAGTATATCTCCTTGTTAATTCTTGTTAATTAATTGAGCATCGCGTTTGTGCCAATAGTAAACTAAAAATGCTATCTTTAGCAAGAAAGATATATGGTCCTATTACAGTAATATCTCCCCTAATTGACGCTCAGATTGTCCACAAGAATGGACAATTTAGGAAGAGGAGATACAATTATTCGACCATTGCGGCAGCTTATTTTTATAGTTACCGATTGTCAACAATTATTCCAAGTGTCCCAAAAATGTCTCTCAATCCAGAAGAGGGAGATTCCTCGACTCATTTGAAGCAACTTTTTCCTTTGCGAAAATGTTCTACGAGGTTTCGTTTACGAGTTATCAGCGATGAACAGTGACCAATCGGAGCGCGAAGGCGCGCCGGCGCTCCGCCCTCGCGACCAACGCCGTGACTGCGCCGTCCGTCTGACGCAGCGACAGTGGTCGCGAGGGCGGCGCGTCAGCCATACGCGTTCTCTCATTGGTCATCGTTTTTCGCTAATAACTCGTAAACAAAGCCTCGTAGAACATTTTCGCAAAGGAAAAAGTTGCTTCAAATGACGCCAGGAACCTCCCATTGCCAGATTGTTATTGATAGTTATTGAGAATCGGTAATTATAAAAAACGAGCTGGAAGACTCGAATAATCGCGTTTCCTCTTCTCAAATTGTCTATTTTAGTGCACAATTTGGGCGACAATTAGGGAGACATTACTGTATCTCGGCGAATCTGTTCGGAATGCACTCGTTCCAGCCGCGGCCCGGGTCCTCGATATCATTGATTCGGCGTATTCTCAAGACCGCGCGCGCCGTGCTAGCTGTGTAACGGCGGAGAGCAAGCAATGACGTAGATACCGGAAAGAGCGCGCTAGAATAGGCACAAAGGGGGCTTGAAACTCGGAACGGCGAAGCAATGGAAGCATGCCGGGAAGAAAGGGGAGGGAGGCCGGCCGGTACAAACGCGCGGGTGCAGCGACACAGCGCGCTCGTCACTGCCGCTGTGTATACATCCACTTTTCCTTGGCATTGCACTTACCAGATTGCACGTCGACAATCTCGCGAGGGGCCTCCCCCCTCTCTCTTTCTTTCTCTCGTTCTCTCTCTCTCTCGCTCTCTCTCTCTCTCTCTCTCTCTCTCTCTCTTGCTCTCGAGTCACTGCCGGCGAACTAAAGGCAACGAAAATATGCAAACGAAGTAGCAGCTAAAGATAATTTAAGGAGCCGCTGCGCGCTGCGGGAAATTAGGCCATCTTCCGATATTTCTCCCAGGGGAACCATTGATCCTATCGGTATGGGGTTTCGTGGGGTTGTTGGGGCATCCTTCCGGGACGGGCTCGATTTGTCTCGAGCAGAAAAAATTAGTTTGGTGGAAGTTATTGATAATAATATAATAATAATATTATAATATTAAAATTAAATTATAGGAATAATACTATAATAATAATAAAAACAATAAATAATAATACAATAATAACAATACAAATAAAATAATAATAATACTAATATTAATAAAATACTAATAATAACAAAATAATAATAATAATAAAATAACCTTGGAACACGTCTCGGAGAAATTACCGTAATTAACGAGATACTCGAACGGCGGTATTTGATCGGCCGTCGAACGCGTTTTTAGCACGGTCGCGTGGTCTCCATTCGGCGCGGGTTGCGGGTGATTTGCATGCTCGAAATTACGAAAGCCTGACAGGATTATATAAAAAGCATCGGCAGCCGTAGTCCGCGGCGATCCGTGGCTTTTCATCCCCCCCTCTTTTACCATCACCCCCGTTGGAAAACGTGTGTACACGTCTCGCCGTACGTTTCATTACATCTGTTACGTCGCGTCCATTGAATGTAAATCGAGAATATCGCTCCGGACCCCGCGTTCTATTAATAAACAACATTTACTCCCGGACGACCTTTGAATAATAACGAATTTATTTATTCGTGGACCTACCGGAACTAAAAACGTATCGCGGCTCTAGTTAGAGCCGGTGCGAGCCAATTTTTTTCGCGTTCGAATCGTAGTGTTCAGTCAACTTTTTGCCTCGACGAGACCCGATCTTCAAGGTGCCGTAACTTCGCGAGAAAAAATCGCAGCGGTGTTTCGTTTTTCTTTATATTAAAGGGAAAGAATCGAACTTTGTTCGGCGGCGAACGGCATCCGCGAGAAAAATTTCACCGGGCCCGTGCGTTTCGCCGAATACGACAAACGTTGAACGACCACAAGTATAACGGACTTCGTATTCAAAGGGCTACAATGGCGTGGGTGCGTCGAACGTAAAATCGAGGAACGGTGTCTGAAATCAGAGGTTTCGAGCTTTAATTTGAGTGGAAGATTCTTCTCCTACGATGATTTTTCGCGGAGTCGTCGACGGTCGAAGTTGACCAATTGGGAGAAAAGACTGGCAGCTTTCAGGTCATTGCGGAGTCATTTATTTCGTAATGACATAAAATTTTGCATTTCGGGCTCCGCTCGGACATGGATTGGACTATCGAAAAACGCATCCGGCCACTGCCGAGCTGTTTATTACGACACCGAAGACTCAAAACGTCTAGAACCGAGCCCTTCAATCGCTTCAGACAGCGCACCGTAATTGACGCTTGAATGCGACCCGACGATTCCGCGGTCCCTTTCTTCGCCCTCCTTAGGGAGCACAGTGAATTGTGCCGTGCGGAACGCAGTTTCTATCGATCAGGGAACCTCGCAACTCTTTCAGCTCAAAAGATGCACAGGGCCCGCGGAGATAATGCCGAAAACTGAAAGAAAGATCTCCGCATTAACGGTCGAGGGAAAAACCCCGCCGGATGTTTACCTGGCCCGATCCTCGGCTCGATTCAGCTCCCAGTTCACGTATTACGCGATTGTTGTCTTGTTATCCCAGCTTCCGAACCGCTGTTTGAAATTAGTGAAACGAAAGGGCTCGCCGCGGAACGTAAATCCGCGTCTGTGCGCGCGAGAGAGGACTTAATGGAGTTCGGCGTCGAATTCTTGCGATTATACGGCTGAATAGCCTCCTCCAGGGAGTTCGGGAGCCTGGCAATATCGTCGGCCCGACGACAATAGCTTCCGGTTCCGCTATAAGAGCAATAAGGAGCCCGAACGATGTCGTCGGCCCACGGGTCTCTGCTCGAATTTCCCGCGGACCACAGACGACGGCGGGATTCATTTCCATCGGAAGGCGTCAAAGGGGATCGAAAAGAATTACTTCGCGGTTGATTGGATCACCGTTCTTTCCGCGGATTTGCCCGCGAGCACCGCCGTATAAATTTCCACGGGGCGGTCGTCGATTTCCGCGCCGGATGCCGGGCCGCCGGTGTCGGAGAGAACGACGAGTACCTTGCGAAATTAATTAAAACGATCGCGATCACGTTTCTCCGATTACGGTACCTTGAAAGTTGGTAGAACGCGGATTTTACGGAAAAGAGAGAAAAATAAAAATACAGGATATGTGTCGGAATCCGGAAATCGAGATTCCTAAGGTCATTTGGAATGACTTTTTCCTTTGCGAAAAGTTTCTCCGACGCGTCGTTTACGAGTTATTAACGAGAAACGCTGATCAATGAGTGTGCGCGGGTGGCTTGCGCCCCGCCCTCGCGGCCACTGCCGCTGCGTCAGACAGGCGCCGTGGCGCGGCACTGGCCGCTGGGGCTGAGCGCCGGCCGCGCCCTCGCGCCCCGATTGGTCAGTGTTTTTCGTTAATAACTCGTAAACGACGCCTTGGAGAAAATTTACGCAAAGGAAAAAGTCACTCCAAATGTCCCCAGGAATCCCTCACTTCCAGCACGAACCATAACTATATTATTTAATAATTATAATCAATCTGATAATTACATAACAGTAATTATTATATTATTTCTTGCTCTTCGTTACGTTCTAAATACACAATAAAACGCGATGCGTTAAATTAACATTACAACATCGTGCAAGTCTTAATCACGATTGGACGGCATAAATATGCGTGTGCGTGCGCGCGCGTGTGTGTAGTTTTAATAACGTTTCGAATTTCTGTCGAAATATCTTGCATTTTTTTCCTTTTTTTATCTGTAAATTGGGGAACCGGTTCTCGCAGGAAAAAAAATTTGCCGTGACCCGAAGATACCGGTTCCGGCTGGTAGGAAAAAGTCGACCCTCGAACTTCCGGGTCCGCGTCCCTTGGCGTTCTCGCTGGCGGGTCGAGGGAGGCGCGCGGCAGCGGCGGGCTGCGAGCTCGTCTCATTCAATCGCCTAGGCGCGTGGTTGATCCCCGAAACGCGGAAGCGTCAAAGGGGCGCTCGTGCGGCTCCATTTTCACGATCGATCGGATTAGAGGACTCTCGCACGGTTTCCGTGCCGGTTCATAAATTTACATACAGCGGCGGCTACACCGGGGCTTGTAGATAAGCACACGTGGCCGCTGCGTCGCGTTAATGCGATAGTGGTCTGTCCCCCCTCACCCCCCCTTTTTCTATGGTTCTCTTTATTTCACTCTTTATATTTTTCTTCTTTAATATCTATTTTTTAGCTGTCTTTACATGGTTTTCTTTTTCTCTATTTATTTGTGTCTCTCTTTATTTTTCTTTGTCTTTATATTTCTGTTTCTCTTTATTTTTCTTTGTCTCCATATTTCTGTCTCTCTTTATTTTTCTTTGTCTTTATATTTCTGTCTCTCTTCATTTTTCTTTGTCTTTATATTTCTATCTTGCTCTCTATATTTTTTTCTTTGTTCAATATTTCTCTCTTTCTCTCTCTTATTTTTCTTTTTCTATATTTCTCCCTCTCTTTTTATTTTTCTCTATCTCTATATTTCTCTCTTTCTCTCTACCTCTCTCTATTTTTCTTTATTCAATATTTCTCTCTCTCTATTTTTCTTTGTTCAAAATTTCTCCCTCCCTCTTTTTATTTTTCTCTATCTCTATATTTCTCTCTTTCTCTCTCTCTCACTCTCTTCCTATTTTTCCTTTGCCTCTCTCTCTCTCTCTCTCTCTCTTCTTCTTTGTTCTGTCTATATTTCACTCTTTATCTCTCTATTTTTCTCCTTCTCTAAATTTCTCTCTCTCACTCTCTCTCTCTCTCTCACTCTCTCTCTCTTTATATTTCTAGATATATTTTACTGTTTCTATATTTCTTTCTCAATATATTTCCCACTTTATACTTCCCCCCTTCATACATTGTAAATATGCACGAATTAAAAGAATCAGTAATGACTTATAAAGCAAACAACAAAGTAAAAAATAAATGTAGCATACAAAAGTGGCAATTCTACCAACCAGCCGCAAAAAAAGAAGAAATCCTGAATATTCGCATTGTTTTATTATATTATATTATTATATTCCAGAACATAACCTAAAATAACGAAATCCTTGAGATCTCGCAGCTGCACGTCGTAAGACGAGCGTCTCGGGCGATCCGAAACAAGACAACGTCGCAATGACGTAGGTAAGGTTATGGGGGCGGGCGAAGAGAAGGAGGGCCGTTAGGTTAATTTGCCACGCAGTTGCATCCGGCGGGTGATTTGAATGGTCTTATTCGCGAAACGTAGACCCGGCCACTATAATACCTTGAACCGGGTAAACAGAAGAGGGACGAGGTAGGAAGAGGAGGAGGAGGGTGGGATGGGAGGTGGCAGCGCGCGGCAACCCCTCGGCGTGCATGTTCACAAAAGACGCGTATTTCTAACCTTCGAGACGCTCGAGCGGTACAAGTTTTAATTATGCCGGGGGTAGTCTGGGCCGGCGTATCCTCTCGTTGCCATTTCAGACTGCATCTGGCGGCGCGATGATAACATTCAGCCGCCGCTAGCTCCGGGTTTCTCTTCGTGCCACCTTCCGCCATTCAAAAGGGCGAACGGGGATGGAGGAGGAGGGGGAGGATAGCGGAGAGAAAAAAAATGGCTAGGGCCGAGAGGCTCGGCGGCGAGGAGGTACCGTGGGGTGTGGTGGGGTGGGGGGTGGTAGGCGTCGACATCGGGGGCGGGAGGAAAGAAAAAGGCCGGCCTCATTAGGAGAGACCAGACTGCGAGAGAGCCGCGGCGCGAGAGCCCGCTCAAATGAGATCCAACGTCGGCCGTAATGGCGTACGTCGAGATTTTTGAGGTCTCGTCCTTTTCGAAGCTGATGCGCCTCTCTGTCTTCCCGGCCTCTTCCTCTCTGGAGAGAGAGAGAGAGAGAGAGAGAGAGAGAGAGAGAGAGAGAAAGAGAGAGAGAGAAAGAGAAACAGAGAGAGAAAGAGAGACAGAGATGTATAAAAACAGAGATACATGGAAAGAGATAAATACATACGACACACACGTGGATAGAAAAGTCTCTAGAAATGTTTGCCTATTTTTTCTGCACGCGATGACAGTTGTTCATCCGTTTGACCATGTTGGAAACATCTGATTGGTGGACGGTAATTAATTGTAGCAGTGCTGATGGCAAAAACAGGCAAAAAAGTTTGTAGAAATATTTTTGTGTCAATTTGGCGTGGTTTGACAGTGTTGTGCAGCTCCTTGGGTCGTTTGACCATGTTTGAAGAGCGTTTGTTGGTTATGATCTGTCAATTATGATTATGTACAGTTGCCAAAAGTAGGTAGAAGAGTTTGAAGAATTGTTTTTGTTCGTTTGATGCGGTTTGACAGTGTTGAGCGGCTTCTTAGGTCATTTGACCATGTTTGAAGAGTGTTTGTTGGTTGTTACCTGTCAATTGTGATTATATATGCAGTTGCTAAAAGTAGGTAGAAGAGTTTGTAGAACTGTTTTTGTTCGTTTGATGCGGTTTGACAGTGTTGTGCAGCTTCTTAGGTCGTTTGACCATGTTTGAAGTGCGTCTATCATTTGAAATCTATCAATAATAATTAACTGCAGGAGTGTTGATGTCAAAAGTAGATATAAAAATTCATAGAAATGTCCTTGAGTGAGTTTGACATAGCTTGACAGTGTTGTGCAACTCCCTATCTCGTTTGACTACGTTTGAAGTGTGTCTATCGTTTGATATATACCAATAATAATTAACTGCAGGAGTGTTGATGCAAAAAGTAGATATAAAAATTCATAAAAACGTCCTTGTGTCAGTTTGACATAGTTTGACAGTATTTTGCAACTCCCTATCTCGTTTGACCATGTTTGAAGAGTGTCTACCGATCGAAGCCTATCACTAGCGATTAAGTACAGTTACCATAAAGTAAACACACAAATTTTTAAAATTCTCTTCGTCCGTTTGACGTGGTTTGACAGTGTTTGCAGCATTCCCATAGCTCGATATGCATTAACAGCGACAAAACTGTACACAAATAAACAAAACAACTTGCAGTATCATTTTCGCCTACGTATCACGCAGCTCCTTATCTCGTTTGACCACGTCTGAAGTGAACGTTTGCACATGTTTGCTGACAATGATTAATCACACTAATCCTAGCAACAGGAACAATTTTATGAATTCATTTCACACAAGACTTCCAAACTTTCGAATCAGTTCTTTCACCACCGCAAAATTCACTTAGACAACTTTTCTATTCAGAAAGCGCCCCAAACAATTTCAATACCCCCCCCCCCCTCCGCCTAACATCGCCACAAAGCCAGCATAAACCCTTAAATAAACACACCAGGTCTTTTCACCGATTTCAGCATAAAATCACTAAAAAACCTAGTCGCAATAACCGAGCAAAGTTCGCGTCCTTACAAAAGGTCGCGAGAGGCGTAAACAAATAACACGGTCGCCCGGTAACCCGAGCCACGGTGACGCGCGCGAACGGCGCGGCGTGTCACCCGGTAACTGGTTCAACTAAAGTGGCGCGCTCCGCCGGTGGAACAGCGAAGCGTGAGATATTCGTTTAAAGCCGATGTAACCGTGCGCGAGGCGCGAGGCGCGCGGACATATCGGTCCCCTCGCGATATACACTTGGCGTTCAATCAAGTTCGGGCCGCGCGACGGGCACGAAAACACGATCGCGTGTTTGCCGATCAATTAATTAGTCGGCCAGGGGACTGGGACGTGTTTGCATCAGCGACGGCGATACGCGGAGGCCGCGAAGCCGAGCCATCCGTCCGTCACCGAACTCTTCGTAATCAAAGTAAGCCATTGTTAATGAAACCATATTTAACGGGATTCTGATTGCGTGTTTGCCGCGGTTAATTGCAACGCGCTCGTAACGATATGTGCACCGATTTAATCCGTTGGGAGCCGCGGAACGGCGACACTTTACCGAAACAGCTTCGGCAGGGTCATCGACACAACGTTCTTTTTTATGATGCATTGCAAAATAAATTTCGCGTTGCACTCACTGGTTCGTCGATTCTACGGGGCTCGATCGTGCCGTCTTTACCTGCAACAAAAGAAAATTGGCGAAATGTAATATATCAGTTTATAGTGAATTCTCTTTGGGCAACCCTATCTTATAAAATTCTCTTAATTTATTAACATTTTTTTTGTTACGATTTAAATACATTTCCCTAACAAATTTTCCCTAACAAATAAATATATTCCCGATAAATATTTAATAATACATAAGTATTTAAATTATTAAATTTTTCAGCTAATAATGTATCTGTTATTATACAATAAATTTGATTATTGTGAAAACTTGTAAATTAGCCTGAGTAATTACTCCCTAATAATTAGCCCTATTAACACAATAAAAGAATATTTTATATTAATATAAATATATATAGTTATTTATATCTATAATATTATAAAATTTTAATAGTTGATAGATAAATATAAGAAAATATTTTAAAATAAATATGATATATATTTATCTATCGTATTTATCTATCAACTATTACAATTTCATCATATTATAAATATAAATAAATATATACTTATATTAATATAAAGTATTCTTTTATTGTAACATAATTGTAATAATATTATATATAATAAATTTATATTACATTAACCCCAGAATCATTGTTTTAGATATTAATATATTTCGTCTAAATTAACAATAAATATAGAAATATCTTCTTTCCTCACAGATACACATAAACGGCCCCATTAGTTAAACAACAATTGTAATATAAATATCCTTGTTTATTAACAATTATATTTACTAATATTTATTTAATTCTCACTTAATTAAATTTAACTGAATTCAGTCCATAAAACTGAATTTACTAAAACTGAAATCGTTGAGATACGTCATTCGCAACTCATTAAAATGACTTAACAGAGAAACAAAATACCACTTTGGTCCTCCACGTCTTGCAATCGCGATACACAGTTTTTATATCGCATTTCCGCAGTCCAGCGATCAAGCGGAACTGTAAATCTCTGCGCGAGCTTTGTTTTTCTTTCGTCTTCGTCTCTCTCGTTTGCTATTGTGCGTTGCCCCGTACCGCCGGGAATATGACCGGCTGCGCCGTTCGCAAGGGAACTTGGGAATGTTTCTGTTTACATCGCACCGATCTGCCTCCCCCTCAAGTAGCTGCTGCTGCCGCCTCGGGAACGCAAACGCGGCGACGTGGCCGTATTAAACTTTATTAAGACTGCAGCGTCATCGACGTAGACAAAAGTCGCCCCGATAATTTATTGTTGCAAGACAGGACGGGACGCGGCGTTAATTGGTGGCCAATTAGGCTGCTTAAACACGAGAAACGTCAATCCGTCGTTGGCCCCTCGTACAAGAATGCCGCCCTGTACGAAACAGGAGACGCGAAGCGAAATTTTGAGCTGCATAAAAGCCAATATTAGTCGGAGTTCGCTGGCAAAATATTGCAAAGTATATATAATATTATTAATTTATATCTATGTCATATTTATATTTTTTAAATATATAATATTTATAATATTTATTTTATATGTATATATAATTTTAATTTAAATATATTAATATTATTTATAAATATAAATATTCAAAGTGGATCGTTGTCTAACGATCTATTTGTTATTGCGTCCAGGAGGCATTTTGCAAGATCAATAAAATGAGCAGCTTGGATTTCACGTACTAAAAATAAAATTTAGAAATTATTCGCATATTTAATTATGTCACTGTGTAAGTAAATAACCACAACTATATACAATGCGAATAATTGCATAAATATATAAATATATGTGACTGTATAAAATATTATAAATAATACATATTTAATTATGTCACCCTGTAAATAAATAGCCATATATAACCATATACAATGCGAATAATTGTATAAATATATAAATATGTATCTAAAATTAATAAAATATTAATTTCGAAGAAAATTGCAGAATTACAGAAATCGAAGACTCGTTGAAAAGAGGAAGAAAAAAGAAATTTAGCGCACCTTTCGCAGCCGTTGTATCGCAGTCGTTCATGGGAGAAGACCGTCGGCTTTATCTACGCTTCACCCGCCATTAGACATCGAAAATAAAAGCGGGAAATATTCGTTCGCAGATATTATTCACGGGCCCGGTGTTCGCGGGATTCTCTGTCCAGTGTCGCCGGAGCTTTCCGCCTGACAATGCCCGCCACTTTTCCTACCTGACGTCTCCTTATTGCGCGAAATGTCGTTAGCGCCGCCTGCCTCGCGTTCCGCCCCCTAATGGAGGCCCTTTGTACTTCGGATACCGAAGAATTGCGTTTACGGCGTCATCTGCTAGCAATTTTGAGCCTTTCCATTCGACCGGCATCTTATTAAATCGCTTAGCTAAGAGATGTAACTGTTCTTTGGCGGAGGCTAAGGTGAGGACGCTGGGTAGACCTGTGGCGGCTAGTTGCGGCGCTCGCCGACAGATGGCGACGTTTCTCGCGGCATTGATTGATATGTAAATAAGTTTGTTAGATTTTTTTCTTTGTTTGAGACTGTAGACTGTGGTAGACTTTTTGGACCGTTGTAAAGACTTTACAGTGATTAGATTTTTTAGACTTTTTTCACTCTTTTAGGATTTTGTATTCATTGCGGAATATAGACTTTGTTAGACTTGTTAGGCTATAGTTTGTGTTAGACTCTTTAGGCTGTGGTCTGTGTTAGACTTTTTGGACTCTAAAGTTTCTAGACTATAGTCTGTCTTAAATTTTTTATGCTACAGTCTGTGTTAGGCCTTGTAGAATATAAACTTTTTTACTATAGTTTGTGTTAGACTTTTTAGACTGTAGTCTGTATTAGACCTTTTAGACTGTAGACTTTTTAGGCTATAATCTCTGCTAGACTTTGTAGACTATGAACTTTTAAACTACAGTGTGTGTTAGACTTTTTAAACTGTAATCCTCGTTAAACTGTTTAAACTATAGTCTGTGTTAGCCTTTTTAGACTATAGTCTGTGTTGTACTTTGTAGACTATAGACTTTTTGGACTATAAATTTTTCAGACTACAGTCTGTGTTAGACTTTTTAGACTATAGTCTGTGTTGTACTTTGTAGACTACAGACTTATTGGACTATAAATTTTTCAGGCTGTAGTCTGTGTTAGACTTTTTAGACTATAGTTTGCATTAGACCTTTTAGACTGTAGACTTTTTAGGCTATAGTATGTGTTGGACTTTGTAAATTGTAGACTTTTTGGACTATAGTCTGTGTTAGACATTTTGCACTATAATCTGCATTAGACCTGTCAGACTATAAACTTTTCAGACTATAGTCCGTGTTAGACTTTTTAGGCAATAGCCTCTATTAGACATTTTAGACTGTAGACTTTTTAGTCTATAGTCTGTGTTACGCTTTTTAGACCTTTTATACTGTATTAGTCCACCACACAGTCATCGTGGCACATTTCTCCAGCTGAAATGCCACCAAACAAACAAATGAAGCTCGGCTGCCACGGATCGTACGATTCAGACGCGGTTCAATCTCATCGACGTGGAATATGGAAGAGCTCGAGCGGGAACGGCAGATTGGTGTTTCGTTGGAAAATCACGAGCCGCGCGGGCGCGGTTTTGCCCGCATCGCGGCGCGCCGTAGCGGCGGCGTGTGTCGCGATACATCAGAGCGAGAGACAAATTGGTTCCTCGCCGCAACAGACGTTCAGAAATTTCCTCTGGAAAAGCTGGTCTCGCGCCACGGCAGCGGAGTTCCGCCTTGTCGAAAGTCGTCGCGACGCGGAACAGAGGCGCTGCGGGTTTCATCGCGACGCCCCGCCACGGGAACGATTGTCGAGCACCGACTGCCTCCGCTGATAAGCGCACCGAAATACGTTAGGCGCGCGGGTAATATCCGTTGATGTGCACGCATCACGGTATCTCCGGCTTGTTATTAGCCGTGTCTCCGAGATTAGGTCGGCTACCGTCAAGATATGCCATCCCCCGGCTGCCACAGTTGTTACGACCCGGGACGCCACGGAGATTACTTGCCAACTATAATTGCCGTCGCGATGCTGCAATTACTTGTTACCGAAATGATTACCGGTTAACAATTACTCCGACGTTCCTATCGGCATTAATCACTTCTGCGTGCCTCCCTCCCCTTTCCTCCCACCCCTTCCGACGTTATCCTGCCGGTCTTTGCGTTTTTGCGCAAAGTTGCGATATTTGTTTATATTTACGTTGTTTATTATAACTGTTATTTTTAACAGTTATTTATACTCTCGTTAATTTATTGCTGGACCTTGTTCTTTAGTTCATTCATTAGTGGCATTGCTGGGTCAATTATGTCTTTGTTAGTGCAAAGTAAAAATTTTGTTAATTATTTGTAATTAGTATAAATTATATAAACATGCATTTTTATGTTTAATATTTTTAATGAGTTCTGGAGAGCAAAGTACAAATTTTGTTAATTATTTGTAATTAGTATAAATTATATAAACATGCATTTTTATGTTTAATAATTTTAATGAGTTCTGGAGAATATATGGACATTCTTAAATTCCCCTAATTTGTTGTCTTTTTTGTCTGCTACCTCGTCTAGTTAATTTTTGCATATATGCATAAAATAAAAATTGTTTAACATTGTAAGAACATTAATTAATCTTTTCTCTTTTAATAAATTTTAATAAATTTTGATAAATTCTGTACAATATAGAAAACTATTCTGTATGGACATTCTTAAGTTCTTCTAATTAGTTACCCTTTTTGTTTAGTATTTCATCTCATTAATTTTCACATAAATGCACACACATGAAACAAAAATTGTTCGATATCGTAAAAACATAAAAAAAGTCTCTTCCCTCTCTCAACAATTTTAACAAATTCTCTGCGCAATATAAAAATATTCTGCATAAACTTTTTAAACAGACAATTTTTCTTCAGCTAAAAGATCTTCTAAATAAATTCGCCAACGCTTATAATCTCCTATCGACCGAATCCAAAAGGGGCTGAAAACCATCGGACCGTCACTCATCCCGGTTTTCGCGTCCCGTCTCGCCAGAAGTATTCGAAATCCGTGGGAGAGCACGGTTGACCAGGGTTTCCCGCATATCGGTGCACGGGGTTGTTTCCGGGGGGTGCTAGAAAGCCGGCCGTGTGTCGCATCCTAGGAACACGAGAAACGCATATCCAGGACCGGCTCGACGGTGGGACTAACCGCTCCAAAAAATCCAATTTCCCGTGTCGTCGTTGACGTACGCTGCAACAGGTTCCGTTCCATTCCGTCTCATGCTCGAACGAGCTCACGGTCGGCATTGTTACGGCGCGGAGCGCGGACGATTGCTTTGAGAGGAGCAGAATGCGCGTCGTTGTCGCCGTGAGTCCACTCTCGATTTTTCTGTCTCTGGCGCGCTACGTAGCGCTCCACTCGCGCGCTCTCTACTCACGCGCTCTGTCTCTCGCGCGCTGTGTCTCCCGCGCTCGCCCACTCGCGCGCTGTGTCTCTCGCGCTCTGCCTCTCGCGGTCCCCCACTCGTGCGCTCTGTTACTCACGCACTCTCCCACTCGCACTCTTCCACTCGCACTCTTCCACTCGCACTCTCCCACTCGCGCGCTCTCTCACTCATGCGCTGTGTCTCTCGCGTACTGTTTACTCGCGCACTCTATCACTCGCGTGTTGTGTCCCCCGCGCCATTTCACTCGCGCGCTCTTTCTCTCTCTCTCTCTCTCTCTCGCCCTGACACTCTCGCTTTGTATCTCCTTCTCTCTCTGTCTCTCTCGCTTTGTATCTCCCTCCCTCTCTGTCTCACTCCTTCAAAGACCAGCAACGGCTCCGTCCACCCCGAAAAGAGATTAATTCTACCGCGACCGAGCCGCCATGTAAAAACCCAGATTTTCCCGATAATCGACGTATCCTCCGGTAGGCTGGTTCCTTTCTCCATGCCCGGCCAGCGTCGCTATTCTCGTCCCACGATTCCTCCCCACTCCATCGTCGTGCGTCGAGCGCATCGCCGGAGAAATATCTGCCGGCGATCATAGTTTTCGTCGCGTTAAAATGCTTATAAACCTCCTCTTCCCAAACTTGTGTACAGTCTCGTATAAAATCAAAGCATCGATTAAACAGAACTTACTATAAAAGCCGTGGGACAATTGCAGAGAATTGACTATTTCTTTTTTATTCCCGTTGTTGGTTCTCGCTCGTCTGTCCTCGACAATAGCGTTCATCCTTCGGAGAATTCTCAGGTTTCAAAACATGCGACGTATATATAGGGTGTCTCGAACGAAGCAATTCGCCGGTTTGAAAGAGATGGAAAAAGATGGCCTGTCCCGAGGACAGGAACGTTAACAAGGACGCGTGGTTCAGTTCGCAGGTTTTGATAGCCGGCTCCCCGAGGATTCCGTGGAATACCGAATCTGGTCGGGGGGACAGTATTATCCAGTCTTATCCGCGGGTTCCCCATTTACGCGTGCCCCATTGTCGGATCGGTGGCCGCGACAGCTCGAGAATCGATTTCTCGTCGTTCGCGCTGGCGACATCGATCGCGATAGAACCGGAGGACGTCGTCGTCGTCGCGGGGCCGCGGCAATCGTTGGCTCGACGTCGGGTAACCAGAAAGGCCGCGAACGTCGACGGCGAAGAATTGTCGTTCGTGACCGCGCCGCCGCGCTTTTCCCTCTTCCGCTAAACAGATCCGGGGCTTATTTCAATACGAATCGCGAACGGATTGTCGATATCAATGTCAGGGGTCTGAATGAAATTACCATAATAAAGGGCTGACGGGGGGGGGGGTACTACCCTTGGACGTCGGGCCACGCCCGGGCTCCACGAGCAAATGAATTATCGTATCGGACGCGGGGTATCGCTTATCGAGCTGCTTTCTTGCTTGCGGCTCTCTTACTCTCTCTCTTTCTCTCTCCCACTCTCTCTTTCCTTTTTTTGTCTCTCTCTTTCTCTCTTCCACTCTCTTTCTTTTTCTTTTTTGTCTCTCTCTTTCTCTCTTCCACTCTCTTTCTTTTTCTTTTTTGTCTCTCTCTTTCTCCTTTTTTCTCTCTCTTTGTCTTTCTCTCTCTCTCCCCCCTTTTCTCACTCTTTCTCTCTCCCACTCTCTCTTTCTTTTTTCTTTTTTTCTCTCTCTCTTTGTCTCTCTCTCCCCGCTTCTCTCTCTCTTCCTTTTTCTCTTTTTGTCTCTCTCTTTCTCTCTCCCTTCCTCACTGTCTCTCTCTTTCTCTCTCCCTTCCTCACTGTCTCTCTCTTTCTCTCTCCTTTTCTCTTTGTCTCTCTCTTCCTCTCTCCCACACTCTCTTTTTCTTGTTTGTCTCTCTCATTCTCTCCTCTCTTTCTTTGTCTCTCTCTTTCTCCCCCTCCCTCTCTCTTTCTTTTTCTCTTTTTGTCTCCCTCTTCCTCCCTCTTTTTTTCTCTCTGCTATATGCTAGCTTCAGTGAAATCTTCTTCGTCAGTTATACACTGCTTAGATATCACAAAGACGTCCTTAAGACGTTTTTAAGACGTTTTAAAGATGTGTAGGACATTAGGCCTGCGAACGGCCTAGAAATGTCCTGTGTTACAAATGAAGACGTCTTGTGGACGTTTTCAAGACGTCCTGTGGACGTCTAAAGAATGTCTTTTAGACGTCCATGAAACGTCTTATGAACTGGACGTCTTAAAGATGTCCTAAATTGAACGTCCTTTTAACGTCTGATATAGGACGTCTTAAAGACGTCCCAAAGTGAACGTCCTCTTAACGTCTGATACAAGCCGTCTTAAAGACGTCACAAATTGAACGTCCTCTTAACGTCTGATACAGGACGTCTTAAAGACGTCCATTTTAGGTCGTACGACGTCCAGACCTAAAACGGACGTAAAATGGACGTCTTTAAGATGTTTTAAGGACATGTAGGACATTAGACCAGCGCCCTAAGTTTCAGAGATCAAGGATTCGAAGGTCGCACCAAATCAAAGACAAATCGATCTGTAATTTCTGCGTCATCGCTGTCTCGTTAATCACGAAACGGCGCGTCCGAGATAAGAATTTCAACGTGCATTTTAATTGCAACATGCACAAATTAAACATCCATTATACTAATTAACCATCGTTGACGTTTCGTTGATTTTCCGCGGTCCGAGCGAACCGCGTCACGTAATTGGTTCCGTCGCCGAGATCCGCGTCTCTGATCGGGGTGAAACGTTGCGGCGTCGTCAAAGAGAACGCCGGCGTCGGCCGGGAACAACGACGCCGCGGAGAGAGCCGGGGCCGCACGCGGACACATTTCTGGTGGGGTAATTGCGAACCGAGAAATGGTCCTCGATCCCGTCGTCAAAAGGCGACTTTCCAAATCGCCACAAAGAGCTGCGGCGGAACTGACACGCGAAAGACCGAGTCCCGAGGTCCACGCCTAGAGCAAACATATTATAGAGAGACACACGCCGCCCGCCGTACGCCGCGTCGCGACGCGTCGCGCCGCACCGCTGCGCGACGAAAGTTAATTGCATTTCGGTTCGAGAAGTCCGGGCGACCGTACACGAAAGTGCTAATTTTCCGCGTTGAAAGCTCGCCGGAGGGGCGAACCATGCGACACGGGTCGCCGGACCCTGATAAATGTGTTTGTTCGACGCTCCCTCCTTGGGGAGGGGCAGAGGGTGGGTAGGGGGAGGGCCGACCCACATAACGCGTCGATGAACGTCTAACTACCGGGCGACAAATACGGGAAAGAAAAACGCGGTTGCCGCGCGTGAAGGTTTCAGATTCGCCGATACACCGCACCCCCCACTCCTCCTCCCGGTGGGAAACGAAAGTTCGATGGTGCCTCGGAACTAATTGAAATTCTGCAGGTAAGAGTATAGAACGGAAAGCTGTGCCGAGAAATTTCGTTGTTGTTCTTTTTGTTTTCTTTTTTTTCAGGCGGCGGCACACTTGGGAAACTGCGGAATCCTACGCCAATGTATCCAGAATGTATAACCGTATCCGCGATACGCTCGGAGATATTTGCTTGTAGACTTGGGAAGAAGATGTTTCGGCGAAACTTGCTGCACGGTTTTTTGCGAATTCCGCCAGAGTTTGGGACCTAGTTCCGTGTTAGACTCTTCGGACTGGTTTCGGACTCTCTTCGTACTGTCTTGGAATTATTGCAGTGTTTTAACTCTTTGTGATTGGATTGTTTGTAGTGTTTTGGAATGTTTATACTGCTTTTGGATTCTTTATAGTGTTTCAGAATGTTTAAAGTGTTTCAAACTCTTTGTGCTGTTTCAAGCTCTTTACATTGTTTTATTTATTTGTACTGTGGTAGACTGTTTGCTCTGTTTTGGACTATTTATACTGTTTTAGACTATTTATACTATCCTGGACTATTTTTACTGTTTTAGGCTATTTATATTATCTTGGACTTTTTTTTACTGTTTTAGACTATTTATACTATCTTGGACTATTTTTACTGTTTTAGATTATTTATACTATCTTGGACTATTTTTACTGTTTCAGACTCGTCGCACTGTTTCAAACTCTTTACACTGTTTTAATTCTTTATACTGTTTTAGACTGTTTGCACTGTTTTAGACTTTTTATACTGTTTTTTATTTTAGACTACTTACATTGTTTTATATTCTTTGTATTGTTTTAGACTCTTTATACTATTTTAACTTCTTATACTGTTCTGGACTCTTTATATTGTTTTTAACTCTTTGCACTGTTTCAAACTCTTTGTACTGTTAATACTGTTTTAATTCTTTATACTGTTCCAAGCTGTTTGCACTGTTTTAGACTACTTATGCTATATTATATTTTTTGTACTATTTTAGGCTATTTATATTGTTTCATATTCTTTGTATTTTTTTAGACACCTTGTACTGTTTTAGACTCTGTATACTGTTGTATATTCTTTGTACTATTTTAGACTATTTATACTGTTTTATATTCTTTGTACTGTTTTAAAATCATCATACTGTTTCAAACTGTTTCTACTGTTTTAGATTTTTCATATTGTTTCATATTCTTTGTACTGTTTTAGACTCTTTATACTGTTTTATACTATGAAATAAAACTACTACATATACTATACTATGAATAAAATATACTATAGTAATACTGTTTTAATTCTTCATACTGTTCCCATCAATCATACAAAATCAATATGCTACGCTCGCTTTCTGAAAAAATTCGCAGAAACTGTCGCAGTCGAATCGGCGAATGGAACACCGACCGAGTTTCCCGACGAAGACGAACCGGAGGCACCCTCTGCGCACGCAGCCCGAACAATGGAGAAGGGAACCGTGTAAGAGAGTCCGTTCGGTTTGCCCTGGAATACGTACTTGAAAACTGATCGACGCGGCCGCGCCGGCCAGAGCTTAAGGGCGGCCAAGCACCACTCGAACAGGTCGTGGGGAGCCCTTTGCATTGCATATTTCTCCCTGCTACGGTGGTCGATCAACCAATCAATCGATCCGGTGCTTATCCGTCCGCAGCGTGATCACAGGCTACGTGTGCAGCCCCGTCGACAAAAGAGAACAAACTTCGGCGCCGCTAGACAAAGCGGAGCGCGCGTCCGGGGCGAAAGAAAAAAACGGGCCGGATAACCGCGGACCTCTTTCGGGGACAGACTTTCTGACAGGCTGATATGATTCCTCGTTGTACATTTTTGTTGTGATTTGGCCGGCGCAATTTGACTCGAGAATTTTCAGGGCTCATTTGTGATGTTTGAGAAATATTTGGTGCGGTGAAGAGAACTGTGTTTCATTTTTAAGGTTGGGCGGGAGGGGGGGGGGATGCGATTTAAATTTGAAGACTTGATTATGATCTTAATATGATTAATGGTGTAAGTGTAAATTATAATGGAAATATAAGGAATAGTATTGTGTTAAGATTAAGATTAACATAATTAATAATAGAAATATATAGGGAATATTATTATGTTAATATCAAGATTAATATAATCAATAATATCAATATAGAGAATATTATTATAGTAATATCAAGATTACTATAATCAATAATATCAATATAGAGAATATTATTATAGCAATATCAAGATTAATATAATCAATAATATCAATATAGAGAATATTATTATAGTAATACCAAGATTAATATAATCAATAATATGAATATAGAGAATATTATTTTATTAAAATCAAGATTAATAACGTAACGCTGTCCGACAAAATCAAACTTTTTTTCTGATTTCCTATAGCCACTATGAAATTCTTGTAGAGCTTCACTCCCCGAACAAGAATCCGTAACCCGAATGCTCTGTCACCTTCAGTTCTCGAAAAACAAACGAGCTTTTGTAAAAACCCAAAATTTTCGACAAAAATGAGGTATTGTATGAAAAGTAAAAACGTTAGAAAGTTCTAATTGGTCTTAAAATATAGAGGAAAGTTTCCTGAATATAGTGACATGCAATTTATTAATTGTTTTTGGTCCTAAATAGCAATAAATTAATGTCAAACTTTAAAAAAATTGCCGACGTGCGCAGTTTCTGCGCAATTTTTTTGTACTTTTACGAAAAGTTGTTTGTCCTGCACAAAAACTCTACCCAGGATCGGATTCTGTAGACATTTCTGAAGAAGAAACGGCCCGGTAAAAGCGTCGGAACGATATACATTTCGAATAGATCGAGAAAATGTTCGACGGCAACATGTACACGACGTTTTGCCGCCATATCCTTCGCTGCTCGCTTCTCTCTGTCCGACAGGGCCGAAGCTACGCGTAATCGATACCGATGAAGGGGTTCAATGGGGCACCCACTTTTCGTAAATAATATTTGAATTTTTTCTAGTACTTCACACACACAATGTTCTGTTTTTTTTTACATATTTCTGTGGATAATAATCACCAAACTGTGATATATTTCACACAAAAAATCACACCAGAGTATTTGCAGTGGGTAACGAAAGTATTCTAACACTAGTATAATTTTGACTTCTACGCCATATAATTATAAATAAATATTTAAATATATATTTAATAATATGTTTCAAGAAGTTTAACGTTTCGAAAATGATCGTATTATCGCTATAATTTAAATGATAACTGTATACATGATATACTTGTAATTCGAACAAATTCAGAATAAAATGAATATTTTTGTTCATTATTTTTCTTTTGTTATTTCTCCATTTGAAAATTAATAATCTTACTTCTATATTTCTAAAACCATGTTTTTCGTACTTTTTAATTTATAATTCACAGTTTGGTGATTATTATCCACAGAAATATGTAAAAGAAAAACAGAACATTGAAGTACTAAAAAAAATTCAAATGTTATTTACAAAAAGTGTGTGTCCCATTGGATCCCTCCATCGGCATCGATTACGCGTAGCTTCGGCCCTGTCGGACAGAGAGAAGCGAGCAGCGAAGGATATGGCGGCAAAACGTTGTGTACATGTTGCCGTCGAACATTTTCTCGATGTACTCGAAATGTATATTGTTCTGACACTTTTACCGGGCCGTTTCTTCTTCAAAAATGTCTAGAGAATCCGATCCTGAGTAGAGTTTTTGTGCAGGACAAACAACTTTTCGTAAAAGTATAAAAATATTGCGCAGAAACTGCGCACGTCGACAATTTTTTAAAATTTGACATTAATTTATTGCTATTCAGGACCAAAAACAATTAATAAATTGCATGCCACTATATTCCGGAAACTCTCCTCTATCTTTTAACACCGATTAGAACTTTCTAACGTTTTCACTTTTCATGCAATACCTCACTTTTGTCGAAAATTTTGGGTTTTTACAAAAGCTCGTTTTTTTTCGAAAACTGAAGGCGACGGAGCATTCGGTTTACGGATTCTTGTTCGGGGAGTGAAGCTCTACAAGAATTTCATAGTGGCTATAAGAAATCAAAAATCGTGTCGGACAGTGTAATCAATAATATAAATATACAGAATATTATTATAGTAATATGAAGATTAATATACTGAATAATATTAATATAGAGAATATTATTATAGTAATATCAAGATTAATATAATCAATAATATAAATATAGAGAATATTATTATAGTAATATCAAGATTAATATAATCATTAATATATCAATATAGAAAATGTTATTATAATAACATTAAGATTGATATAATTAACAAAATATGGTTGATATGATTAACAAATTATATTATTATATGACTAATAATATAAATATAAAGAATATTAGTATATTAATATTAAGATTAATATGCTGAATAATATAAATGCAAAGAATATTATTATAATAATAATATTAAGATTAATATCCCGAACAATATAAATATAAAGAATATTATTACAATATTAATATTCAGATTAATATTCTCACTAATATAAGTACAAAGAATATTATTGCATTAATATCAAGATGAATATCTCTAATAATATAAATATTAACAATATTATTATAACATTAATATTAACCATACCATACTCAATAAACCCATGCATAAAGAATACTATCATATCAATACCAATATTACTCTGTTGGCATATTAATACCATGTACAACGATTAATACCGAAATTAACAATACTATTAACATTAACATGTCTCTGCAACGCGGCGTATATTACGATTAAATTACGATCGCATTTCAATTTATTACAATTAACCCAGAACGAGATGTCGTGTCGCGCGTGTCACGTGGCCCGCAAATAATCGTCCGACGGGTGAAAGTATCGGCCGGGCAAAGTGGCCGAGATAATAACGCTCGGAATTGATCGTTCAACGGCGATGCCGCGGCGAAGAGGGAGGAGGGGGGGCGGTCCGGCTGGTGTTAATGGGCGGCGACGATAAAATATGAAAACGATATCGGCCCGTAACCGGGAAACCGGCGCACGGTTGATTTACAAGAAGGATTATTAAGTCGGCGCGTAAGCTCCTTGAGTCGATGTTATATAATCCGTCCGCGCGGGCGGTGAGGGGGGATCCGGATCGGTTTACAAGCCAGCGATATCTCGATTTTAGTGCCGCGGCCCCGAACCGGCTGCAGCCGGGAATAACAATCCGAGAATGGATAGGCAGTGGATGTATGGATTATGCCGGTGAATTATACGGCCACGTCGCGGAACGTCTTGGGATTTAATGCGATAGGCGGCGGGGGGGCGCGGTACATTCCGTGGAGCTTCCTCGATCGATGTTTAATTTCCTACGATCGTCCCCGTCGGAATAAAACATTGCCCGTTGCCGCGCCGCTGCTGCGCCGCGCCACTGCAGCGCCGCGCCGCTTAATTCCGAGGGCGTGCACATCGCCCACCGAATTCGTTACCCGGCCGCCCACGGTTCGACGATTTTTTCCCTCGGTCGAAATCGGGCCGATGCACCGCGACGTTCTTTCTTTACTTTCTGCTCTTAGAGAATGAATAAGGAATCGCAGGGAGGCTGAGAAATAAGGTGGTTATTCCGGAATAGGTTAGGTTCGACGGAGTTTGTGCAAACATGGATTGAGGTCGAGGTTCTCGTTGTTATTCGTATTTTTACGGGGGCGGGGATTTAAATAATAAATATATTGTTAAATATATTTAAGTAATAAATATAAATACAATAAATATAAATATAATAAGTATGTATATATATATAGTAAATATAGATGAAATAAATATAACTGTAATAAATATAAATACAATAAATGTAAATACAGTAGATATAAATGTAATAAATATTACTATAATAAGTATAAATATAATAAATAAAAATATAGTAAATATAACTGTAATACATTTAAATATAATAAAAATAAAAATAAATAAATATAATAAAAATAAATACAATAAATATAAATATAATCATTATAAATATTAATAATAAAAATAAACACAATAAATATACAAATAATAATCATAAATATAATAAAAATAAATATAATAAATTCACAATTTAAATTCTCAAATTAAATCCAAAATCGACAATTAACGTCATCACAAAGGAATCCAATACATTCGAAGGAACCCAAACACCGCAAGAAAGGTATTAAACTCGCCCAGAAGACGGAGGCAGATACTTCGTCAGCCTGCTCAAAGCGAATTTCTAGGAAGCCGAGCTCAGGATAACTTCGGTATCCGAAATCAAATCAAACGAATGCGCCGTTGGGGGTTAGCCCGGCGGGCTGTTCGCTAATTGGCGTGTCGGTATCATGAGAAATTTGGAATTCGGTTTGACTAGAAGCCGAGTAATTAGCGGATGAATGTCGCGAGGCTGTACCCCGTAACGCGGGACGCGTCTTGTTTGCACGCAGAGACGACGCACACGCCGCGCCTCGCCACGGTGATTGCACTTTCAGCCTACTCGAGCCGATGAGCCACCACGTGTCGGAGACACACGCACCGATCGCGACAATATTTCCCAGATACCACGCGTCCCGATGTACAAGCGCGCGTTGCGTTTACTCGACTGCGCGGTAACCCGGGAAGCAGGCGTTTCGGTTGGCGAAAATTGGGGTTAATGGATTCGGGCGATTCCGTTTGCGATTAACACATGTTTTCTTTGTGAAATTCCGATTTTTAGGGGGCTTTCTGATTTTTAGGGGTTTTTTGATTTTGTGGGGTTTACTGATTTTTGGCGGTTTTCTGATTTTCTGGAGTTTACTGTTTTTTTAGGGAGGTTTCTGATTTTTAGGGGTTTTCTAATTTTGAGGGGGTTTCTAATTTTCTGGTTGTATTCAGATTTTTAGGGGTTTTCTAATTTTCTGGGGTTTACTCATTTTTAGGGGTTTCCCGATTTTTTTAGGTTTACTGATTTTTTGGGGAGGGTTTCCAAATTTTTAGAGATTCTCTAATTTTCTGGGGTTTACTGATTTTTTTTGATAGAGAGGGAGGACAGGAGGTTCTGATTTTTAGGGGTATTTTGATTTTGGAGGTTTTCCTGATTTTATGAGGGATTCAAATTTTTAGGGGTTTTCTGCTTTTTGGGGTTGCGTTTTCAGATTTTTGGGGATCTTCTAACTTTATGGGGTTTACTGATTTTTTGTAGAGTTTTCAGATTTTTAGGGGTTTCCTGATTTTGAGGTGTTTTCTGATTTTCTGAGGGCTTACTGAATTTTAGGGGTTTTACTAATTTTCTGGGTTTTACTGATTTTTTTGGTGGGGGAGGGGAGGAGGAATGGTTCTAATATTTAGGATTTCAGATTTTTTAGAGTTTTCTGATTTTTTGGAGTTTACTGATTTTCTGGGGTTTACTGATTTTTTTAGGGTTTTCAGATTTTCTGGGAGTTTACTGATTTTTAGGGATTTTTTGATTTTCTTTCTCACGTTCTGAAAAAAAATGTTTCTATTTCAGCAAACTTTGCCAACCCCGAACACCCAACCCTAATTCTTTCTAAATATTTCCAACTTGACTCAATTGATGAAACTCGCACGAGTACACACATCCGGTTATTCGACAACCATAAATCAATGATACCGGTTTGCCGAACCCGGACACGAAGATCGTGTGGCATGCGCGGACACGCGACGCGTGTATCGACACGCCGCGGCGGCGGGTGATACCAGTTTCGAGGGCCGTACGAGGGAATTAAGTTCGTGTCAGACGGCATGAATTTTAACGAACGTTGGCGGTACAGATTGCGATGAAAGATTTCTGCAAACAAGAGGTTTGTGTGACGTATTACGAGAGGCCTGGTTCGTCGCCCGGCAGAGATAACCAACCCATTTTCAGTTCGCGTTGCGTGTCATTGGCTGTGCGGCCGGACGGGGGCTTGCTGATTATCGATCCACTTGACATTTCGAGAACAGTTAGTCGATAGGCAACTGTGTCAACAGACGTTGCTTAATAGCACGCGATATGAATATGTTATCCGCGTTCCCTAATTTGCATGGGCAAAACAGCGGGGGACGACTTGATTGAATACGAATGCGCTGCTTAGTTAGCGGAAACTTTCGGGGACAGTGCAAGCGCGGCGAAGTTTCTCGGAATTTTCACGAAACTGTGCCGATATATTTTAAAAAAAGGGCGTACACGAGCAAACAATTGCAAACGGAAGCGAACAGCTGTACGAAAGTGAGGATAACTGCATACAAGAGCAAACGATTGCACACCAGTACAAACAGCTGCATACAAGTGCAAACAATTTCATACAAGTGCAAATAACTGCAAACAAAGGAAAACAATTGCATAGAAAATAGAATGTAAAGATAGAAAGCAAACAAGTGCACCTAGTTGCAAATATCTGCACACAAGTGCAAACAAATGCATACAAGTGCAAACAACTGCAAACAAAGGCAAATAATTGCACAGGAAATAAAACGCAAAGACGGAAGTCAAACTGCACGTTTGTTGCAAATATCTGCACACGAGTGTCGAAAATTGCATACAAGTGCATGCAATAGCACACGTGTGTAAACAACTGCATACAAGTGCAAACAGTTGTAAATAAAGGCAAACAATTTCACAGAAAATACAATGCAAAGACAAAAGGCAACCAAGTGCATCAAGTTGCAGACATCTGCACAAAAGTGCAAACAGTTGCATACAAGTGCAAACAACTGCACACAAAGGCAAATAATTGCACACAAGTGCAAACAATTGCAAACAAAGGCAAACAATTCCACAGAAAATACAACGCAAAGATCAAAGACAAACAACTGCATCTAGTTGCAAACAACTGTACACAGATGCAAACAACTTCACACAAAAGCAATGATTATCAATTTAGCGACGCGCAGTTTCCTCGTTGGACGCGGGTGACGTCGACAACGGTTGGCCAGAGAAATTAGCAGAGCGACGCACATCGAATCGGAATGTACTCGTCGCGGTAAAACGTCAGCCAAGCCTGAAAGCAAAGTTTCGAGGCGTGGGTCTATACGCGCATCCGGCTGCACTCTCTCTCGTCACGTATCCAGCGACGCACTGAATAATTCGGCGGGATACGATCCGCTGAAGTTGGCTCGCAGCAAAAAATACAAACGGAGAGAGAGGGGGGAGGGAGAGAGAAAGAGCGAGTAAGAGAGCGCGAGGAAGAGAGCACGAGAAAGAGAGAGAGAGCGAGGGAGAGACCATGCGAGAGAGAGAGAGAGAGCGCGAGGATGAGAGTGCGAGAGAGAAGAGCGCAAGAGAGAGAGCGCGCGAGGGTGAGAGCGAGAGAGAGAGCACGAGAGAGGAGAGTGCGAGAGAGAGAGAGCGCAAGGGAGAGAAAGAGCGAGGGAGAGAGAGCGCGAGAGAGAGAGCGCGAGAGAGAAAGAGCGAAGGAGAGAGAGCGCGAGAGAGAGAAAGAGCGAGGGAGAAAGAGCGCGAGAGAGAGAAAGAGCGAGGGAGAGAGAGCGCGAGAGAGAGAAAGAGCGAGGGAGAGAGAACGCGAGAGAGCGCGTGAAAGAGCTTGAGACCGAGAGAGAGGAGAGTCGAGGGCCAGATAATTTGGTAGACGTCATGCGCGCCGTCACGATGCACAACGCGATATATAGGCGGAACGAAAATGCAATTGCAGTTGGAGAACTGGCTGGCTTCAGGACAGAGGAGGCGGCGGCCCACGTAACTTCCCGGTGTAATATAAGTAATACCGACTAAGCAGGAACATCGTTATTGCGGCTGGTGCACGTAATTCTATCAGGAGCCGCGTTGCAGCCTGAATGTGCAACCGATGCACATCGCGCGGCCGAGATGCGTGACCGAGGCCCCGCCGTATAGAGAAAGGAACAACTAGGGACATATAATGCCGGCAGTGGGTTTTATATGCGCGGCCAACGTCTCTGCCGGGACAAGGCCACGCATACCGATCGTTTTTCCGACCGGGAAACGTGTAAACGACGTGTTTTTACGCCGGCCCCTCGATCCCGAGCGCGTCGGGGCAAGTTTATTAAACTAGTTGACATCGTCTCGATCGCTGTCGGCTAAACTTTTTTCCACGGCTGTCCATCGTATTTGGACACCGTTTTGTCAAACAGAAAGTTGGATTTCTATTTAATTTAGTCGGTAAGGTAGGCGAAACATTGATAGACTGACAAAAATTTATTTATTTATTATATATTTATTATATTATTGTATATTATTATTATAGGGGAGGGGGTTCCTGAGGTCATTAGCAGGAATTTTTCCTCAGCGAAAATGTTCTACGAGGCTTCGTTCACGAGTTATCGGCATAAAACGCGGACCAATTAGAGAGCGAGGGCGGAGCCAGTACTGGCGGGGGCGTGGCGCCGTACGTTTATCGTTAATAACTCGTGAACGAAGCCGCGGATTGCATTTTCGCTTAGGGAAAAGTTTCTTCGAATGACCTCAGGAACCCCTATTTCCAGATTACGAAACATTTTTGGATACCCTGTACAACGAACGAGATATTGGTGCACGAAATTTTGGATGTTTTGTTCAGTTTAAGTTTTTCACAAGTTGAACGAGCAAATGAAATTTTCAGCCGCGATGCGTTTTACCAATTTCTTCCTTTCTTCCTCGTCGCCTGAATCGATGATCGCCGTTTATTGGGTCATTCTTTTCTTCTGGCGCCGCGTTGTTCAAAGGGTTGTATCATAAGCGGCGGCGGAGTCGCCTGCGTGTTTTCGGTATCAAGAGGCTCGTTTACGGAAACGCGGAATATTAAATATGAAAACGGGCTACCGCTTTCACGGAATCAGACTCGCCTAAGGAATATTTCACAACATCCGACGACAGCTGTGCGGTGAAATATTTACACGCGGCCGTAGCTCCCGGAGTGACTTGAAATTATCATGGGGCCCTTCTTTCGGCGAGCGTGTCGCTCCGTCTTTCCATTTCCGCTTCCGGTTTCCTCGCCCTCCCCTTACACGACCTGTTCCTTTCTTTTTCCCGCCCGGTGTCCCGGTTTCCGCGGATTTGCATAAGTCCGCGGGAGTGTCAAATGGATGGCCTTCTCCGGTCGCTGTTTCTTTCTTGCATTGCTGCAGCTTTTGTTCAAATAATCAACAAACAATTCTACAAACGTGAACGTTCTAACATCGACGAATTTAAATAATCGAGGTTCTAGCATCAATATCTTGAATCTAGCGTCTTGGAACTCCTGTCGCACTTGGAATTTTTCTGAGAAAAAGAGGAGAGATTCCTTAGGCGATTTCAAGCAACTCTTTCCTTTACGAAAATTCTCTGTGCCGCTTCGTTACGGAGTTATCGACGAAAAACGTGGGCCAATCGGAGAATGGGCGCGTGTGACGCCCCTCCTCCTCGACCAGTGCCGCATCGCGCTCGCCGCCGTGCCACCTACCGTTCGCCGTACTCGCTGTCTCATTGGCCCACGTTCGCTCGTCGATAACTCGTCAGCGAAGCCTCTAACGACATTTTCGCAAAGGAAAAAGTTGCTCCAAATCGCCCAATGAATCGCTCTTAGGACTTACAACAATTTGAAAAAACCCTGCATGCACCTTGTCAACGGAAAATTGTCAGCAATTTCTGCGAAGATCGACGAATATAATCGACAAGCTGAAAACGAATCTCCCTGTCAGTTCGGTCGTAAAAAAAGCGAACAGCAACGGTCATCTAATTCCGAACAATCGGCGTGAAAGTCGTAAAATGGAAACTCGACGAAAGTCGCCGATAAGAAAACGAATTTCCATGAAAACTCGCAGTCGGTCTATTACCTGTATTACTCCGAGGAACATCTGGCTACCATCGATTGCGTTATAACGGGAAACGAACGGACGGATTACCGTCGTATCTGATAAATTTAACGGCGTCATTATAAGAGGAGACCCCCGTCGTAACGCGAAATGAAGTTCCGCGAGCTGCCGGAGATCATCGTCCTCGTTTAACGAACTTCAAAACGAAATAATTTCCTTATCACCCGTCCCGGTTAAATTCAATATCTCCCTTCAACACCCCCCCCCCCCCAGCGGAATCGATTCCGATTCTCCCGGTGGCACGTCGCCTCCCATTGTTTCGTCGTTTAGTCGGTGTACATGCCGACAAAACGGACGGCTCACTGGGTCAAAGAACTTCCGCATTCTTATCGACGTTATTATCGCGCCGTCGCGCTGATGTCGCGTGAGCGCAATTAAGCCCGAGTGCTTTCCTATCTCCGTCGTATAACGTCTCCATGATACCCGTGGCCCCCGCGTTGCCGCCCCCCTCCCGCCGTCCCTCTCCAGCGAATTACCGGAACTTGTAGGAATTCCCAACGCCGTTTCGTCGCGCGAAAAAAATCCCATTATTGCCCCGGCGAGATAAAATGATAGAGGAACGAGCGCGCTTCCTGGTTCCGCCGTTGATTAGCTTAGCCTGACGCGTTTAGGCGCGGCTGTTCGCTCGGTGTTACGCGCGAATAAATGCGCGAAAGATTTCGCCACAGCGTTTTTACCGTTTCTGTTTAAATTGTGCTTAGAGTTTCGCAGAAAATTGTAGGGTTAGGTTAGCTTCTTAGTATTTTTTATTTAGACGCTTCTTAGGTCGTTGAGTTACGCTTAGGTTGCGAGGTTGACGAGTTATTGGCGTAGACCGCGGACTAATCGGAGAACGGGGGCGGGGCGAAGGTGGAGCGAGGGAGGAGCGAAGGTGGAGGGATGGGAGGAGTGAAGGCGGGGCGAGGGCGGAGCTAGAGCAGAGCGAGGGCGGAGCTAGAGCAGAGCGAGGGTGGAGCAAAGGCGAAGCGAGGACGGTCGAGGGCGTGGCGCCATAACTTTTTCCTCAATAACTTGCAAACCAAGCCGCGGATTGCACTTTCGCTAAGGAAAAAGTTGCTCCAAATCGCCTGAGGAACCCCACATTTCCCGACAGTACCATAATTTCGGGACTCCTTGTATAAAAACGAGCCGCAAAGCACGAAGAATCGAGACTCGGTATTCTCAAACCTCCTGATTTCAGTTCCGCGCTCCGAACATTTCCCGGAGAAATTATTGCAATTTGTCTCGTGTTTCTCCGAACGTCTAGAAACGATCTAACACAAAGCAGCGTTGCCAGTGGATCAGGGAGAAGCGGAGGAAGAAGCTGCGCGAGCCGTTTCGGCTCGTGGGAACACCGGGACAGCGCGGCGGGGTTAATCCGTGGTACTTGCGATTCCCGGTTCTTTCGGTGACGAGGCTCGTTTCACTTTATCCACGGCATCCAGATTTCTGGCCGCTTTCACGGATTTGCATAAGCTCGGCGGGCGCGGCGCGGCGTTGACGGCGAACACCAAAGAACAAATACGCCGCCGCGACACGAATATCTTATTAGGTCAGAAAGTTTTGATTCCATGGACGGAGACACGGCTCTTAAAACCGAGCCGTGCTGAATATAATTATTCGCGTAGCCGGTACCGAGACGGATGAAATGGATTCCGGAGGGGGGGGGGGGGAGCATCGACCCGGCGACAGATGTTTGATCTGCTCGAAAGTTCCGCCTTTCTCGGGCCGCCACGTCTCCTCCGCCACTTCCTTACGGCCAGGCCGATGTTTCCCGTGGGACGTGCCCTGTTTCGGGAAGCGCGGGAGCACCCTACGGTCGCACCCACCGGTCACCGGCACCCTTCGATCCCGGCCGAAAACAGAACTCGATTCGAAAGCTTCTCGTGATGCCGTGTCTTACGAATTTACTGGAAGCAGATTTTTGCTCGTCGGGAATTTCGCGTCGAGAGATTTTTATATTGTATTATTTTATATTTTATATTTATATTTATATATTATATTTGTTTTATATTTATATTGTGCGGTCAGTGGTGGCTCAGGAAGCCAATGGGCCCTTGACAAATAATATCAGGTTCAGAAATCGATGGGGAAACAGTGTAAATAGATCAGTATTTCTGAGGAGTTTACTTTATGAGGACTAGGAGAGGATAAATCGTCGGTCGGTCGCGATAGCTCAGTTGGTTAAAGCACTCGCTTGGCACGCGAAAAAGACCGGGGTTCGAATCCCGGTGCCGAAACTATATGTGATCGGCGACTCATTTTCTCGCGCAAGAACAATCGAAAGAAGAGGCTTTCAATGTGTGAAAAATTCAGAGGAAAAAAACAGAGAAAAGTCTTATTAAACAGTGAAGAAGCAGTGTGTTAAAGCTCTAACAAACCACAGTCTTACAATGAGTCTACGTGCTAAGATAAAAATCGAAATTTTAATGTAGTGGATAGTCTATAAGACGGAGTCTATAAAAAGTGTCTAAACATTCTGAAACAATGTAAGAAGCCTTAAAAACTGTCTAATAGAGTCTACTGACTAAAAAAGATCATTAAAAACAGTCTAATAGAGTTTACTGTCTAAACAAGATCATTATAAACAGTCTAACAGAGGTCAACTGTTTAAAAAAAAGTTATTTAAAAGTCTAATAGAGGTCTTCTGCATAAAAAAAATATAATATATATATAATATAAAATACAATATATATGTAATATAAAATATAAAAAATATAATATAGAATACAATATATATGTAATATAAAATATAAAAAATATAATATAAATATAATATAAAATATAATATATATAATATAAAACGTGAAAAACGATTTAGCATACGATCTAAAGCCGATCGATTCGATTTACGTCGAAAACGGATTCGGAAGGGTCCGAAGCAACCGAACAAGGGGCTCGGTTTCACTGTCGGCCGGTCTCGAAGCGAATCGAGAGTCGCTCGAGCACGTATTGTTCATACCCAAATAGGATCGCAACTGCCTGTAAAACTCGACCGGGATTTATGCACTCGACTTTGAACATCGGCGTGGGGGGGGGGCGAAGCAATTCCTTTCTCCCCCCTCCACTCTTCTCTACTGCGCCGAACGGCAGCGAGATTAATATTGATCGAAGCCGCGGGGTACACGGGATACCGGCACACCATTAGCGGTATGATCAATATTGAATAGGTCTCAACATAAACAGGATATTCGGGCACCGAATATATGCGTGACGGTGCTCGGCGTTGGTCACAACACCGACTAAACATATCTGGGACTAATTAAGGATATTGAATAGCAGCTCTGCGACGACTGCCGGACAACGGGAAGATCCGAGTGGAAAAATGGGGATTTATCTCTGTTCGCGTTTTACGATCTGAGTGGCCCGTGATGTCACTAATAATAACCGCTTCTTTAGCAAGTGGTTTCGTAAAATATATTAATACACGTGTATTAATATTAAATTAAAATATAATAATATCGGTGAATTAAAATTAATATTTGCATTTCAATAATAATAAAAAGTAAATATGTTACAATAACAATAAAAAATAAATATATTTCAATAATAACAAAAAATAATAAATATATTTTAATAATAACAAAAAATAATAAATGTATTTCAATAATAATAAAAAATAATAAATACACTTCGATGATAATAAAAAATAATAAATATATTTCAATAATAATAAAAAATAGTAAAAATTGTCTTCATCGACTGGTAAAAAAGACGAACAGCATAAAACTTTCTCCCTAATTTTAGCGAGTTGAAAATAACACACGTTCTCGTTCCCCGAAATTTCGCCCGTCCATTTTCATTAGAACCATGTAAGTAAAATCCGCGGGCTAATAATACGCGTTCGAACGGAGAAGTTCGGCGGGATATTTCACGGAGCAATGAATTCGACGACAGAGGCGACAATTTCATTCTCTATGCGCGTGAAACGAAACAGCGCAACGGCAGAGGTTCGTGTGTCACGGGTTCGGATAATCGAGGCTTCAAAGGAAGAAAAAAAGCTGGTTCTCCGGCCTCATAATCCGCTCTGTCATTATGCCGCGTGCATTCGCATGCGCGGCCCGGCCTGCTACTCGCGGAATCGACCTTTTCGAGTGGGTCGCGAGCCAGTGCGCGCCGCGCCGTTGCCAGATGCGACAACGCGGCCCGTCGCGCCTCGCTCGTATTCGAAGAATCTATTCGAAATATTATCCGAATGGAATTATATTCGAAATATTATTCGAATAAAATTGTATTCGAAGAAATTATTCGAAATATTATCCGAATGAAATTATATTCGAAATATTATTCGAATAAAATTGTATTCGAAGAAATTATTCGAAATATTATCCGAATAAAATTTAATTCGGAGAAAGTATTCGAAATATTATCCGAATCAAATATAATTCGAAGAAAGTATTCGAAATATTACCCGAATAAAATTCGAATCGTAGAATCTATTCGAAATATTATCCGAATAAAATTTAATTCGAAGAAAGTATTCGAAACATTATCCAAATACAATCATATTCGAAGAAATCCGAATCGAAGAATTCATTCAAAATATTATCCGAATAAAATTCGACTCATCCAACACGCGATTCTGTCATCAACTGCTATTTAATTACTCATCCGTGCACCAAATACGTGCACCGGCCCACAGTAAATCGTCCTCGTAGTAAAAAATGAAACCGAATATTCCGATGACCAAATTTCGGCGGCGCCATTGTCTTCCACGGGGAACGGGCACCGTTAGAGACGGCGTTGTTCCGCGTACAAGGAAAAATATTCGGGGAAAGCAATATTTTGTTCGCGGGCTCTCATGTAAATTCCGGAAGACGGGAACCGCAAGGCTCGTTTCGACGAGGAGACAACGGGAACGTCTGCCGCGTTTCGCGCTACCACCACGGCAGCACGGTTGCGTCCCGATATTGCGTCTCGCGATCGTTCTACCCGCCGCAGGATCCTTTCCCATATCGTGGAATTAGTTTTCCCAACAGCGGCTCCCGGTCGCCCGCGCGTCCCCGCGGAATGTTTCTCGGCAGTGTTTTTCAGCGGAAGAAACCACCCGAGGGAATTCGGCCGGGACCGGCAATCCGAGCCGATGCATTCCCGGCGGGCGGCCGCCGCGCCGCTTTCGGAAACTCGCTCCTGGAAAAACAATGTCGGGGAGCTCCGATCAAACGGGAGCGCACGGGAGCCGCTCGCGCCGCGAACTCTTCTATGCGCGCTGCCATTCATAAGTCACCGGTTGGTAGCGCGACTTGTCGTGGACGGGGGGACGGCGGAGAGTGGAGGGATGGCCCGACGGCAAACGAAATTTTCGGAAGCGGGAACTTGTGTCTCGCGACTCTCGTCTTCGGTCGCGGGTCTCTGTTTTCCTTGCGCAAATTGCGGGGCTTTATGCGACGATTCTTGGTATCTGCTGCGTGACGGGGCTCGTCGAGGGTGCACGGCGATTTAATACAGACGGTATTAGGGTGAGGTTAAGTGCTCGCTTCGTTGGTTTTGAATGATTGCAGGTGATAAAGAAGATTCGGGTAAATTGACGTTGATATCGTTTGAAACTGTTATAATTTTGTCAAAAGCAATGCTATGGTATAATGATAATATTTCTATAATAATAGTCTTATAATAATATTCATATAGTGATATTCATATAATAATCTCTTCCCATAATAATAGTCCTATAATAGTGTTCATATAATGATATTCATATAATAATATTCCTATAATAATATTCCTATAATAATATTTATATAGTAATATTAATATAATGATATTCATATAGTAATATTCCTATAATAATACTCATATAGTCATATTCCTATAATATTTATATGATAATATTCATATAGTCATATTCCAATAATAATATTCATATAGTTATATTCCTGTAATAATATTCATATAGTAATATTAGTATAATGATATTCATATAACAATATTCCTGTAATATTATTACTATAATAACAGTCCTACAATAATATTCCTACAATAATGTTTGTATAATCATATTCCTATAATAATATTCATATAATAATATTAACATAATGATATTCATATAATATTATTCCTATAATATTATTGCAATAATAATAGTCCTATAATAATATTAATATATTAATATTCATCTAACACTACTAGTATTCAAATATTCATATAATAATAGCGATATTAATATAATGATATTTATATAATAATATTCCTATAATTTCATTCCTATAATAATATTCCCATAATAATATTCATGTAAGAATATTAATATAATAATATCAATACACTAATATTCATCTAATACTATTAGTATTCAAATATTCATATAATAATATAATACAGAAATATAATGTCATTATTATATACCATTGCCTGTCGGTACATCATAACAGTGCGTTATGATCATAACTTTTATATGAATCATATCGCACGTTCGACTTACATACCTCGTATCAATTAAATTATTTAAATCATTCGTATCGCTCGCATCATCCGAACCCGCCACTTTCATTCGGCGTCGTTCGCATTTCGCCCGTCAATTTTCTGAATATCCAGTTACAAACGAGCCGCGTTCCCCGCGAAGTCGAAACGAGATATCGCAACGAGATTCTCACGTGGAATCACGGGAGCAGTAAAATTCTCGAGTTAATACGTCTCTACGTGGTCGCGCCGCTCCGGCAAAAAGGGGTAAATCGAATTAGAAACGGTCGGAAGGGGGCCGGGGGGGTGCAGTGGGAAATTGTAAAGATTAAAATTCCAACAAATTAAATCCCATTCGAGATTAATCCCGCGCCGCAACGCGTGCTACTCGCAATAAACCAAGGGTCTCTAGTCGCACGCTCCCACCTCTCCTCCCCTCGCGCACCATTCCCCTCCCGCCAGGATAACTTTCAAAGCTTTATTATCGAGCCGCGGCACGACGAAGTTACGAGAAATTCGAGATACAACCGAATGGATCCACACTTTACGTTTCACGTCACGTAAGGGCAACGAAATATGGAGTCTTTTAAGGGCTCCGCTCCCTCCCCACCCCTCCGCCCGGTATCCAACGTATCGTTGTAATAGCGAATCCCGCGAATTCATGACAGGTGTTCGTGGGTTAGAATCACTTACGGCCCTTTACGGGTTCCTCGAACTCGGTTTTTGAAAGTTGGAGGGGATGATCGTTACCTGAAACAGAAAGGTGACCAATTTCGTTAGACGCCAAATTAATTAATATTTTAGAGAAAAATTGCTGAATAAATATAAACTCATTTTTATAATTGTATATTTACGATGAGAAGGAACAGATGAACTTAAGAAATAGGTCAGAAATTAAGTAATATCGAAACCCTTGCGGAATAAAATTTTTGGGATTTTTAATTGTAGCAATGGTATAAATATGCTGTAACAATTTCTTAAAAACGCGTTACGGTATGTAACGTAATTGATAAAATGTCCACAGAATCCTCCAACAATAATATTCATATTAAATATAATAAAATTATAAAATTATAACTTAATTTATATTAACATTATTATACGAATATTATTATATTCAGAATGTTACATAAATTTTATTATGAGTATTATTATAAGAATATCATTATATGAATATTATTATAGAAATATTATTATATGAATATTATATAAATATCATTACATAAATATTATAGGAATGTCATTATCTGAATATTATTTATATAAATATCATTATATTAATATTACTATATGAATATTATTACAGGAATATTATTATATGAATGTTATTATAGGACTATTATTATAGGAATATCATTATATTAATATTATTCTATGAATATTATTGTAGGAATATGACTATATGAATATTATTATATGAATATTATTACAGGATTATTATTATAGGAATAATATTATATGAACATCATTATATTAATATTACTATATGAATATTTTTGTAGGAATATGACTGTATGAATATTATTATAGCAATATTATTATAAGAAATATTCTAGTATGTATATTATTACATGATTATCATTATAGGAATATTATTATAGAAATATTATAATTATACTGTAACATTGCTTTTCACAAAATTATAACAATTTCAATCCGCAAGATCTTCCACTTAATATTAAACCAATTATCTTAACAATTAAATGCACTCTGCACTCTGCTAAAAATAGTGGAAAGTCGAAACAAATTCGGTGCAGCCGTCGTCACAAATCAGCGAACGTCAAACACATTTACGACTCGATCATAGCCACATTAATCCGGGTAAAATCGAGATCGTCGAAATGGATCTATTTCCGCGACGGATCCGCGACGAAGAAGTTTCGATTCTGTAATAGACTGGTCGACGGGGACGGCAGAGACCGTTGATTAAAAGTCAGGTTTCGCGGGCCGATTGCCGCGCGGCCCGCAAAAAGTTCGTCGACCGGCCCGCAGACTGGTCAATGGCTCGCAGAAGTTGGGCGGGAATAATTAAAAGATTCAACAGGGCCGAGGGCCGGGACACGTCGAAAACTGTGCCAAGTAAGTTCGCGCCGTGCCCGGTCGTGTTTGTTAAATATTCATAAGCTTTTTCTCCGGTTGACGTTCCAACATCGCAAACGACTTGCCGCTTTTGCAATTGAAACTTTATCACCCCGGCGAACTATGCAATTCCCTCCACCGACCCCCCTTCCTCCACCGACTTCTCCGGCCGTCGCACGACGTCCCCGTTGCATCGTTGTCTCTGAACTAAAATTGCCGTAAAAATATCGCGAACAGCAATAATTCACTGGCGAAATTTACACGCGACAGCGGATCGCATAAAATCGTTCTTTCTTCCCTGGGATTGGTATCGCGAACCGTTCTGACGCCCTACGCGGAATGGCTGCGAGCATTTCTACCTTGCGGAACTTCGTTCCGTCGGACAATTTTTTACCCGCCCGACGGCGCTGCTGATTGGCGGAAAATATCGGTGGGATTGCTTCTGTCCGACGTTCGAAGTTTCTCGTGATTTCTAACGCGAATATTCTCGACATCGCTGGCTGGTATCATCGTTCGTGTAAATATAGATTGTCCACAGGGTGGGTCGAAAATTTTGCGAGCAATTGATCGAGGCGATTCCTCGGGCGATTTGAAGCAACTCTTCCCTTTGCGAAAATTTTCTACGAGGCTCCGTTGACGAGTTATTAACGGAAAACACTGACCAATTGGAGCGCGAGTGTAGGACGAGTGGGCGGCGCGGTGCGTCATTAGCCGCGACGGCGTGGCACTGGCCGCACTCGCTCTCCAATTGGTCGGCGTTTTTCTTCGATAACTCGTTAACGAAGCGTCGGAGAACATTTTCGCAAAGGAAAAAGTTGCTTCAAATCGCCCGAGAAATCCCTCTCTTACATTTTTGGGATATAAAATGAATACCACCCTACATTTAGGATTGTTTTTATCGGTTATTGATCCCGATTGTGAAAATTTCAAGGGAAACTTTTTTCTATCGCGCGGAACATGTTTTTATCTAAAAGTTATGATCATTGCATTGGCAAAAAAAGTCCGTCCGGCGCACTGTCCTCCCCAGAAACCGGCAAACGTGCTCTCGTCCGTGTAGATAGGAGTCGCGCAATAACGTATGATTCCAGTGCTCGCGATACGACCGGGTCCCGACAATTTCCCACGAGAAGTTCCGCGATTATCCGGGCTGTTCGCTCCGATTGTGGTAAGCATACGGTGATACACCTATGTACGGGCACATAACCCGTCATACCTTGGTTATGGGCCACACTGGAAGAGAGGCCGTACTCAGACGCGAGGCATTAAGTTTATGCCTCGCACAGAATTACGTAGTTTAACACGTTGATAACCCGGCAGACGTCGCCGCGGGGTTCACAACGACAGTCACTTCACCCGCTGGCACACCCTCGGGACACTGTTTTCTAAACACAGCGAATTGTTCGTTTAATCAGCCGAGAGATTATTTATGGATGAACCGAGCCACTACAAAGATACCGATGCCGCTGGACTGCAGAATTTTCCGGCGACATTTTTCCGGGAAATTCGTGGAATTTTCTTGCGCAATTTTCTTCTTACAGAATTTTGTGGCAGGATTTTCTTGTAGCGTTTTCTTGTGAATTTTTGTTGTTAGGTTTTTCTCTTGGGGAATTTTATTGTGGGATTTTCATACAGGATTTTCTTGTATGATTTTCTTTTTGTACAATTTTCCTGTATGATTTTCTTTTTATGGAATTTTCTTGTGTGATTTTCATCTCGGGGAATTTTCTTGTACTGATTTTCTTCTACAGGAATTTTCTTGTTGGATCTTTTTGTGTAATTTTCTTGTATGATTTTCTTTCTGTAGAATTTTCTTGTACGATTTTCCTTTTATGGAATTTTCTTGTAGGATTTTCTTTTGTGCTTTTCATCTTGAGGAATTTTCTTGTACTGATTTTCTTCTTCGGGAATTTTCTTGTTGTATCTTTTCGTGTAATTTTCTTCTCGAGGCATTTTCTTGTGTGATTTTCTTGTGCGATTTTCTTCTTGTGGAATTTTTTTGTATGATTTTCTTTTTACAGAATTTTCTTGTACAATTTCCTTGTACGATTTTCTTCCTGCAGCATTATCTCGTACAATTTTCTCGTACGCTTTTCTTCTCGCGAAAATTTCCTGTACGATTTTCCAGTGCGATTTTCTCTCGGCTTCCATTCTCTCGTGGGTTCTTTCGTCCGATTTTCCTCGTCGTATTTTCGTTGCATCATTTCCCAATAATTCTCTTGTGCGACCGGCCCGCGGAATATTCGTCCAGGTCCGCCTTCCTATGGGATTTTCTCCCGGAATTTTCGCGCAATCCCGGCGATCTGGGCGGCGCTTAATAATTCGGAGGTTCCGGTGTCGGTACGTACTACTTCTAACCCGATAAGGATTAGATCCCGGTGTATATCGGATCGATTTATGCGAAGCAGATAACTAATGGTATCGCGTTAACGAACCAGAGATTACCAAACCGATCCTAATGACTGGAATGCTGGCGGGCCAGCAGCGACGCAACGAAATTCATCCGATTGCCTTCCGCTGCGCGCGCGCGCACGCGCTGCTGCTTTGTTATTTTCTGTTCAATTATTAAGGGATCGTAATTACAGGAACAATTATAGGCGTGTTAACAGATTACACCGACGATCACAAAATTCACGGGACCATCGGTCTCACCGATGTATTCTATATATGTATATACATATATATATATTTCGCCGTATAAATTAGCCGCGTTTAGGGGCGCGACTGTGTTGGAGCATAATGTCCGCGTGGGAATAGAGAGATGCGAGTTCCCGTATCGGGTCTCCGGGGAAATTTTCACGGTAGTCAGCGTAAACTCCGCGTCATAGAATCCATTGGCACCTCGATAACAATTGACGGTTATTATCGAAGGTTAAACAGCAATCATTGTTATAATCGCCGATCGATTGCGAAGCCGCGCGGACAAGAAACTATTAGCGGACGGTAGCCGTCAGACTGTCAGTCTTCGAACTATAACGTAGTACTTTCTGCCGGCGGCGTTCCGTCCGACAGCTATGCCGAAACATTATATGCACTCCGAACTGCCCCGTGCAATTGACTCGAACCGCTGCACTCGACTCTTTCGGCGCCTGCAGTTGGCCACACACAAGAACAGGTTTCCGTAATATTTTCAACAAATAAAAAATTCATTACTCGATTCACGTTTCTCTTTGAACCTGCCGGTTAGGTAGAAATTTTTGTTATTTTTAACGTATTGCAATTTTTATTATTTTTAGTATTTCTATTTTTAGAGCAAAGTGGGGCCTGGTACAGGCAATTTTATAATGGAACCTGATGTACAGACAATTTCAAAATGGGACCTGGTGTAGGACAATCGAAGAGGGGATCTGGTGCAGACAATTTTAAAGTGGGATCAAATATTGGCAATTTGAAGATGGGGCCTGGTACTAGCAATTTTAAAATGGGGCCTGATGCAGACAATCTGATGTAGATCATTTGAAGTGGGGATCTAATTTAGACAATTTTAAAAGAAGACCTGATGCTGGAAATTTTAAAAATGCTTGTACCAGGCCCCATTTTCAAATTACTAGTATCAGGTCTCCTTTTAAAATTGTCTAAATCAGATCTCTTCAAATAACCTACGTCAGGTCTCAATTTAAAATTGTCTGCCCTAGGTCCCAATTTAAAATTGCCAGCACCAAATCCTAATTTAAAATTGCCTGCACCAGATCCCAATTTAGAATTGTCTGTTCCAGGTCCCAATTTAAAATTGCCTGCACCAGATCCCATTATAAAATTGCTTGTACCAAGTCCCCATCTTCAAATTTCCAGCATCAGGTCTTCTTTTAGAATTATCTAAATCAGATCCCCACTTCAAATGATCTACATTAGGTCCCAATTAAAAATTGCCTGCACCAGATCCTAATTTAAAATTGTCTGCACCAGGTCCCATTATAAAATTGCTTGTACTAAGGCTCCATCTTCAAATTTCCAGTATCAGGTCCTACTGTAAAATTCTCTACACCGAATCCCCTCTTCGAACAACTTACACCAGGTCCCGTTTTCAAACTGCCTGCATCAGGTCCAATTTGAATATTGTCTGGACCATATAACAGCCCATTATCATCTCAACGATGCCCATCTAACAATTTCTGAAAAAAAATCAGAAATCCCGCGTCAAAATTCTTCAGTCTCTGTTCCACGAGCGTCCCGTTCGAAGCCCACGCGATCGAAGATCCCCCCCCCCCCTCCCCCTCCAGCAACTGTCACAGGGTCCAGCAGCTCGCGATAGATTCCGGTGTTGGGCGAGCGTGATCTAAGTTTTTCAGGCATCTCCATTAGCTTCTTCCGGGACGTGAAATTGACGATTCAGCGTGTCGATCGGCGGCGATGCGTGTGCCGGCACGAGCCGGTAATCCAATAAAGCGCCGCTTCCGGTCCATTATTCCCGTTCCACTTGCACCTCGGCTTGGGAATCGTTGACCTATCTATTCAATCGTTATAAATCCGCGCGGGCACGGCCCGAGCGGCCTTTACGCGGCCGACGTCGGCCGATCGATATCACAGGTCCCCCGCGAGAAAACGATTCCGAGACGGCTTGTGCGGCCGCCGATTAAACGATCCGTGGGAAAAAACGTCACGTGTCCCCGATAATAACCGCGACACCGTTGCCCGTGTCCCGCACGACCCAGATAGCTTAATACGTAATTAAACTCTTGCTTTCAACCGGCGTTGCCTGACGGCAACGCGCACGGTTCCCGGTTCGTTGATTTCCTAATGAAGGGGAGCTTTCAATCCGCGACCGGGCTCGCCTTTCGACGACGCGTCCCGCACAAAACGCGCGGCGTGCGATCGACGGAAATTAAATGAATATTTCCGGGTCGGTCTTCTGCCGGGCTAATTAGCGATTCAAAGCCGGCCAACTTCCTCGGTGTGTCAAAGCGCTGCTGGAATGTTTCGGGACCGATGTACTGTTGTCGTGAATTGCGATAATATTCGCAGCCGGCAGAGATCCGAGGATACAGAGGCGGAAGGTTTACTAGCTGAGACCAAAGAGGATTTCAGGAGCATCGTGAAACAGTTGGGGACACTAGGGCGCTAAGAATTCTTTAAATATTGTACGAACGAGAATTAATAGTACCTAGGTAAGGTAGATCCTGGGGGATGAGGATGCTGACATAGACTGCATTCTTTCTGGCATAGAATTCGTTCTAAGCCCGGCGAAATTTTCATCCAGGATCGTCCCCGAAACTTTTTGGATTGGGCCCTGTAGTGGCCCAACCCAAAAAGCCTCGATAAGTGCTCTAGAATTGTTCCAAAATTTTTTAGAGCCCGGAACACCAAAAAGTTGAAGCCGAGACTTAGGGGATCCAGACTGCTGGCCGTCTTAGTCGCGACAACAGTTCTACGAAAAGCAAGAACATGACTTCTCAGCATCCCGAATAACCGGCAATCATGCCAGTCAGCTAATGACCAGCGTTCCCCCAAGGTGCGACGCCGTGCTAGCGTTTCGTCGGAGCTCGTTATCATCAGCAGACGTCGCAGGGAGCGTCCGTGCGCGTGAGGTCGCACACGTGGCCGGTGATTCGCGGTTCTGTCCGCGGAATCTCTTCCAGCTCGGGAAGCGGAGACAGGCCGGCGGAGGAGGCTCGTCGGGTGTAATAAACAGCGTTGGAAGGGGGAAAAAATTCTGACGAGGCAGGATCCTGCGGGATCCTGCAGGATCCGCGGCTCAAGGCATCATCGTTAGCGTTGTCATACGCCGTGGCATAGAACCGAGATTCAGCCATAACTTCACCATTATCCGACTCGCCAGCTTCCCGTCGACGCTCGCTCAGCCCCCGCCATCCCTCTCCCCTCCCCACCTCTCTTTCTCCAAGAGTCCTGCGCCTCACATCCTCCGTCGCGAGTATTTGTCTTCGTTCCTCCCCGTCGCCCCTTCACCCTCGCGTTCTTTCCGCCTTGATTCGTCCGCCTTTTTTCGGGCCTCGGCTGTCGACCGCTTTTGGTAGACCCCACAGTTTACTTTGTCCCTGTCTCCTTATCCGGCCACTCGCTACCCTCGGTGTTTTCTTGAGGAGCAGCAGCGAGCCACTGCGACGGCCGGGGGATAAATATTGGTGGAAACGCGAGATCAGGCTTGTTTGGACAATGCCGGGGCTGGATGACGGATTAGTTCCTAAACACACCTTCTCGGTTCTTCCCCCACCCCCACCTCCTATACCGTCGGAAAGCCACGGCGCGACCTTACAGATATCATCGATCGACTGTTCCGTCTGACTTTACAGTCGTTTCATTTTTTCTCGCCTAGTTATTTTTTTTGAAAATTTAAGCTGCCACTTTATTGTTCATTGTAAACTAATTGTCTTTATGTTGACGCATTTTCTTAAATAGTACTTGGAATAAATGTTTGCGAAGCTGTATGGAAAGTACTCCCTAATTGACACCTCAGATTGTGCTCGAAAATGGACAATTTGGGAGGAGGAGATGCGATTATTCAAGCCTTTGTAATTGTTAACAATTATAAAAATCCTCTTCACAAATTGTCCATTTTTTGTGCATTTTTTAAATTATATACATATACAATAAGCAAAATTTTTTAGCAGGCAATTTTATTTAATAGGTAATATTTTTTATTAGGCAATTTTATTTAATAGGGAATATTTTTTAATAAGCAATATATATATTAAGTTAACTCGTGGATCTTGAAGAATACGCCACACGTGCTCGATCAGATTCAACGACATTTATAATAAAAGTAACAAATAGTTACGTAGAAAATACGCGCAGCGTTTACTATAATACTATCGCAAGAAGACGAAGAGAATGCGCGGAAGCAAGAAACCGATCGCAAGTGTCGAGCACGCATCGCTACGCAGCGTCGAGGAACGCGACGGGGTCCGCTAGATGGCGCCACTGACGCCGAGCAGCGACGGCTGTCGCGGAACTAAGCTTTCCGATTATAATTCGATGAAATAAAACGGCGTAAATCGAACAAAATGTTCGAGCTCATTGACACAACAATCGACGAATCAGAAGATCTTCGTTGGTCTATCTATGCAGCTGGTTTCTCGAAACTGTTATTGCTAATTGATCGAGGCACGAAACTCGATACGGCGCGTCACGCGACAACCGAGGATATCGGGTTACGTGTCTCGGGCTTCGACTTGGGCGCAGTGGAGGGGGGAGCGGCGGAGTCTGCGAAACAGACGGCTCCGCAAACAAGAGCGGTATCCGGGCCGCAGAAAGTTGCCGTTCAAAGACGGCGAGCAGATATTCCACGCGGCTATACGGTCCTGCAAACACGGCCGACGACGACGACGACGACGACGACGACGCTTTCGGGCTCTCCCTTTAATCCACTTAATTCTTCGTTTTCTTTGCCGTCCGAGAGATTCCATCTTTCGGCGAGCATCCAGGCGTTTTCCACTTCTTCTCGAGACGTTGCGCCGAGCCCGTTCTAGAAACCAGGCCGGCGCGGTAACGAGCCCTCCCGCGGGAAAGGGACCGCGCGATAAGGCAAACTTTCGTTGACATTTCGGACGATAACGGGCCGCCGGCACGGATCCGAGAGGACGGACGCTTATCGGCAACCCATCGCGATCTTCGCGCCCCCTGTTCTGCCCTCTCCCCCCCGCCGGCAATCGGCTACCGATCTACTACCCCGCGCCCTCCCCTTCAATTAACCGCGCCGATCTTTCGACCGGGTTAACTTCGAATCTACTGAAACGACGCGGGAGTGGGGGAAGCTGAATCGGAGGAATTTATTTTTCGTTGTAGTTCATATGTTGTGGCCTCAAATAGCCTTTAATTAGAGGTCATTGTATTCGTGTCAAAAAGCTCTATCAGAATGTGAACGAAAAATCAGGTTATCCCATTTAAAAAAATAAGTTCGACCTTGGCATCTGCTCTGTGCTTCTGTTTATAAAAAAATTATTGTCATCGTATTATGTGCCCCTCGAAATCAAATAACTTTTGTCCGACGCTTTTTTTTCCATCGTCGAAGACAAGCGAGTTATTCACAGGTGTCTCGTTTCAAATGGCCCACCCAATATAATTCTCTCTATTTATAATGCAGCGCCACGACGAAACAACGCTCGCTGGGAGCAGTTCTTTTTTGGACTCGCTGTTTCGACGCTAATTACTGTTCGTCGGCTCTGTTTTCGCGGAATTGTAATTTTCTAGCGACACGGATTGTTTTAATTACAAAAATTTGGGCGCGTAACATATGCAGCGATTCCATTTGAAAAATCATAGAAGTTGAACGCTCTTTAACTGCATACTTCGTTATTTCTTTTTAAACAGGGAGAAATAATATTTTAACATAAATTGTAATTAAATAAATGCCGAGAAGAAATTATTTCTATCTGACACGCAATTATTATTGTTTAACTGGGAAAAAAAGAATTTTTGAACATAAATTGCAATTAAACGATTGCACAAAGAACCATCGTCTCGTTAATCATGTTATTATTAATCACGTTATTAAATTCGACGGGTAATCGTTCTCTGGATACGGGAAGATAATTTTGCAAGATGGATCGCCGTTAAATAAATGCAGTTCCCGCGGCCAGAGCCTCGGACTCCGCGAACGCGATCAACTCGGACATGATTTGCGAGCACTGGAATTGCAAGGATCGTTATGTCGGAGAAATTCGAATCGCGTTGGACGTCTAAAAAATCGCAGTTCCGCGAGGCAGATAAATTTTCGAGTTCGCGTAGCAGATACTGTCGCGGGTTAATCGTGATCCGTGACGCATAGGTGGCGGGCCAGGTGTCATTACGCTCGGCTTGGTGTTCAGATGCGCGGACAAAACGCGCGGCCGACAAGGACGCGTGTCGGCCTTTTTCCATCGGGCGCTCCTCGGCCGTAGATAATGAGTCGCGGATGTCACGGAAACGAATGGCACGGATATTTCACACTGACATAGTTCCCGTGTGCGAGACCCGCGCCGAATAAAACCGCGGTAACATACGATTGCATTAATCTCGCGTTCCGCGCGTGAACACGCGCGCGCGCGCCCGAGAATCCGAGATGGCATCTTCCATTCTGTATCGATGAAAGACACGGCGCCTCTGAATCAGATTTAAACCAAAATTTAAACCAGACCTAACGCGAGCATGATTTAAACCAATTTAAACCGTGTCCAAACTAAACCAGACTTAAACCAGATTTAACACAAATTTAAACAAGATTTAACCTAGATTTAGTCCAAATCAGACTTAAAACAGATTTAATCCAAATTTAAACAAGATTTAGACTATACCTAATCTAAATCAGACTTAAACCAGATTTAAACAAGATTTAATCCAAATTTAAAGAAGATTTAAACCGAACCTATATTAAAACAGATTTAATCCAGATTTAAACCAGATTTAACCCAGGTTTAAATCAGACCTATTCCGAATCAGACTTAAACCAAATATAAGCCAAATTTAAATAAGATTTAAACCAGACCTAATGCAAAGCAGATTTAACCCAGTTTTAAGTCAGATTTAACCCAGATACAAACAAAATTTAAACCAGACCTAATTAACCAGGGTTAAACCAGATTTAAACCAGATCTAAACAGAGTTGAATCCAGTTTTTAAACAGACTTAATCCAGATTTAAGTCAGACCTAACTTATGCTTAAATTGTTCGCAAATATACAGTTTACGAGTCTATGCTATGCCTGGGTAAACAATCTATATAATTGGCAAACATTTTTAAATAAATAACGAAGACTTAACCTAGACCTAACTAAAAACAAATACCAGACTCAACACACCAGACTAATTTAAATCTGATTTCCATATTTATCAAATGCAACTTGTGCTTAGAAGGTTTGTTACATTTATAGCTTTCGAGTTTGCATTAGGTCCGAGATATCTGTTCGTGATGTGTTTGAAAAAGTACACCCGTTGCATAAATTGTACACGCGCATACGTACACGCACGATTCGATACGGCAGTAGTAGCCTACAGTCTTTTCGCGGATTCTTTGCATACCTTTTTCCCTGCCTTCTCTCCACCCTTCTCTCTTTCACTGTGCCACCCACCCCCTCCTCTTCACTCCTCGCCGCTCTTCTTTCCCGTTGGAACGAGGGATTCTGACAGTGACGCGCGCGCTAGGAATGAAAGCAACCCCTCGACGAGGGCTCCGCTGCGGCGGCGTCGAGTGTCTACGTCATTATTTTAAAAGTATATTTCGCGGTGGTCATCAGTATGCGAGAAAGGACAACCGTAGCGAGCCGACTGGAAATGGAATTCGTTTCGTGCTTCAACCCTTAATGCATCTCGAGGGAGAACGGCCGGGGAGCCCCTGTCGTTTCGACGAGAATACGTTGCGTATCCGCCCTTTCGCGGGATCTGACCTGTTAATTTCCGATTAATCGAGAGAATTTTAACAATAATCGTCAGTTAGAGCGTCATTTAGAGAGAATTTACAGTAATCTGTGCGTCAATTGGAGGGAATTTACTGTTGTCTGAGCGTCAATTAGGGAGAATTGATAGTAATCTGAGCGTCAAGTAGGGAGAATTCACAGTAATCTGAGCGTCAATTAAGAGGGATTCGAGCAATCTGAGCGTCAATTAAACAGAATTGACAGTAATCTGAGCGTCAATTAGAGGGAATTCAAGTAATCTGAGCACCAATTCGGAGAATTCAAGTAATTTTAGCGTCAATTACTGAGAATTGACAGTAATCTGAGCGTCAATTGCGGAGAATTCGCAGTAATCTGAGCGTCAATTAGACAGAATTGACAGTAATCTGAGCGTCAATTAGAGGGAATTCAAGTAATCTGAGCACCAATTCGGAGAATTCAAGTAATTTTAGCGTCAATTACTGAGAATTGACAGTAATCTGAGCGTCAATTGCGGAGAATTCGCAGTAATCTGAGCGTCAATTGCGGAGAATTCGCAGTAATCTGAGCGTCAATTAGGGAGAACTGACAGTAATTTCAGCTTCAATTAGGGGAATTCAAATAATCTGAGCGATAATTAGGGATAATTCACAGTAATTTGAGCGTCAATTAAGAGTGATTCAAGCAATCTGAACGTCAATTAGAGAGAATCGACAGTAATTTGAGCGTCAATTAGAGGGTATTCAAGTAATCTGAGCATCAATTGGGAGAGAATTCAAGTAATCCGAGCGTCGATTAGGGACAATTGACGATCTGTGCTCCAATTAGAAAGAATTAACAATAACCTGAGCGTCAATTACGGAGAATTCAAGCAATCCGAGCGTCAATTACGGAGAATTAACTGCACCTCGCGGCACAGTTAAAAAAAACACGAGGACCGCGTTTTGTTTCAGCGAAACATTACGACGAGAGAGTAGAAAATTGCGGCGAAGTTTTGTGTAGGGTTCGACAGAAAGCTCGGCGTAGAAAACGCCGTTACGGCTGTGTGCCACTTCCCCCGGTATCATGATCGAGGATTTATCGAAAAGTTCCCCGGGAAAAAGGGAAGCAGCAAGGATTTGTCCGGAAGCCGGAGCTGAATCTCTGACAAATGTCCCGGCATTAGGGCCCCGGAAGTTTGCGTGTACTTTAGCTTCCGCGAGTATTACTCTCGCGGAGATCTACAATTTTCCCGTGGAAGGCGTTTTCGATTCCTTTTAGTGGACATTGTTGAAGAGAAATGCACGCTGAAATCCCTTCCATACACGTACACACACACACACATACGCGCGCGCGCGCATCACCTGAGATTCACGGTATTCTTTCTTGTCTCGCGTTTTACCGCCGTCTTAACAGTTCCGGTTTCTAGGATTACTTATGCACACCAACAGCGCTTGTTTCCTTCGAGAAACGCGGCGAAATTTCTCGTCGATATTCCGTCGACCTTGTTGCACTATTCTTTTATCGGATAATGCATTTGTGCTGACCCGTGTAGAATAAATTATATATATTCCTATGCGAACTTTTTCCTTGTTTTTTTTTTTCTAAATCATTTTGCGTTTAAATATTGCTGTTTAAATTAATGATATTTTATTTTCAATTTAAATACGAATACTTCTTTTTTATAAAATGATATTTCTGTTTCATTTTATTAATAATATTAAAGAAATAGCAACATTAATAACGGACCAATTACGAGATCTACGGGTTTCTATTTACTACAAAAAATAAATATATGTAACAAAAATAAATATTCATATGACAAAATATTTCTATTTCATTTTATTAATAAACAGCAACAAAATATTGAATAAACAGCAATATTAACAACCGGCCAGTTCTACTGTTTATTTATTTGCTGAACATTAATCGTCGACATTGTCACAACAGATTTCAACGAATTCATCATTAATTGTTAATAAATTAGTTCCGCAATAAAGACGCGCTATTCCATAGCAATACTTGTCGCTTATGGGCTAATAAACGCAGCGAAATGGCCCAAAGGCCCAAAGGACGAGCATGTCGGGCGATTCGGTGCTGGCAACGAATCGAAATCGGCTGCACGATTTCGGGATCGGTTGGCCGGCGGCGCTCGTTTCCGCGCGGAATCTCGTTTACACCGGCGGACCTAATCGGCCCTGAAATTTCTTTTCCCCGCAGCAATCTCGTCGTGGTCCGTTCCTTTGCGACGGGCGCGCGCGCGCGCGCCTGTTCGTTTGATACCGTCTATAACGCGGGCTCTTATTGCCGCTGAAGGCGTCGTGGCTCGAATCCGAGAAGAAGCGGCGCGGCGAGGCCGCCGGAAACGCGTTCACCCGAGTCCGCCATCGGCGACGCACGTTCCTCCGCCGTGAAAGGAACACGCTCCGGCTGGCCACCGATTGAAAATTGCCACTTTGACATCTTGTTTCGATCGTTCGTTTTCGCCGCGATGCCCTTTTCATCCGTAAACGACGACGGGTTCTTTGTAACCCTGCTGTTCTCTCGCTTGTTCGTTTCTCGGTACCTTTTGCTGACCGGTGCTGCGACAAGTTCGGCTACAAGGACTAATTCTTGAGATGATTTGAAGTTACTTTTCCCGTAGCGAAATTGTTCTACTCGGCCTCGTTGACGAGTTATTGGCATAAAACGCGGACCGATTAGAGAGCGAGGGCGGGGCAAGGATGAATGAGGGCGTGGCGAAGGCGGAGCGAGGACGGAGCGTAGGTGGAGCGAAGGCAGATCTAAGGCGGAGCGAGGGCGGAGTGAAGGCGCAACTGGGGCGGAGCTAAGGCGGAACAAGGCTGGAGTGGAGGCGGAGCTAAGACGGCGATGAGGGGTTAAGGCGGAGCGTAGGCGGTGCTAGGGCGGGGCGTGAACTGACGAGGGCGCGGCGCGGTTTTTCGTCAATAACTCGCAAACAAAGCCGCGGATTGCATTTCCACCAAGGAAAAAGTTGCTTCGAATGATCTCAGGAATCCCCTATTTCTAGGTATTAACGTAATTATGGGACATCTTGTAATTATTCCTCAACTCCAGACTTAATCAGAACCTAATCATCTGGATCTTATCCAGATCAAACCTGGACCTAATCTAGACCTAACCAAGATCTAACCTAAACCTAACCTAATCCTAATACAGATCTAATGGCTTAGTACTTTAGCATCTTAAAACCTCAGTACAGCCGGATGATATCAATTCCTAGCTGTTAGAGGGTCCTAACGGTCCCCTTGCCCTCCTAGTCTAGATCTGCCCCAACTCCAATCCAGAACCAACTCAGCTTCGACCCAGCAATGGATTACATAGGCGTAGGACTGGCACAGGAAAATTCACAGCAACCCGAAATTTGGCATTTCCGGGAGAAATTACCGTAATTATTCGCGAAATTGATCCGTCCGTCTGTTTACCCGGGACGCCGTTCGAATTCAAGGGACCATCCGAGTAAACGAATGGCGTCGCTCCTTCACGGAGACAGCCGGCGATATTTTATCCCCGCGCGCGGCGTTTCATCGGGCGCGTTTATAGAGGCGTCGAAAAATTTCGCGGGAATCGTTCGCTGTCGGTTACGCTCGATCACCATTGTCCGCGTTTATTATGGTCGTGCTCGGGGATCAGAGACCGTGGACAAAAAAAAAGAGGAGAAAAAGAATCGAGGTTTTCACGGTATGGGCCGCGCGACCGTTATGCCGCCGCCGCAGTTTTGTTTCGCGTCCGAGGCTTTTGCCAGTCGTAAACGGATCGCCGGGGATTTTTGTCCTGTACCACGGCATCAAGATTTGTTTTGATCAGCGACGCACTCGGCCCTCTCTTCATTGACCGTGACGATAAAACCGACCGCCGACGGTCGATCAAACCGCCGACGACGACGTACCGCGGATAACTGTTTTTTATTGCGAGCAGACATCGCGCGCCCGGAATCTGCGCCAGGGAAACGTCCTCGCCAATACTCTCCGGCTAAACCGCAACGCGCTCCCGATATCGTTCGACATCTGCTCGAGCACAAAAAAGAAACATTATTGAAACAACTAGGTACACGGATAATCAGATAGCAAATGATATCGTTAATTAGAACTATGGAAATTATTATCTGTTGCTCCGCGGAACATGAAACAATTTTCGATGTGATCAGTTTCTCGAGAATTATAACAGGGTCAGATTATACCTGAAGGGTATTGTATCCAAAAATGTCTTCGACGAGGAGATTCCTCAGATGATTTGAAGCAACTTTTTCCTTTGCGAGAATGTTCTACGGGGCTCCGTTGACGAGTTATTTGCGAAAAACACGGGCCAATCGAATAGCGAGCGCAACTGGCGCCGCCTACCGTCCACGGTACGCGGTCTCCGATTGGCCCAGCGTTTCACCGTCGATAACTCGTGAACGGGGCCTCGTAGAAAATTTTTGTAAAGGAAAAAGTTGCTTCAAATCACCTCAGGAATCATCCTACGAGCTTACAACAATTTTGGGACACTAAATTTGATTTCGGGTTAATTACTCGTCACGATTGGTGGCCGTTTTATCGTGCAACATTTTCCGCGTTACAATTGAAAAGAAAGCTGAAAAAAGCGAAGAGAATCATCGAGAAGAATATTCCCGTATAAAATGTCGTAGCCGGTCCGAAAATAAAATCAAAATTCTCTGTCCATTCGCGTGTCCATTAACGGTTGCACAACAATTTCGCGGAGCACAATGGCCGGCACGAATGGCAGGCGGAGAACTATCGAGCCGGCGCGCAACAAAAGAAGCGAGCGCGATCTAATTTCGCCGGCGAAACGAGACTCCAAAAATTCCCGGCACACCTTGAATCGATTCTTTCTTCCTTTTTTTTCTTTTTTACCGTCCGCGCGTAATCGCATCTTGTCGAACGGGATCGCGCGGTTTGTTATTGTTCGCGTGAACCCGCGGCACTGTCCGCCACCACGGCCGCCGGCAATTCCGGCAACGACCGGTGTGGTCCGCTTTATATTGAACATCAACCGATTCCAGCCGGAAAATAGACGCGCGACGATTTGTTAGGAACGTAACGAAATATATCGGGGAGGGAGGGGAGGGGGACCGGTTCGCGTAACCGTAAAACTGCTGGCACGGGCAGATTGTACGTTTATGGTGGCACTAAAAGGAAGTGCATCGTCGCGTTGATAACGAAAAGGACCGACAAAAAGGCCGGTTAGAGGAATGGGCCCTTGATGGCGTAACGAAATATACGAGCGATAACCCTGATCACCTCCGACATCTTTCTCGTGTTTCGGGGAAATATTTGAACTAAAGGACTGAATGAAAATTTTTTACGCTAGGATTGAGTTCTGTAATTATTTATTCATGAGTGAGGAATTTTCTGATGGTCACTTTTAATCTGATTAATTAATTGCGGTACTTTTCTACGGTAAATCCGAAAACATGGTATACTTAATATTGTATTTAATATTAATAAAATAGATTTAATTATAATCACTAAATTTCTTTGAGTTCGCAAGATTTAATGCGAGCAATTGTTCATTAATGAACGCACTAACTTATAGTTTAACCCTCTGTTCGCTACTTAATACATTTATTGATGAATTGTTTCTCGAGAATGTAAGCACTCAGGGTGATTCCTCAAGTGATTTGGAGTAACTTTGTCCTTTAGGAAAATTTTGTCAATGACATCGTTGCCGAGATATTGACGAATAAACCTGGGCCAATCGGACAGCGAGCGCAGGACGAGTAGGCGGCACGACGCGGCACTGACCGCGAGGAGGCGTGGCACTAGCCGCGTTCGTCCTCCAATTGGCCAGCGTTTCTCCTCAATAACTCGCCAACGAAGCCTCGGAGAGCATTTTCGCAAAGGAAAAAGTTGCTTCAAATCGCCTCGGGAATCTCCTTGTTCGATTTCTTATATTTTCGAGATGCCTCGCGTTTGTTCGACGGCTCATAAATTTTCCTCTATTCTTTTTGGGTCGCGGATCGTGCATACGGGGGTGCCGAACGCGCCCACATCCGAATACGAAACCCATATCAGTATCAGCGGTTTGCCTGCCGTTTACGCGACGACAGTTGATGAATCTGTATCGGCGGCAGGCTCGCCGCTCGACAGCCCGCAGTTTCCCCAATTTCAATCCGCGCCGCAACGCAATAAACCCCCATCGTTTTTCAAGTGAGACCCCGGCTGCCGTTTACGCGCCCCATATATAACGCCGTTCCCAACCTTCTCCACCGGACGGCCCTCTTCCGAAAAATTTGGTCGCGTTGTTAATCTCGACGCGGACAACCGACCAGTCGTCACCCCCCCCCCCCCCCCTACCTACAGCGGAGCACCATAAACCGGCCGCTGCTTGCGATTCCCGTTCGCCCCGCTGCTCCCCGAATTTTTTCGACCGCCGTCTATACGGGTCTCACGATTTATATTTGTTTATTTATTTCTATTTATTTATCTCTATTTATATTTATTATTATATTATATATATTATATTATTATTTATAATATTATTTATATAATGTATATAATATATAATAAATTATATACATTATATAATATTATTACTTTCATTTATATATTTATATATATATATATATATATATATATATATTAATTTATTTTATATATATATTTTTCGGAATCGCAAAAAACGACGTTCGATAAATCGCACGAAAGAATTCTCGCGATTCCGTCGAGGGGAGACGACAGAGGAGGAGGTTCGACAACGTTTGGGAATTCTACCTTTTCCTTTGCGGACAGCGTCGATTTAGTTCCGTCGTTTCGACGGGGGAAGCGCCCCGCCGTGGACGCGATCAATTTTTAATTCGGCCCCGTTCCGGCGTGGATTAATTCGATTTCGTCACTCGAAATTAGAGTTTGCGGAGCGCCGTGGTACGGCTAATGACTGAAAACGTTCGACCGGGGAACGAAACAGCGGCATCGCAGGGAACAGGAGTGGAGGGGTGGGGGGAGGAGGAGAGAGAACGGTTTTATCTCTCCCAGAGGATTGGCTATTTGGACGTAACGGAAATTCCATTATTCGGATAAGTTTCCACCCCGATTCGTATGTATCTTCGGTACGTTGGAAATTTTTGTTCCCGGACTATTTGCCCGGACGTTTTAAACGAAGCGACTCTTGTAACGGCGCGCGTGGCGCAGCGCGGTTATTTTATGGACGTGGACTCGTTAATTTATACGAATTTTAGCAATTATACAAAGTCTTCCACACGAATGTCTCGTAATCTGGAAATGGAAGGTTCCTGGCGTCATTTGAAGCAACTTTTTCCTTTGCGAAAATGTTCTACGAGACTTCGTTTAGGAGTTATTAAGGCAAAACGCTGACCAATGAGAGAACGCGTACGGCTGACGCCCCGCCTCGCGATCACTGCCGCTGCGTCAGGCGGACGGCGCGACACGGAGTTGGCCGCGAGGGCGGAGCCATCAGTGTTTTTCGCTGATAACTCGTAAACGAAGCCTCGTAGAACATTTTCGCAAAGGAAAAAGTTGCTTAAAATTAGCCGAAAAATCCACCTTTTCTGGATTGCGAGACATTTTTGGGACGCCATGGATAACTGTTGACAATCGGTAACTATAAAAATGAGCTACCGCAATGGTCGAATAATCGTATCTCCTCTTCCCAAATTGTCCATTTTTGTGCACAAATTTGACGTCAATTAGGGAGAGTTTACTATATCGTTCGTTATGTTCGTGACTCTGTCAGCTATCGAATCGAATAGAACGTTTACAGCGAGATCTTGCAACGAGATTTCGAGCGAAAGCGAATGATTTAATTTTCCTCAATGCTTTATGCATGCATTCAGGACGGAAACAATAAATTAATTTGCATCGATCTGAAGCTAAACGGTGAAAGGTTGGGTCTGAGGCAAATATAAATTAAAATTACCAGACTGTGAGGATAAATATTGCAGTGTGATTTATTTCTTACGTTTCGAATGGGAACATTGATGGAAGATAATCTAATTGGCACTGTTACAGAATCAAACGGTAGCAGGTTAATTCCTGATCAAATTTAGGTTAAGTTTCTATTGAATGGACAAATTAGCAGGTCTGCAGCACAATTTACACTGTAGGAATTATTATTGCAGTATGATTTAATTTCCACATTTCGAATGCGAAACACAATGGTGGAAAATAATCTACTTTGCATTGCTTTAGAATTGAATTTAGGTTATGTTCCCCTTGCAATCACAATTTATCAACTCTGAAGTACAATTTACACTGTGAGAATAAACATTAAAGCACGATTTAATTCCCACGTATCTGATGGAAAGCAACGATGGAAAATAATGTACTTTGCATTGCTTTAGAATCAAATTTAGGTTATGTTCCACTTGGAACCACAACTTATCAACTCTGCAGTATAATTTACACTGCAAGAATAAACATTGCAGTACGATTTAATTCCCACGTTTCAAATGGAAAAAAATTATTAAAAATAATCTACTTTGCATTGTTTTAAAATTAGAAAATAACAGGTTATGTTTGGGTCAGATTTAGGTTATGTTCCCCTCGGAACCATGATTTATCAACTCTGCAATACAATTCCCACTTCAATCATAAACTTTGCAGGACAATTTAAATTCCACTTATCGAATAAAAAATAACGTTGGAAAATAAACAAATTAACATTGCCATTAAATCCGATACGAACGCTGCTGCACAGAAAATATCTTTCTCGGCGAGCGAGACGCCTCCGTTCGTTTGATAAAATCCAATAATCCTAAAACCGGCGGGAAAAGTCCGGGCAATATTTCGCCGCGAAATCAATCGTCGGCGAATTCGAAAAAATTGAGATGTTTGCCACGTTGCCGCGGCAAGTTGCCGTACGGAAAAGGAGTGGGGGGAGGGTGGTCTGGCAGAGATGGAAATTGGGCGACGGATATCGCGTAGCAGAAACGCCAAAGGCCCCGCGCGGCGGAGCAGGGTTGGTCGCGTGATCGCGCGGCGGTATCAAAAGCGAAATGCGGGCTTTCTCGCGCGCGCGGTGAAAATCGAATCGAGCGGAAAACTCGGCGGCGGTGGCCGATCGAGAGAGCGCGGCACACGCATACGGACGCAGACACCGTCGATATCCCCGGGAGCTCCGGTATCCGCGGTTTTCGGATCATTTGCGCGACGGTGATGCCCGATGGATCCGCGTCGATGATGCCCGCCGCGATAGAAAATCTGCGGAATTCGGCTCGTTCTGCCCTGTCCATCAAAACACCCGCGGCAAGAGTGCGTTTCGCATCGGCAAACAGCAATTATTTTGCCGACGGCCTCTGAAAGCTAACGCTGTGCCGGCTACCATAATCCATCAAACGCCCCGAATCGGGGCTCGTATTTCACACTCCCCCCTCCGCCTGCCCACGAAAAAAGTCCCCTTTCAATTCGATTGATCGGCTGAAATAATTACTGCCGATTATAGACTGCGATACCAGTCGAGAGCGATGTCTCGAGGGGAGAAACATTGCGGCAGGCTGGGCTATTTTGTCAAGGTCGATGCTCGAGGTTTCGCGAGAACCGAATTGCATATAGTCCTCGTGCGACAAGAAGCCGCCTTTGCGCTCACGTTCCCCCTCTTAGTAGCTGCGGCGGCGGGGCAGTCGCAACCGCTATTGGCGGAGGCCGGCGACGGTCGCTAGGCGACCGGTAACTAGGAGACGGACGGCGGTCACTAGGCGACCGGTAGCTAGGAGACGGACGGCGGTCGCTAGGAGATGGACAACGGTCGCTAGGAGACGGACAGCGGTCGCTAGGAGACAGAGGCGGTCGCTAGGAGACAGCGGCGGTTGCTAGGATACGGACGGCGGTTGCTAGGCGACCGTCAGCCGCGACAGTAAGGCAGCCGAGAGGAGGGGAACGTGAACGTGAGCGAAGCGGCCTTTTTGTCGCGCGGAGACTATATTTCGCGAATATAGTCAAATGGAGACGAACTGTACTAGGTATACTAAAACAGCATTAAAAAATGAATTAACGTGAACGTAATTAAAATTTATAAACTCTTTAGAGTCGAGCGGTGACTCTAAAACAGCATCAAGAAATTTGCTGCACCTCGTCTCAAAATAATTTAATAACTAATGATTTATCGAGTTTATTTATATTTAAAAACAAAAACTATTAAAAGTGTGACTGTCACATGAGGCACAAAATTCAATCTCTTCGAATGCACCAGGTTACGTAACGTGGAAGTAGTGTATGTCAAAAATACTGATTAATTTATACGTTTGTCGAGACAATGGAGAATCATCAAATTAAAATAATTAAAATAATTGAAGTACTTAAAATAAAATTAAAATAATAGATATAATTGAAATAACTTCTATGTTAAAAACTCCGAAACTATAAAAATGAGCGAATAATTAATTGGTTCATCTACTAATAATAATAATAATCGAGGAAAATACTTTTCAAAAACCGGCGATCCACGGATCAACGATCTCTACGGTTCATAAATCTCGCTAGAATTTCGAGTACACCTGTCAGTCCGAAAAAAAACAAAAATGCCAGTTGCATCGAGCTGCAGAAAAATCTGACCGGCGAGGAGAAAATCAAAACGGACAGTTATCGGCAAATAATCCGCGAGCTTCCGTGGAGGAGATCGCGAGTGCGTTAACAGACTCGGCGGATTGTTCGATGGACCTTCGATAGCGCGCGCGAGAGAGAGAGAGAGAAAGAGAGAGAGAGAGGAAAAGGAAGAGAGAAAGAGAGAGAGAGAGGAAAGGGAAGAAAGAAAGAGAGAGAGAGAAAGGAGAGTGAGAAAGAGGGAGAAGGGAGAGGGAGGAAAAGAGAGAGAGGAGAGAGAGAAAGAGAGAGGGGAGGGACAAAGAGAGAGAAAGAAAGAAGGGAGAAAGAGAGAGAGAAACAGACAAAGAGAGAGAAAGAAAGAAAAGGAGAGAAAAGAGAGAGAATGAGAGAGAGAGAAAGAGAGAAAGGGAGAGAATAGGAAGAAAGAGAGAGAATAGAGAGAAAGAGAGAGAAAGAGAGAAAGAGACAGAATAGAGAGGGAAAGAAAGAAAGAAAAAGAGAGAGAACGGAGAGAGAGAAATAGAGAGAATTGAGAGAGAGAGAGAGAGAGAGAGAATTGAGAGCGATAGAGAGAGAAATAGAGAGAATTGAGAGTGAGAGAAAGAGAGAAAAAAAGAGAGACAGAATAGAGAGAGAAAGAGAGAGCAAAAGAGACAGAATAGAGTGAGAGAGAGAGAGAGAAAGAGAGAGCAAAAGAGACAGAATAGAGGGAGAGAGAGAGAGAGCAAAAGAGACAGAATAGAGAGAGAGAGAGAGAGAGAGAGAGAGAGAGAGAATGAAAAAGAGAGAACGGAGAGAGAGAAATAGAGAAAATTGAGAGAGAAAAAGAGAGAGAGAGAGAGAGAGAGAGAAAGGGAGGAAGAGAGAGAGAGACATAGCGCGAATGGTGAGGGGAGGGGAAGGTGTAGCTGGTCGGAAACTCGTCGAAACGTTTGGACGAAGTTGTCGCTAGGTCCGTCGGGGTGCATCGAACGGCAACAGTGATAGAAGCCAAGCCCAGGCCAGGCCGTCGCTCTACATGGGTTTCATGTATGCAAACGCGTATATAATCTGTGTACGGTACGTTGTTGCATCCGTCGGCCCCCCTCTGTCCTACTATCGGTCAACGTGCACCCCGGTACACCCCTGCGGCACCCCCGCGGCCCGCCCTTTTCCACCCCAGCGATGCCCGATGGCTACCGGCCGTACGTGGCCACGTATATATCTGCTCATCTGCACTGATTTACCGCATATGCATTGCGGTAAACCCGAACCGGCCCGCCTCGCCCACACCATCTTCGCCCCCGAGACCGCGTTTTTTATTTTTACACGTGCCTCGAGTGGCGAACATTATAATTAGACCGCACGGATCTGTCGAATAAAAAGTTGCACGCGCCCGGAATTACGCGGGAATTCATTTACCCTTTACGTTTTTTTCAGCTGTGCCCGATTTTTATTGCGAATATTTTTGCTCGTGTTTTTAAGTTACTTTGAGTATTTTTTTGAAGATTTTTTTTTTAGGATTCTTTCGAAAGATCTTTTTAAAGGGGTGAGAAATTTTTTGGGGAGATAAAAAGATTACTTGGAAGATTAGGAGATTTTTTTAAGGATTGTAAGATTTTTTCAAAGATTGAAGAATTCTTTTCAAACAATTGAATGACTTTTTGAAAGATAAAAAGATCTTTTGAAAGACTGAAAGATTTTTTCAAAGATTGAAGAATTCTTTCTAAACAATTGAATGATTTCTTGGAAAATAAAAAGATCTTTTGAAAGACTGAAAGATTTTTTGGAAGATAGAGAAATCCTTTTTAAACAATTGAATGACTTTTTGAAAAATTGAAAGATCTTTTGGAAGACTGAAAGATTTTTTGAGAGATAAAAAGATCTTTTGAAAGACTGGAAGATTTTTTGGAAGATTGAAGAATTCTTTTTAAACAATTGAATGACTTTTGAAAAATATAAAGATCTTTTGAAGGACTGAAAGATTCTTTTGAAAGATTGAAAGGTTTTTTATAGGATTGAAAGGCTTTATAAAGCAATAAAAAAATCGAATGACTTGTTTAAATGATTTTTTTGAAAGACTGACAGATTGAAAGATTTTTTCGACAGATTTTTCGCACGGTTGAACGATTATTTTGAAACATTCTCCTAAAACATCGAATCATTTTTTCCGCAACATTTTTGTAGAACGATTTCCAACTGAATTGCCAATTCCCGGCTTTGTCATCGTTGTCGACTTTGTCAATCGGTTGCCGCCGCTACTTTCGCCAGGTTTCCCCGGATTTTAATTAGTGATCTGCGGAAATACTGTCGCGTTTCTGTGGAACATTTTTCGCCGGAGATGAGCGAGAAGCGACGGGGCCGCTCTCGCAAATTTTTTCGCAGCACAATTAACCCGCGAAAAATTCCGGCTTTTTCGAACGACGTTGACAGTACCTTCGGCTGTGTTTCTACATTTTTTTGACAACTGCCAAAAACGTCGGAGTCGTTTTATTTCGCGCGGAACTAGCTCCCTGTTCGGTTCATCGCTGGATTTTCTTTCGGACGCTTTCATCGCATTTCATAGAATTAAATTTAATTATCGACGGTTCAGAAAATATTTCAGACATTTAAAAAAACACTGCTTTATAGACTATAGTCTCTGGATCGATCATCATCACTTCTGTCCCATTGATCCGATTTTCGAATTAAAAAATTCTGCAGAAACCAGCCAATAACTGCGACAGTTTTCATCATTTTGTTTCACAAAAAATTGAGAATAGACTTCGAAGTTGCATGAACATCCTGCGGAAAGCTCAAAATTTTTCGGTCATTGTTAATGCTAAAAAAAATTTTTCAAAATCATACATTTTTAGAAACCGACGATCAGCCACCCCCTCGAAATAATTAATAATATCTCTAATAAATATTAATAAATAATATCTTTCGTTGTTTAAAACTCAAAAGCACTCATCTCTCAGCGTATTTTCTTATTCCACTGGGCCGATTCCGACTCCGTTTCCACGTAAATGAAGCCTCGGCCTTGAGAGCCCGATTTAAAATTTACATTCTGTTGCATTCGAGCACCACGTCGGACACCGCGTGCATAAAGCTGTTGTCCTACGATAGTGCCTCGCCGAAGAATTAATACTAAAATATTCACGGTCTGTTATTGCGCCTCATAGAAAAGCAACTACCGTTCTCTCTTTCGCCCCGCCGCGGCCGCCCCGATCCCGCGATAATACTTTATCGGGGCTCCGCGGCGCTGCGAAATTAACGGGATCGGATTTCACTTCGGTATCCGATGGCTATTCAGGAATCAACAGCACGAAAATGAACAATTAGAGACCGCTGAATATGCAACAAATGGTACGCCGGTTCTCCGGCGGGGGTTGTTCGTCGTTGCAACGCGCTCGGTGGAAGATATTTTTCGATCATTTTTTAGTAGATCTCGTATCGAACGATGGGAGAAATTTTTCTTACGATTTTAATAAATGCTGTGTTGTATAAATTAAATTATGGAACCATGTACGATGAAAGAAATTGTGCTTTTGTTTTGTAATAAATTATTGTGGTGTGATACATTTGTGAAAAGTATTTCGATTCCATCGATGTAAAATAATTTAAAAAAGAATATTAAGTATTATCAATTTGTCTATAATGTTTAACGTTTTGGTGACTTTTTTTAGCTGGTAAAAATATTCCAGTTCGTTGCGTCGAATTTTAGAAAAGTTGCTAGTGTTATAACAAATTACTCTATTTTAATAAATTTGTTAAAGAGATTGCAATTTTATTTATGTGAAAAGGTTACAAAAAGTCCAACAATTGCTATCAATTTTTTAAAAAAATGTCTGCTCTTCTGGTGAACTTTTTAGTTTCCTGAAAAATTACAATTTATTTGTAATAAATTCGTAAAACGGATTCCAGTTCTATCAATGTAAACAGGTTACAAAAAGTCCGCTAACAATTATCAATTTTCGTTAAAAACGTCCACAAACTTTTAGTAAATTTTTTAGTTGCTCAAAAAATTACGATTTTTAATATCGAATTGTAGAGAAATAGCTTCCACAATTTTCTGTATTTTAATAAATTTGTAAAAAGATCCCACAGTTCCACCAATGTGAAAAGGTTAAAAAAACTTCACCAACCATTCTCAATTTTTTTCAAAACGTCTACTCTTCTGGTAAATTTTTTAGTTCCTCAAAAAATTACGACTTTTAATGCCAAATTGTAGAAAAATAGCTACCACAATTTTCTGTATTTTGATAAATTTGTAAAAAAGATTTCAGTTGCACCAACGTAAAAAGATTATAAAAACTCCACCAACCATTCTCGATTTTTTTCAAAAGGTACATTTTTTAGTTCTCCAAAAAATTACCACTTTTAATGCCAAATTGTAGAAAAATAGCTTCCACAATTTTCTTTGTTATAATAAATTTGTAAAAAAGATCCCAGTTCCACTAACGTAAAAAGATTGCAAAAACCTCCACCGACCATTATCAATCATATTTTTAAAAAACGTCTGCCCTTCCGGTAAACTTTCAGCGTCCACAAAAAGCTTCCAACATCCATTGTCGAATTAAAAAAAAAAGCATCCGCCATATCCTCGTAAAGCTCTGATTCGCATAAAGATCCGTGTGTCCAATTACCGCGCGATGATTTCCGTGAGTGGCCGATGCACCCAGGGTGCCCCGTGGCTCCTCGTTCGCGGTCCGTGACGTCCAATCCCCTTGTAAAATGAATACGTTAGAAGTCGGTAATTCGACGAATTACAGCGATAACAAGGGTCCGTGCGGCGCGCCGGTATTTCTGTCAGAACGCGTGGGAGTTGCACGCAGGATTAATAGTGCGTGTAGATTACACGCGCGCGCACACACGCGCGCGTTGGAGGTAGTGGGAGGGGGGGGGGGAGGCCGCGCCGGCTATAAACTAAGTTGCTCCATAAACCGGGCCGCGAATATGCATGAGGAAGGTGTGGTCCGCGTTGTTGTTGCACCCAGCAGGGTTGATTTCGGAAACGTTATAAGTCGGCCGCGAGTGCATCATGCACGTTGCATCGCATTTGCAAAGCAAAGCAACACGCCGGGACCCTCTCCGGCCCGCGCGCTCCTCGCCCCTGTCTCGCCGAGATTAGCCGGTACTTTGTTGCCGTTTTAAGGAACCCCGTGCTTCCGCCCCTTTTAGAACCACCTCCGCGCACTATACCATCGAGCCAGTAATTCCTCGACGAGAACACCGAGGATTTCTTGCGCGGAACTTCGGGCAAGCCTCGTCCGGGAACCTAGTCGGAACCTCGGCCAGGACGCGGGACGGAACCTGAGTCAGATTCACGGCGAAGATTTCCGACGGGATCTGACACTTGGATGATAGGCGTTTGTTTTGAATCAATATTTATCTGGAATGCATTTTTGTTTGGAGTTCAGTTGAATGGAATTTGTTTGTTGGAGTTCGTTTGTCGGGAGTTCATTTGTATGGACTTCATCTATATGGGGTCCATTTATCTGAACATTATTTATTAGAATTCCATTTATATGGACCTCATTTATTTGAATTCCATTTATTTGGTCTCCGCGTTTGTCAGGATTCTATTTACTTAGATTCCGTTTATTAGAATTCTATGTATCTGGATTCCGTTTGTCCGGACTTCATTTATTAGAATTCCATTTATCTGTACTTTATTTATCTGAACTTCGTTTACTTGGACTCCATTTATTCAGACTTCATTTATTGGAATTCCATTTATCTGTACTTCATTTATAAGAATTCCATTTATCTGGTCTCCGTTTGTTTGGACTCCATTTATTAGAATTCCATTTATTTGGATTCCATTTATTTGGTCTCCGTTTGTCTGAACTTCATTTATTTGGTCTCCGTTTATCTGGACTTCATTTACCAGGACTCCATTTATTAGAACTGCACTTATCTGGACTTCATTCATTTTGGACTCCATTTATTAGAATTCCATTTATCTGGACTTCATTTATAAGAATTCCATTCATTTGATCTCCGTTTGGCCGGACTTCATTTATTTGGTCTCCGTTTGTCTGAACTTCATTTATTAGAATTCCATTTATCTGGACTTCGTTTATTTGGTCTCCGCTTATCTGGACTTCATTTACCAGGACTCCATTTATTAGAACTGCACTTCTCTGGACTTCATTTATTAGAATTCCATTTATCTGGACTTCATTTATAAGAATTCCATTCTCATTTGGTCTCCGTTCGGCCTGGACTTCATTTATCTGGACTCCATTTATTAGAACTCCACTTATCTAGACTTCATTCGCTTGTACTTAGTTTATGTGGACTTCATTTATCTGAATTCCATTTGTCTGGACTTCATTTTTACGTGGACTCAATTCATCTAGTCTTCATTTATTTGGATTTCATTTATCCGAACTTCATTTATCTAGACTTCGTTTATCTGGTCTCCATGTCCAGATATAGTGAAGTCTTCATAAACTTCACTAAAATAAAAAATATTCACTGTTACGTCGTCACGACACTACGGGAGAGTTTCCCAAGAAATGCGAGGGTTCTTGCTCTGATCAGAGAATTCTCCAAGACTCGTTCTGTGTTACAACTTCCTTTATTCTAGTAATTATTTCTGAGCATGTTGATGATGCGAATAGATGTGACGGAAAGTCACGGATGAGATGGAGTTTGAGGACAAGCACAGTCAAGGGTGAAATCGTGGCTTACAGAAGATTTCAGGATGTTCGATAAGTCGATAATGGTATGACGTAAACAACAATAGCAGGTTACAATAATAAGTTACATAGCATAGCATGCAGTTACATAGTAGCTGTGTAACAACAATAGCAGTAACAATAATTAACAGTAAAAATAAATCTATACACCGCAAATATAAATCTATATACAATATAACATCAACAATAGTAATACAATAATAACAATATTCAACAAAAATAATAAACAGTAGTAATAACAATAACAGTAATAATAACAACAATAAGTACAAATCAAAGTAGTATTAAAATATTGTAATAGGACGTAAAATTCATTAAAAATCTTCCCATTAAAAAAAAATCGCCGGCAAGTGACAAAAGCCCGAACCGATCTGAAAGACGCCACGCCTCGGTGGGCACGGAATTAAAATCGCCCGGCAAAACGAGTAACGCCTTCGCCGGACTTAAAACGACGGTCGCGAATTTCGTCGCAACGGCCATAAAAGGCGGCGATCTCATCGGCGTGGCGAGAAAGGGCGCGGGATAAAATTCCGGGAGAGATTTGCGAGTAAACCGCTGGAAGGATATCTGAGGTGCGGAGGAGGGGGACAGCAGAAAGAGGGAGAGGGGAGCGCAGAGTTCGCTCTCGAAGATTTCACGGGGAAATCGAGCCCGTTCGCTTTCTTCTCGGGGGAAAACCGCGGCGAACGTTTTTCCTTTTTCCCGGCTCCCTTTTCCGCCTCCTTTCGCACGCCGAGAGACGAGAACTAGGCCTCTGGAAACGACGACCCCCCTCCCCCTCCACGCCGCAGCCCGACCATAGAACGTTTTCATGCGGGAGCCCCAAGACTGGGGCCAAGATGAGCCCGCTACAGTTTGTTACGCCGGTATTGTGGATATTCATTTTTCCTTCTCTATCGTGCCGTCTCTCGGCGTCCCCCCTCCCCTCCACCGTCCTCCTTTTTCTTCCGCGAGCGGAACGATGGTGGCGCCGTCGCTCGGAGGCGCTCATTTCCTTCCCATAAATCCGCGCTGGTAATGGCCGACTGGCAGACGATCGCGATTCTTCGCGGTAATTTGTCGCGTTCTCTCCCCTCCCCCCTCCTCTCACCTTCTCTCCCGCGTCGTCGCGCGTCGTAACAGTCGATCGAATCCCTTCCGAACTTTTTAAAAATGTTTCACGCGCATCAGGAAATTATCTTGGCGAGTGGTGGGGTGGGGGGCGAGGAAAGCGGAATTAACGTGGGAAGAAGTGAAACAACCTTGACATAACCTTGAAGAATAACGCGGGAAGAAGTTCCGCGAGCAGCGCGATAATCGACGCGACGCGCCTTTGACCAGTCTTCCGGACGATTAGGCGACCGAGCGCGGCGACACAAAGAGAAATTAGAAGCCGAGAGTCGATCGCGTAACCTCTCCGCATTTGTTTTCCTTTTTTCTTTCGCCGCGACTCTCCGCGTCAGTCTTCCTACCCCCACTCCTCTCCGCGCCAGTCTTCGCATCCCCCTCCCCCGCTCCTCACCGTTCTTACGGCGCGCGTGCACTTCCCGGCGCACTGCCATCACGGACAAGTGAATAATCGAGGCAGATAATCGGTGATTTACGTGACAAGTTTATTACCGGTCGTTCGAAGTTGCCTCGTAGCCGGGCCGGGCCGGGTTTATTCGGCGCGGTGCCGCGCGCATCGACAAAAGGATAAACCGAGGAGCCTCGCGGATAAAGAGCAGCGATGGGATCACGTTTAGTGCGATCTCGAAAGCCTGAATCAATTCGGCCGTAGACCCCGGCGCGGCGCGAGCTGCTGCGCGCTCTCCCCCCACCCCTCTGCTGTAGCGCCTAGTGATCCTCGTAAATATAAATATTTCATTTGATTTACTCGCCGGATATACGGTGTCGTAAAACTGCCCCCGTAAAATATAAATCCCGTAACACGCGAGCCGATTGCATACACAAGCCGTGTGTGCGCGCGCGCGCAAGGGATCTACGTGTAAGTAAACATTCGAGTCGTTCGAATTATACCGGAACCCGATTCACCGCGCCGCCGGCAAAAATACCGGCCGGTCGAAGATCGCCGCCGCCATTCGTATGTTTTCCGAGCGACCGAACCGTGCGCGATATTCGACACCGTGCGAGCGACGCTATTTCGTTCCATTTAGCGACACGCGCTTTCGGGGATTAACGCTTCGACGACGGCGTCGGTGTTTATTGGCCGCACGGCGGCCACTTGATACATCGCGTTACAGTGAATCTTTTCTAATTGACGCTCCGCTTGTAAATAAATAGATAACCTTGGCGTGACCTTGACGTTTTGAAAAGAGGGGGTACGATTAACACTAGATTTACGGAGCACGAGGAACAGATGTTTTATAGTTTTTAAATATTGTTATATTATATTTATTATATTATATTTAGTTTATATTAGTTTATATTAATTTATATTAGTTTATATTAATTTATATTAGCTTATTCAGTTTATTAGTCAATTATTTATTTTTCTTTCGATTTTATGCTTATAAATAAATCGTATCTCGTTGTGACAGTAGAATATTATTTAGAAAAGTGCGTCGAAATTTTTATCACTTATTAAATCATTCAGCTGAGAAACTATTTATTTTATTTTTTTATTACTATTTACGTAATTTCATTAATTGAACGTAGCTGCAACAAAAAACGTAAAAGTTCCGATAATTAACAAATATCATGCAAACATTCAGAGTAACATATCGGACGCAAAACACCGTCGGCCGTGCGCGTAAGAAACCGGGAAACGCGCGTCGTCCTTGAAGGGTCAATAAAGAACGCTTGGAATGCGGGAAATTAGGTCACCGCGAACGGTGCATTATTCGCGATGAAAAGAGTTGCAAGTTTCACATATTCACTGCACTTTTAATATACACTTTTAGTGTAAATGACTTCACTTATTATTTTACTAGTATATTAGTAACTTACTATTAGTATTATCATTACTTCACTTTCTAATAATTTCTTCTAAAATTTCTTCTATTAATATCTTGCTAAAAAAACACTTTCTCCAAAATTGCAAAAATAGACTTACAAAGAACACAGAAAATTCGGTCACGATTCGTCCTAAACCGTCGAAACACTGAAAACACTAAAAAAAAAAATCCACAATCCAACAGGACGCACGCTTCGTTCGGAAAAACGTACGAACCCGGAAAAATATATTTAACGAAAAATATTGAAAATTCGGTCACCGTTGACGCCGATCCGAGAGCCACGGAAAATCGCGGCCCGTCGGCTCCTTCGATTTTCCGTGCCAGTTAATTAAGCGAAGCTGCGCGAGGTTGCAGGCGGTTGCGACGACATCGTCGCGATAAAGCGGCACGGTAAAAAAGAAAGGAGCTCAGGTATCGCGTGGCATTACATCCGGCGCATTTCCCCTGATTCGTAGTAACGACACGAAATAAGTAGTCGCAACAGATGCGAGACGGTTGCGGCGTGCGACGGAACGGAGAAACGGCGGCGTCGGCGGTAGCAGCGTTTTTATTCGACGAATTACTTACAGTCTCTTGCATTTGCATCGGCGAAACGAACTGAACACTCGATCGATAAGAAACGCCGTCGCGTCGCGTCGCGTCGCGCAGAGGCTTCTTTCGCAAGAAACCGAGGGTACATCCTCGACAACCTTTTCCCTTGGCGAGGCGACTTCTAGCAAGAGAAGCACGACGACGACGATGGAACGTCAATGTCTAGCATTCTCTCTGTCTGCAGCGAAAATTCGCGACAAAAGAAGAACACGACGCTCCTCGGCACGCGGATGAAAAGTCCCCAATAAGGAATACCTTTGTTCCGACGGGAAGAACGTCTCGTTAAACGTATAATTGTCCTCGCCGTTTCCCCGTCCGACCATCTCCCCCCACCCCCGCCGCCGGAATAATTTTATCCCCGGGATTGTTCGAAATAATAATAATAATAATAATAATCACCGCGATCCGCGTCGCGACGTTAATAAGACGTTGCGGCCGCGCGACGATCGACGGCCTCCGGAAACGCTTTAAGCGACGTTCTCGTTGCTTTGAGAGACTCGAATAAGCACCGTTTGTCTTTTAACGTCGCCGGGATTTTTCGCGATACATCTTTGCGACCACTTTTTAGCACGTACTTTGAAGCGTGTTTTAGTAAAGTGTCGTAGGAGAATGTTGATGTTTGCGAACACGGCAGCTGATGGAGTGGAGGGCTTCGCGGAACGGTGTTTCAAGGACCATTGTTTTGCACGTAAATATTAATATTTTTCGATGAAAATTTCGGCGGGAAAATGGACCGCGCGTTTTTATGCATTTTCTTTTCTTTTTTCTCTCTTTCTTTCTTTCTTCTCTTTTCTCTTTCTTATTTTTCTCTTTTTCTTTCTTTTTTCTCTCCTTCGCGTGTTTTATGCGTTTTCTTTTCTTTTTTCTCTCTTTCTTTCTTTTTTTTCTTTTCTCTTTCTTTTTTATTTTTCTCTTTCTCTTTCTTTCTTATTTTTCTCTTTTCCTCTTTCTTATTTTTCTCTTTCTCTTTCTTTCTTATTTTTCTCTTTTCCTCTTTCTTATTTTTTTCTTTCTCTTTCTTTTTTATTCTCTTTCTTTCTTTCTTTTTTTCTCTCTTTTCTCTTTCTTTTTTATTTTTCTCTTTTTCTTTCTTTCTTATCTTTCTATTTTTCTTTCTTTCTTATTTTTCTCTGTTTTCTTTCTTTCTTATTTTTCTCTATTTCTTTCTTTTTTCCTTTTTGTTAATATATTTCGCCTACACTTGCGTGACTGCTACCATATTGTTAATCTCTCTCATTGTAACAAAGGAAAGTAAAGTTATTATTATTATTATTATTACTATTATTTTTATTACTTTAATTTTTATTATCGTTATTATAGCAAAAATGGATGAAAGAAACGCAGAGCTTCGAAGACGAAAAAGGAATATAAAAATAGTGCAGGCGTCACTTTCACTGCACTAACACCATTAAAAGAATAAATGTACACTTTTATCTCATTTCTATTGGATACAAGATACGATAACAATTTTTATTTTACACAAAGATCCTCGCTCCGGTAATAAGTTTATTAACAATTGAAAGTGCACCGCAGTGATTTAATCTTTTATTTCGAAATTATTTCGTGCACTGAAACAAATTTTGAACGATCACTATATTTTCGAAAAACTTCACATTATCTTCATCATCCCCGTGAAACCATATATCTGACCAGGCTCGCCGCATAACACCGGAATCATTCGACCGATTATCGTTCCGCGTAATCGAATCGCCGGTTTCGCGCGAAATTACAATAATCGCTGAAAAATTAATGTATTCATCGGGAACACGGAGTGCCGGATTGATTTCAATCATCGTTTTACCGTAATCGTTTCAACCGTGATCAGTTTACCGGGACGGTAGAACGCAGCCGGCCGAAAACGCCATAATAGCGAGGACTGTACAAACCGGCAAACAATTTCACGGAAATTCGCGCGATTTAAAAATCCCGTAAACTCGCGCGAACGACCGTATAAAATTAAAGCTGGTTCTAGGTCAGGCCCGAATTCGGTCGCGATGGCTGCTAAAAAGAATCGAATGGATTATTGCACTGAAAAAATCACTGTCGCGCTCGAAACCAAAAGAGAAATATATTCGACCGTCGACGTTGCACGTTTTGTCGTCGAGAGATGACTGAGGACTATGCGACCGCTGCGGCTCCTCGCAGTGTTTTTCCAATGTGTCCGCACTTGACGTTCCCGAGCCGTCGGTGACTCATCGTCTGTTGCGACGGGAAACTGGAGCCGACAGCGGCCGCCGAAAACGGTGTCGTTTTACACAGCGACTCGCATTAATATTCGGGCACTTCTTGAAACGCGATAACTTCTTTAAAACTGGGATAAACGATTTGAGTTGTTTTTTTAAAATATATATTAAATATACACATAAATAATTAAACATAATTAAATATACATTATATAAATATATAATTATGTATTAATTATATACTAATAATATTGTGTTATAATTATAATTAAATATATATTTTCTATAAAGAAAATAGAAAAAAATGCGTTTTAATCCTTTACAGCTCGCACGAAGTTCAACCGAATCCGGTGAAATTGTGAACATTTTAAAAATTTTTATTATAGGCTCGGATAAAAAAATTAAAGCACGAGAGATCTTTTGTTTCGTTTCGTCATTCCAATATTAATAGAAAAATTAAAAAAGAAATCATTTCAGTGCCTCTATCATCTAAAAAAAAAATCAATTCAAGTAATTCAATTCAGTTTTAAAATAACGTATCACGTTTTAAGGGGTGTACGAACACTTTTGCGGGCCACTGTACGTATTTAAATCGTGTCAGCCCCGCCACCCCGCGCATATCGCCTTACAATAGAACGTGCCGGCGTCGCGAAGAAAAATAAACGACCTGCTAAGAGGTGCTCCACCGTAATTCGGAAGAATACAATTCGAGAGGGCACTCTGGTCACAACGACCGCGGCGGCCGTTGCGATCGAAAGAAAATGGCAGCGTTTCGCAACGGAAATCCAGCGATTCGAGGAAATTACGGGCGAGAAATTCGCGGCGTCGCGGCCGGATGGCTAGCGATCCAATTAATAGCGGCGTCCAATAACGTCGTTGGCAGGTAATTTATTTATTGAAACTCGGTTCGATGTGTACAGAGAAGGAGAGAGAGAGATAGAAAGAGAGAGAGAAAGAGAGAGAGACGGGGGGAGGCCGCTTTTGAAGCGATACTTCAGTGCGCCGAAGCAATCGAGCAATTCGTCCCGATTCGTAATTGAACGTAATTAAAAGAAGATAAATAGCAGCTGGGCGAAACGCTGCCAGAGGGGGTGAGGGGAGGAGGAGCTATTGCAATTTAAATATGATTCCGTTTCTCAGCGGAAGGGAACGCAAAGATGGCGATGCTCGAAGACTTCGCAAAGGAGCCCCGGCCTTGAGTAGGACGCGATTCGTTCCTTTTCCCCCGACGAGTGTTCCCCGCGAGCATCGAAGTCACGAAGATGAAGAACGCTTGAAGACGACCACGCCTACCGTAATTCCGTGGCTCCTTTGAGCCTTTCCCTGTGCCCTGACACCATCCTTCTACTTTAGACTTCCACGGCATCCTTTACTTCGATCCGCACCCTCACCCCCCCCCCTTCTTTCCGGCTACTCGATATCGTCTAATTTCATTCGGTCGACTTATCGACTCTTATCGATGACCACTAAACTTTCTGCTGAAATTCTTTGTTCTCTTTTCCCACATCCCCGGCACCCTCCTCCGCCCTTTCGAGCAAGTAGCCTTGCTATCGAATAGGCAAATTAGCGAACTGGTCGACTAGCAAATCAGTAAATTAGTCAATTAGTCAACTAGCAAATTAACCAAGTAGTCAACCAGCAAATTAGCAAATTAGTTAACTAGTAGATGAGCAAAGTAGTCAACTAGCAAATTAATAAATTAGTTAAACTAGCTAATTAGAAAAGCTTTAAACTAGAAAATTAGCACATTAGTCAGCTAGGAAATTAGAAAACTAGTCAATTAGCAGATTAGGAAATTAGTCAACTAGTAAGTTACCAAAGCTGTCAACTAGAAAATTAGCAAACTAGTCAACTAGAAAATTGGAAAACTAGTCAACTAGGAAATTAGAAAACTACTCAATTAGTAAATTAGCAAACTAGTCAACTAGCAAGTTACCAAAGCTGTCAACTAGAAAATTAGCAAACTAGTAAAACTAGGAAATTAGAAAACTAGTCAACTAGGAAATTAGAAAACTACTCAACTAATAAAGTAGCAAACTAGTCAACTAGCAAGTTACCAATGCTGTCAACTAGAAAATTAGCAAACTAGTCAACCAGAAAATTAGGAAACTAGTCAACTAGTAAATTAGTAAACTACTCAACTAGTAAATTAGCGAACTAGTCAACTAGCAAATTAGCAAACTAGCCAACCAGGAAATTAGCAAACTAGTCAACTAACAAATTAACAAACTAATCAACTATTAAATTAGCGAGCCAGTCAACTATCAAATGAGCAAACTAATCAACTAATAAATTAGCAAGCCAGTGAACCACCAAATTATCAAACTAACGAACTATCTATCCAGCGAACTAGCGACCGAGTAAACTTGTAAATTCGTAAGCCCAGCAAATTAGCGAGTCAGTAAACCAGCAAATTAGTAAGTCAGCGAACCAGCAACTCCGGTCTGGATTACGTCTAGGGCTATGTTTCAGTTAAGAGTCCAAGTTTAAGAGATGAAGATTCGTATCGGATCAGGAACGCGAAAAAATTCGTTCAGGAAATCTCGGCCCGAAAAACATTCGCATAATCCTTGATGCCCCGAATAAATCCTATCTCCAGAGTTTCCAGTTTACACAATTCCCAAGGAGCCGGGGCATCAGAAAATTTCGAGGCGGCGAACTCTCTGCGCCGGAGAGAAACTTCGCTTTGGCGAACAACTCCGGTGTTGGAAGGAGAGGTCTTCCCGTTGGAAAATCTTGGCGCCGTGGTGAAATCGCCCGGGGTGGGAATAGTGAGACGCGAGGGGGTGGCTAGGTCCCGAGGAAATTAAAACGAACGAGCCTATCGGGTCGCCTGATCTTTAATCGAATGTATCGAAACGCGGCGAGGCTGGCGCGGTCCCCTTTAAATCTCGCTATCCCGTGGGGTGATCTCCGGCGCCACGCTTCAATTGACTTTGGAAATTGATCGGAACGAGGTAATGCTGTAACGAACCTCTCCCTCTCTCTCTCTTTCTCCCGTTTCCGTTTTTTTCTTCTTCTTCTTCGCCGGGACACACCGTCGCGAGCAGTCGCATGAATATAAATACCATCGACCGAGCAACGTCCCTCGGCTGTCTCTTCCTTTCTCTTTTTGTCGCTCGTCGCCGTACGAATTTGCATACGTACGCCCGATACGGTTCGTCAGCCTTCTGGAAAACCGGGGAAAATTCATCGGCCATCTTCCTCGCGCCGTAAACGTTACGCGGCCCCTAAATCCGGCCGCCTTCGGGCCTAACGTTTAATCCACCTGCGCGATATGGGGTGGAATTGATTTTCTTTTTTTAAAGGCGGTCGCGAATTATTCGGTACTGATTATTATTTCGATGCGATTCTAATTTCGAAGTTGTGCACTTTTCGGTTCATATATAATTTTTATGAATTTCTGTGACGTTGGAATCAGCTGTTTCCAATCGGTAAATTATTAAGCTAGAAAATTAGTAAATTAGGAAATGAGTGGATTTGTAGATGAGTTTATTAGTGAATCAGTGGACTAGCAAATTAGCAAACTACTAAACTAGTAAATTAGTAAATTTGCACAGAGGAAAACTAGCAAATTAGCAAATTAGTAAATTAGTAAGCTAGAAAATTAGCAAACTACCATACTAGTAAATTAGTAAATCAGCACAGTAGAAAACGAGCAAATTAGCAAATTAGTAAACTAGCAAATTAGCAAACTAATAAATCAGTAAATTAGTAAATTAGCAAACTACTAAACCAGTAAATTAGTAAATTAGCACAGTTGAAAATTAGCAAATTGGTAAATTAGTAAACTAGCAAACTAGCAAATTAGCAAACTAATAGATCAGTAAATTAGAAAACTCGTAGATTAGTAAATTAGTAAACTAGTAAATTAGTAATCTAGCAAAGTAAAAAACTAGTAAATTAGTAAACTAGTAAATTAGTAATCTAGCAAATTAGAAAATTAGTAAATTAGTAAACTAGTGTATTTGGAAACTAGTAAATTAGTAAACTAGTGTATTTGGAAACTAGTAAATTAGTAAACTAACAAATTAGCAAGCTAGTAAATGAGTAAACTAATAAATCAGCAAACTAGAGAGAGAGAGAGAGTAAATCAGTAGCTCGGTAAATTAGTAAACCAGAAACGCGGTACTCCTTCCATTATATTTCGTAAGTTGTACCCAGCAGCATATTTTCAAGATCGGTTCAGATTTCATTGACGTCCGAACTTCGCTCGCAGCAGTCGATTGAAATCACAGTTATCGGAAAGATCTAGTGGGGGCTGGCGATTACTACAGCGGAAGTTTAAGTGGTCATCGACGGGACGACTTTCAACAGCATTTCCGAAGAATCGTGTAAGGGGTAATGAAAATTGTACAGTCAGTAATTATCGATCCCATCAATCGGATTTCAAGAAAATAAACTTCGTTAATTCCGGCGGCGCGATTCGATTCCGTTCCGTCGTTCGAAGAAGATTACATCGGCCGGCATTGACGAGACAATTATTGCAAATACCGTTTTAATTGGATCCCAGTAATCGAATGAATTGTTGGGATAAGTTTCCAATGAATGGGAAATAGTGATTAATACTAATGCATTCTCTGTTTTCTCTTACGGCGCGTCGTCGTTCCGATATAATTTCCACCCCTAACTTTACGGGCGTGCATTTCGGTTGCTATGGAAGATATTTCAATGGAATAAAAGCCACGTTGTAGCCACGTATTAGCTTAACTTCGTACATTTTCCTCGAAATTTTACGCCACTTATCGAACGGAATAAAAAATTTATTCTCGAAGGATCTTTTTCGAATCGAAAGCAAAACCTTACCCATTCACTCTTAAATGTATCAGCGTTTTTCTCGGTTGCTGCGCAAGATATTCAAACCAAATAAATACCACAATATTACACACGGATTACCCCACATTTACATATTTTTTTCAAAACCTTATGCCACTTATCAAAAAGAATGAAAAATTTATTCTCCAAGGATCTTTTTCGAATCGAAGGCAAAACCTTGCCTATTCACCTTGCCTATTCAAATAAATACCACAATATTACACATGGACTACCCTACATTTACATATTTTTTTCAAAATTTTACGCCACTTATCGCGGACAATAACAAATCCATTCTCAGAGGGCGGCGCTTAAAGAAAAGCCTCGCATAGCGTTTGCGAGTTCATAAAAATCCTCGGTCTGCAGTTTTGCGATAAATCTATTATTCCGGGTCTATTTCGACCCACGGCAGAATGCCGGATGAAATTACCGAGGAACCTAAGCGTGCTCAGGCACATTGTTGCCAGGAAGGTCGGCCGCGGTAAACTCGATCGCGGCGCACAAAGACAAGATGTAAAACGTTCCCGCTATCAGATCCCAGGAAATAATGAATCGACCGGTGCGCCAGTCGGAGGGAAATTCCCATCGCTCAAAGGCAACGTCCGGGCCGCGAGGATAATAACGTGCTAGGTCCATCATGCCACCGGCAGCAACAGAGGTCCCCGGAGGAACGGCCGGTACGAACAAGTTCTCTGTCATGCCGGATAGCTCGAAGCTGTCACTCCTTGACCGCACGGTCGTTTGTCTAGATCACTCCCGTTTTGCGACCCCTGAGATCCTCGTTACGCCGCGCGCCGTTCGATTTTATCCGTCCTCCGCAGGGCGCAGTCACCGGCAGCCGGGTCCAGAATTCCTGATAAGACGGCCGGCGTCGAATTCCACGGATCCTCAATCACAGATCCCAGACCCGTTCCCGATCCGTCGGATGCTACTCCGATGTAACACGGATTTTTTTTCGTCTTTTTTACAAAATTTTCTCACGCCCGCCGAATATAATTCTCGAGAAATTTTCTCCCCGAAAATTTAAACTCGTTCGATTTTCGAATTTCTGAACGTTTTCAATGTTAAGAAAATTATTGCAACTGGTTATGTAAATTGTTTATATATAATTCTTCGTTCATTGTAATTCCTATTTATTTATTCATTTATTCAGTCATTTTTATTTATATTTATCTAATTACTTATCCATCCATTTTAATTCGTGTTTTTTCATTTACTCATTCGTCCATTTTAATTCGTATTTATTTATTTATTTATTCATCCATTTCAATTCATATTTATTTATCTCTTTATTCATTCATTTATTTATTTATTTATATATACACACGCGAGAACCCATTTTTTACAATAAAGAGCAAAAAGCGTGCCAACTCGATCATAATAATCCGTCAGCGCCTGCGGCAACGCCGTTCCCGTACGTCCCACATGTCACGTGACTCCCCGATGACATCACGGCCGAGTAGTTGAGCAGAGTAGACGCAGAGGGCAGCAGAGTCGCCTGGGACGCTCTCGCAATTGGCCGTGCCGTTCGACCACGCCGTCCTCTCTACTCCGGTCAACTGCTGGTCGGTGACGTCACGCCGATGGACGTCACGTGAGATTCGAGGGAACGCACGGAATCGGAAGGTCGCCGAATGTGGGGAAGCGTGCTAATCTCCGAAGCAGCCGCGCGGTCACGATCGCGCGATAAACCTGGTCGACGCGCGACGAGTCCGCTCGGCTCGTCGCCGCGCGACGAAAGAGGGAGGGGGGAGACAATCGGGAGGCGTACACGCGAGGGTCGGTGCGTGGAAGGTCGTGCCTGCACGGAGCGAAGTAGGCATTCAAATAAACCATCTAGGCGGCGGCTTCCACTTTCTGTTATCCAGCAGCGCGGAAGCAACCCTCTTAGAATACTTCCGACGCGAACGGTAAATTCCATCGAGCCAACGGCGCCCCCCTCCCCGCTCGCCCCACACCCGCCGTCGGGCTTTCTTTTTTCTCCCGCGAGTCTCCTTCGCTATTTTGTTTTCCACGAGAAATGTCTTCTCGGCTCGACTAAGATTCGAGTGGCCGAATCGTCATCCGACCGCGCTCCTCTCTCCTCTCCTCTCCTCTCCGTCAACCTCCCTCCCGGTCTTCTTTTTGCCCTCGCCGAGCTCCGCGCTTCTTTTTTCCGAGCTCTACCATTTTTTTTCCCGACCCTTGTTTCCCGGTTGCCAGTTCTACGCCGGATCGCAATTTTTACGGGCGAATTCAGCTTGCGCTCTGTCCGCGGCGAAGACGCGCGACAAAGCGACCTCCCCCCGAAATGTTACAAGCTCGGTATAAAATGTTCGAAATTAAAAATCTTGATACTAAATTCTCGCTATTTTTCCCTGATCCTCTGTGACATACTACTTTTTACGCAGTGTACGCTGTCGGAAAAAATTATGGCACGGAAAAGTTTTCGATCAAAATTTGGCCAGCCTCGCGAGAAGTTGTAACTCGCTGTAAATTCGCGCGAAAAAATCGCAGCCACGTCTACCTTTCTCTAAATTGAAGAGGAAGGATCGTACTTTATTTCGTTCCCAACGGCGTCTCCGAGAAAAATTCTACGAAGCCCACGAATTTCGTCGAAATCGAAGATTTACAATATTGCAACCGTGGCCTCGCATTTAGAGGGTTAAAGCGGCGAGGGCGCGTCAAACTTAAAATGAAAAAATAGTGCATGAAAGTAGAGATTTCAAGCTTCAATTTAAAAAAAAGATCGTCATCCTACGACGATTTTTCGCGAAGTTATCGTCCATCAAAGATGCTCGATATTTATTTGAAATTGTTCTATGTTGTAATCTTTTTTTTCTCGAGCAGTGTGCGTCGATAAAAAAGGAACCTATTTACAAATATTGCACGCCGGTGACATCTAGCGTCTTCCTTCGTCCCCCAGAAAGCTGCGCGTCGCCGCGAATATGTCGGAAGGGCGGGGGTGGAGATTATGGCTGCGCTGTATATTTGATGACCGGTGGAAGAAACGGGCGGGAAAAAAAGAGCGCCGTGGCATTAGTCGGAGCGGGAGGGCTGTGGCTCAAGTCACGGGAAAACTCGGCGAAGAGCTTACGGAGCGGAACTAATTAATAGTTAAGGTGAGAGCCGGCGTCGAGAGGACGTGGCTCCCGAGGCAGAGATTGGAGGATCAGATAGTGGCACGCGTGTTCAATCTGACCGGCGACCTCGTAATTTTGGCGACAAGAGAGGGTCGGGCGACGTTTTGCTCTTCCAACGGCTCCGACAGAATTCAATAATGACCTAATACCATGCCGTCGTAAATTAACGGGGAAACGTGCGAGCCGGCCAATACCCACCGGCCGGTATTTATTGTTCGCGATCGATGAAACCATCTGGCTGCGCGACGGCGATATTGACAATCTGTTTTGACCGATTATGCCGGCAAAAAAATTCCAAGCTCGTCCCTTGACCCCATCTATTTCACTGACCTACGACCACCGCGCTTCCTTGCGGACTTTCCGCAACAGAGTTGGGCGTCGTTTTAGTAAATCTTCATCCAAACGATTATTATTGTTATTTAGAGGTTTGAGTAGAGGTCTAAAATAATTTTTTATTATTTGTGTAGATCTAAATATTGTCTTATTATTTGTATTGATCTAAATATTGTCTTATTATTTATATATATATGTAATGTCTTATTATTCATACAGATTTATATAAATTATTTAAACTAATAAAATTTAGTTGTTATTTGTTAGTATAATTTCAATTGTTACTGATCAATTATCATTTATTATTCATTCGGCACTGCAGCTACTCGAAACTACCCTTCGGCCGATTTAAACAACCGATGTTGAATTTTCTGGTTTAATCGAGTGCATAAATTTTGAAAAATATCTGACGTAACACTGCTGTCAAAGTGCAGTATTGAGAATTTTTACAGGCTTTTAAGTTAACAATCCTAGTTGCAAAAAAATAAGAACTTCGAATTAGTACAAATTTCTTATAGAAATACAGTGATCAATTTTTAACCCTAATTAAATGCATGCTTAAATTTTGAATAAAATCTGACGTATCGCGGTTGTCGCGATGCACTTTTGAGAATTTTTGTCGACTTTTAAGTTAACAATCCTAGTTACAAAAAATGAAGAAGACGACTCTCGTTGTTTTCATAAAGAAAGAAACACATAGAAAATAGGTTCGATATAGATTAGGTTCGCGTTAGGCCCGCAAATTACAGGGCGATTTACAAGCGGCAGATACAACGTATGATATCCAGAGCGAAATGCCGGACAATATAATGAACCATAACGACTCGATTACGCCCGATTAAACAGAAATTAGACCCATAATTAGAGATAATTGGGTGATCAGCTAATAATTACTAGAACATTTAATTCCCGTGCCCTGCCCGCCGCGAACAATTCCATTCCGGCCAGAAGAAGATATTATATTACAAATGTTACAACAATAATTATCGGTGTAACGGTGCCAGTGGTCGCGCGTCGCTGGCCCGAACGAAAATTGCGATATCGATATAATATTAACGATCGTTCTTTGCGAGCGCCGTTTCGCTCTCCCCCCACCCCTCCCTCCCGCAACAAATTGCCGGCAGCGTGTCGACGCACACGTCTACTCGATTAATAGCAACTTCTGCGACCGTTCGACAATGTTGTTATGAATAATTAATTTTTCGCGCGAGGCATTAAACACTCCCCCCTCCCCTTTCCGCCGGGGTACCCGTGAATTGCTCGAATTAATTTTATTACGGTGCTGTTCGCGGCGTCCGCCCGATAATTCATTGAAGAGCGCCGTAATTACCGTAATTTCCGCGAGCGGTCGCTCCTCGTAAGCCCGTCTTCCACCGCGCGAGCCGCTCGAACGGACCGCTCCACGTACCTGAAAGCAAAAAGCGCGCTCGATCAGCACATATTTCGTTGCGTCGGCCCGAGGAATTGCCACGAGAATTATCCGTTCGCGAGAGATTATGCCAGGCCGCGCGCTCCGCCGGCGAGTCCGGCGAGCGTACGCGTCACCAGCTCCGGCCAATGGCGAGCGGCGACGCGGCAGTGAGGCGGCTAGTGGGAGGGGGAACGTGCGGACGCAAGCGGAGCCTTCTTGTCGCGCGAGGACTACAGTTGTCACAGCTTCGAGGAATTCATTTCGCGATGGATTAATGTAATAATAAATTATAACAATTTCCTATCGGTCTCTCAAATTTATTTGAGATATCCCGATACTTTTGGCGGCGAGTGTACACTGACGAGAAATTTTACTGTGACTTATCGTCTATTATTCATGATTAAAATCATTCTTCGTCTATTTATATTTATATGGTATATTTATATTATTATTATTGTTGTTGTTATTATTATTATTATTATATATTATTATCATGGTCTATTTATATTTAATTGTTGTCTAACAGAGTCAGTCGAATAAAAATAAAATGAAAATTGACGTACACTGATCAAGAAATCTAATTGTGACTATTTTCGGTTATTATTTATTCTTAAAATTCCTGGTCTATTTAATTGTTATCTAACAGAGTCAGTCGAATAAAAATAAAATGAAAATTGACGTACACTGATTAAGAAATTTTACCGTGACTATAATCGTCTATTATTCATAATTAAAATCCTTAGTCTATTTATATTTATATTATTATTATTATATATTAGAATCATAATTATGGTCTATGTACATTTAATTATTGTCCAACAGAGTCAGTCAAATAAAGCTAAAACGAAAATGTGTTTGAAGAACACAGCCTCAGAAATTTTTGAATTTTTTCTTACAAAATTCTTCGTCCAACGAGGTTTCTGGTTCAGCGAAAAACTTCGTCTCCGAATAGGTCGCCCAGTCGGAATTTTTCGGTGCGCCACGGCGAAAGTTTTCCGGGAAGCGACGGCGCGGCGCCGCGCGAACGGCGGACGGATCGAGTTCGAGGACACGGCGGCCGCTCATACGAGAGCCCGTATCTTATCCAAACACGAAGGATGCGAGTGTGACAAAGTGGCTCGGCCCTCGGTAACCTGTCCGGTCTCCGCTTGACGCACGCGGACACGTACGCGTCCGTCTCTCCGGCGTCTCTGTGTGGCCCATACATATTCAGCCGGAGGGCGGGGTGGGGGGGACACGAGTTATGGCTACGGAGGACGGAATTACTTTGGAAATGAGCTGGCCCGGCTGATAAAGTCAGCCCGGACGAATGTGTTACTCCGTCGTAGGTACTCCGTTTCCGGCTAGGACGCGGCGTAAGTGTCGGATCGACCGTTTCGGGCGACGCGAGCAAGCCGAGCCCTTGCGACGCGGCAAACCGTCGACCGCGCGAAAAATTAGGGCCGATGAATTTCGAAAGGATTCGATGGTTCGCGTTCGCGGGACCGCGGCGGTTAGACTTTTTATTGGGGGTTTCGATTTTTTTGACTTTTCGGTGCACGGTTCGATGGATTTTCTCGGGAGGAAATCGAGAAATCGATGTCCTGAATCTAGGAACGTAATTTAAACGAGTCCTGAATTGATTGATTGATTGATTGATTGATTGAATCTAATTGATTTGCAGTATTTTCGAAATTTAGGTGTCCAGAATTTTGATATTGATTATTTTGGAATTGGAATTTTAATTTGTTAATTGTTTTAGGATTGGAATTTTTACTTAGTAATTATTTCGGAATTGGAATTTTTATTTAGTAATTATTTTGGAATTGAAATTTTTATTTAGTAATTATTTTGGAATTGGAATTTTTATTTATTAATTGTTTTCGAATTGGAATTTTAATTTATTAATTATTTTAGAACTGGAATTTCAATTTATATATCAATTACTGTAGAACTGGAATTTTGATTTATTAATTATTTCAGAACTAGAATTTCAATTCAATAATTATTTTGGAATTGGAATTTCAATTTCATAATTATTTTAGAACTGGAATTTCAATTTATCAATTATTTTAGAAGTGGAATTTCAATTTATCAATTATTTTAAAACTGGAATTTCAATTTATCAATTATTTTAGAACTGGTATTTCAATTTATCAATTATTTTAAAACTGAAATGTCAATTTATCAATTATCTTAGAACTGGAATTTCAATTTATCAATTATTTTAGAATTGGAATTTCAATTTATCAATTATTTTAGAACTGGAATTTCAATCTATTAATTATTTTCGAATTGGAATTTCAACTTGTCAATTATGTTAGAATTAGAATTTCAATATATTAGTTCTTTTAAATTAGAATTTCAATTCATGAATTATTTTAGAATTAGAATATCAATCTACTAATCATTTTAGAATTAGAATTTCAATTTATTAATTATCTTGGAATTAAAATAGCCGCTGCAATAACACTACATCGTGAACATTCTGAAGCACAGCACGGTAACATTAAGACCTCTAACAAAATTGAAGGTCTCCCGCGTGGTTACGCAGTGGCAGGATGTTCCGTCAAATTAGCACGGTCTCTAGCGGGCGCTATTAGGATATTCGAGAAAATTGAGATGCCACGGTGTTACGGAAATAGCGCGGTTAGAAGCCGTAGCGCGGCGGAGCCGGTTACCGTGCGGTGACCGATCGCTTTCGTTTGTTTTCATTGGTTCCGTCGATACGTAACCGATACAATGGACTCTCATTGTTCGACGAGAGCGAAAACAAATCGATGTTCTCGGAACAACTGTTCCGTAAACAAAGAGACGGGAGAGCGAACGATGCGTCGACGCTTGGCCTCGAGGCTCGGACTGCTTGCTGGGTCTAAACATAACAAACCCGGAGATGCGAGCGGAGTTTTCTTTTCAAGGTTCCGAAGTCGGTCGATGTTGAAGACTCGTGCTGTAAAGAGCTTCTTGCGGTGCCGTGAAATAAATATTAGCGTTGAAGCGTACGTTTTTTAATTTTAATGAACTAACTATTGTGGTTTAATTCTCCAATAGTTTTTTTTCAACGTAATTGACTTTATATTCGAGTGAGTTAGTACCATAATGATAAAATGTTAAGTGGAAAAATGTTAAAAAGACGAATGAATTGAATTAAATTAAAAGATCATGAATTAATTTAATTGTAAATTATCTTAACAATAAATTTGATTAGAAAAATCAAATTGGGCCAGATTAGAACCCAATTGAGACAGGTAGAAACCCGATCGAGCCAAATTTAAACCCGATTGGGTCAGGTATGAACCCAATTGGGCCAGCTGGGAACCCGATTGGGCCAGATTGGAACCCAGTTGAGCGAGGTAGAAACTCGATTGCACCAAATTTGAACCCGATTGGGTCAGATATGAACCCAATTAGGCCAGGTATGAACCCAATTGTGTCAGGTTAGGACCCAATTGGGCCAAGTATGAACCAATTTGTGTCAGGTTAGAACCCAATTGGGTCAAGTAGAAACCCGATTGAGCCAAATTTGAACCCAATTGGGCCAGGTAGAAACTCGATTGAGCCAAATGTGAACCCGATTGGGTCAGGTATGAACGCAATTGGGTCATGTATGAACCCAATTGTGTCAGGTTAGAATCCAATTGGGCCAGATTAGAACCCAATTGGGCCAGGTAGGAACCCAATTGGGCCAGGTGGGAACCCGATCGAGCCACGTACCGAAAGTCTAAAAATACCAGGAAGTCTTCAAAATCCGAAAACCCGAAACCCGGCCCGACGGCTCGGCGAGACCCGCCAGAGTCCGCAGGATCGTCGTGGGCGCGAAATAGGCGCGCAAAGTCGCCGAGAATAAGACAACGGTTGGGTCGCGCGCCCCGGGACCCGTTCTAAATTCTCATTCCCGTTCCGGGAGACAAACATGGAGGCGTCGGGGCTGCGTTCGGCGCGGCTGGCTCGTGTGTGGAGCAGCCGGAGTTCTTGCGGGAGCGTGGCCCTTTCACGTACACAGAGGCGGTCCCGCGGCCGGGGGGTACACAGACTGTAATTAATCCAAGGTGTTAAATCAAGACCCGTGAATGCCTCTCCCTCGTCTGCAGCCGCGTGACGCCTTCTCTAGCTGAGTGGGTCGCCCCTCGAGACCACCTGCCACGTCTTACGGGCTCGAGTGGAAGCCCGAATTCCTCTTCTTGCCGTCAGCCAGCCACCCCCCCCCCCACTCCCCCCACTCCTCCTTCCGCTCGACACGAAATATCGTGCATCGGGCCCCCACTCCGACCGAACCCGGCCGGGGACATTGGGCGGGATTAGACCGCGTTCCGAGACCGCCGCGCCGGTTTCGGCGAGTTCGTTTATCAACCCGGGGCCTTCGGTTGTCATCCCCCCCCCCCCCCTATCCGGAAGCCTCCTTCAACATCGCTCTACGGCAT